>NW_016690345.1:1095872-1485553 GCF_001604755.1 Lepidothrix coronata | reverse complement strand
TCTTTTACCAGTCTCACGATGCCAATTTTCTTTCTAACACTTGGGGAACACTGCTCTCCTAATGAGCTGGCAAACCTCACTGCAAGCAGAGCATGTGCTGCTGTTACTGCAGGATCACCCTTCCCCATCACTGTTCATTTCTTATATCTTGCAATTAACCAACATCATAACCCTGTGACTGCCTCCTCACTGTTTGCTCAAGGCTTGCTGCTGAGTCTGCTGACCTTTGATAGGTGTTTAACTTCTGCTGCAACTGTACATCTGAGCTGCTAAAAATAAGTGTATGTTTAGTCAGTGTCAGACAGCAAAATTCAAAATACCACTCTATTCCACTCTAGGACACAAAATCAGAAGAATTCATGGATGAGCTGGACACTCATGGTCTCAGTTACCTCACGGATAGGCAAAAAATTGTCCTGGAAGAGGTAGCTATGGAACAAGCAGCCTACAGGAAACCGTATCTCTTCTAGAGAGTATTTAGCAGAACTGAATCCCACACCAACTGTGGGATCCCTTACAGGCTTCATCAATATTTTACAGCCAAGGGAAATGGGGGACAGAGTGAATTTTACAAAAGTCCTTAAGAGATTCAGTGTCACAGCTGGGTTTTTTGCACATACCAGACTAAACACACCCTCTTTGGCCACATTTTGAAACTAAGCCTTTCTTAGACTGTCCAGGCATTGGATGAGAAATCACCTGAGAACTCCAGCTTTTATTAAAAACATGAACAGCAGAAATGACAGAATGAATTGGGAGATTCCCTTAGACAGAGGATCACTGGCGACATGCTGGGGAAGAGAAAGAGTTAGCAAAGCCAGAAACAAATCTGCCAGTGAATTTTAGGGCTTAAAGGAATTTGGATGATGAACTTCAGGGCCCTGAGAAACTTCCACTTATGGAAGGCAAGCATAGCTGCCTCCTGGGCACAGAGCTGCAGCAGAGTGACCACCAGTGCAAAAACCCCTGTGGTCTGTGCCACAGGAGATGTCCCAAGCATGTCCACAGGGAGCATCTCTCACCATGATTTAGCTTCATATTGGCTTTTTTACAGAACAATTCCTCTTACTGGGATTTTTAAAGGAAGAATCAAGATCTATTTGCTGCAGAAAGGAGCAGGAGAGCTACTTTCCATTAGCCGTAAATCACATGAACAATCACAGCAAGGAGAAATTTCATTCCCAGTATTGAACATTTTGTAACCATCATGACAAACATTCATTTAGAGCCCCTCTGCAGCTACAAATACCACACAGATCAATTACTAATGTACTGCAAAATACACTAAAAATCAAACTGCACTGCCAAGTAATTGAATTCTGTGCATCTGGGATGCTTTTAGCCTTGCCATTTTTTCCTCATTAATGTCAAACATCCAGTCATTCTCCAAAGGTTTAGCCATCATTTTCTAAACCTTCCCATGCCATTGGATGGTTTAGTCAACACTATAAAAATCCCCTCCCTCCCCAGTTATAAACAGCATTTTTGCAGCTAAATCCCCCAGGTTGAGACCAAATTAAAGTGACATGTTGGTCTGGTCCCTAATCTCACTGCACCCATCAATACAGAAAGCTGCCACACACTTAAAGCATTGCAAAGCATAAAGATGGCCTGGTTGCCTCTGACTGGGCTTTGGACAGGACCTCTGCTCTATTAGAAGCCTGGTGAAAACTTGTAACACCCCAGTCCCAGAGCTGCAAGCTCATAGGCTCAGGAGTTTTACTTTAAAATAGAAATATATATATATATATATATATATAGGGTTCTTTAATACCTCGAGATAATACTGAAAACTCCTGAAAAATGAGTGAGACCTCATTTTTTCTGTAGGACAGGTAAGCAAAACTCTAGTCCTCAGAAATTCTACTGATCAGCCCTCTAGACCACTCTGCCAGGTAAGGCAGCACCCACAACTCAGGTCTCTAAATGCTCTTTCCTACCACCCTCTGAAACACCACTCCTCCGTTGGCTAATTCTATTACACTGTTCATTCAACAGGATACATGTGCAAAAGTGCCTTTGCAATGCAAAGTGCATGCTAACAGAACACTGCCAGGTCTACAGAACTCATCCAGAAAGTCCCATTTGACCCCTGTACTCTGCCACATCTGTCCAGGTAACATCAGCAAAGATGGTAAAATGCAACTCCTGTAACAAAGAGCAGAAGGAAGTTGAGGAAGCGAACTGAGGGATCCCAGCCCCCGTAAATCAAGAACTGATACCCTGATGCATTCACAAAGAGATGTCTACCTCTTCAATTAATCTCAGAGCCATTGTGGTTTCCAATATATTGAGAATGGATTCTGTATGGATTCAATAGGATTAATCATATAATTCAAGGGACACATGATTTTAAATATCCAGCCAATTCATGCCCATATGGACTGAACGATCCACTCTGTTAGCTATCAGTCCTATAGAAGGGTGGGGTGTTTCTAAAGAAAAGAATATATAATAATTAACTGAAACCCTGAACTTCCACCTTTTGGTGCAATCTATTCTATAATTTCCATTCCAGACTACACAAAAAGTGTGTTTGCTTAGCTAATAAAATCATTTAGCCAAGCAACCCCCTTGCTTGGGGTTCAGACAAATTTCCTCTGGTTCACGCCTCTAGGTAAGCCCTGTTATCTGCAGCAAGCTATCTCTGCATGCCAAACACATATATTAAACCACAGTAGTTCAGTCACTGTTACCTTGATGCTCAACAGCCTGGGACCTGTCCTTGAGAAACTCCAGTGATCAGCAGACACATTGCAAAACTTCAATTTGCCTTTCAAAGTCTTCACCACTTTGCAAGCTGTCAAAATTCTTGTCATCTTGAAAGCTGCTGATGGGTAACTAAAGTTTAAAGAACACAAGAGAAAACAAAAATCTGCTTGTATGTGTTTCTTCAAGATGTGGTGCTGGCAATATGCTCTTGCAGATCACAGGGAAAGAGAACAGAGGCCCAGCAGGTGTGCTGGAATGACTGTACAGCACTGCCCCAGACCTTCCCATTTATTCTGCCATTAAAAGTCCCAGGTGCAGCCCCACCTCTGCCCACCCCTCTTCAGAGCAGTGCTTGCTTAGGCACCCTTGCAACACTTCTCTTCAGGCTGGTCTCTGAGTGCTGTCATAGGGTTTGCAACACAGGCCAAACACCAGCTAGAAGATAGCAAAGCCTGCTGGAGAAATCACCCCAAGATTACAAGAGTGACAGAGCAAGGGGGAACGGGTTCAAATTGAAAGACAGTAGGTTTAGATTAGGTATTGAGAAAAAAATTCTTTCCTGTGAGTGTGGTGAGGCCCTGGCACAGGTTGCCCAGGTCAGCTGTGGCTGCCCCATCCCTGGCAGTGTCCAAGGCCAGGCTGGACGGGGCTCTGACCAACCTGGTGTAGTGGAAGGTGTTCCTGCCCACAGCAGGGGGGGTGGAACGAGATGATCTTCAAGGTTGCCTTCCAACCCAAACCATTCTGTGATTCCTAACTGCACAGGAGCCAGGCTGTTCATGGTGTGCTTTTGAGTGCTCTCCAATGTGGGGTCTGCACACTGGCTAGTGGGACAGCCTGTGGCTGCTACGAGCATACTTGTACTAAAAGGAGTGAAGTGGGAAGACCAAATTCTGTGGAAAGGCATAGTCTTTTTATTCTGTCTTCGGAGAGCATGCAGTCAACAGAAGCACTAAAAGTGTTCCAAAGTGCTACCCCTACTCAAATAAATGAAATATGAAAGAAAAGTAAATTTTTCAACAGGCAAAATAAATGGCTGCAAAAGAAAATCATCTTTTGGTTACATTTCAGTGGCCAACAGCTGAAATAAGGTGAAATGTTCCATATGTTATCTCCTAACTGATTACAGACCTTTGTGACTGTTATGTATTTCCTATAACTCTACATTACACTCTTCATAAAGAATCATGCTTATTACCCAGGGATGAAAATGCCTAAGACAAAAGCTGTGGGAGAAGCGTGCCCATTTATTATTCTTCAAGAACTAAAATGGCAAGGCATCTTTTGAAACCCAGGCAATCAAAGCCTCAGTTGGCTCAGAGCCACAAAAACAATAGAGATATACATACAGACGTTTTTTGTGCAGCTGGACACATTCTGATGTAAAGGATTTTTCTAATCACTGAGAGTAATAATCATGACTTCTTTGTATACAGTGATTTGAGATTAGTCTAAATTGACACCAGTACCACATAAAAATATTTCCTGTGCAGCTCATGATAGCACCAGGTTGAATAAAAGACAGAGAAGAGAGGGCAATGGGTTTGGGTATCCTGTGTGATTTTTTGGAGACCTGGGTGAGAAACACATGGGAAAGGGCTGAATCCAGATAATTGAAAGAGATAGACAGAGATAGGGTGGAAGATAGACCAGGTGTATAGGAGCTCACTGCTTTAACATGGGCTTTACAGGTGTGCAGAGCTGGGAGAAGCAAACCAACAGTGTTCCTGATAACTTCAGTGTGGTTTAGGAAAGACAGAACCATTTTTCCTACAAGAAGATACCTAACTATCAGTCTGATATGTAGGAGCTTGAGAGACTGGGATTTCAGACAAACAAAAAAAAAATAAATACAAGGGACTGGGAAACATTTTTGTTAGTTGTTCCTCTATTTGCTTGGCTCTAGCCTGTAGTGATCCAGAAAGCAAAGACATGCTTATAGGTGAATTTTTGGATTGCACTTGAGTTTCAGTGCAGCTGCTGATGGATCTAGCTAAAAGCCCACCCATTCCTTTCACCACAAGGCCATTCATGAACACCGGGCATAAGGAATGAGCAGAAAACAGACCATGGTTTTTGACAGAGTGGGATCTTGCAGGTGCAAACAGCTGCAAAACCACATCATGAACTGTGTTCAGTGTACTGGGGATCTGCAGGACATACACAGATCTAATGTGGCAGCCACATATTAAGGATTAAATGCTATATGGGTGAACAACAGGCAAAAAACTGCTTTCCCAAGGATGCTCCATTGACTACTGCTGTAGATTTGACCCTGCTATCTTCCTTTTTTCCATCTATGTTTTACTGCCCAAATTGATTAGGCCCAACTCAGACCATCTGACATTAGGAAGCTTATGCCTCCAGTATAAGAACCACCTGCCTTCTTAAAGCCTCCCCCATGATGAAGGAACTTCCCTCTGCCAAAACCAGGGGAAAACAGCTAACCTATTTGTTTCACTGCCAACATGCTAAAAAGAGGTTGACACTGTTGACACTTTAAGGCCAGAAAACATATCAGGTATTCCCTAGAGAAGCCTCAGTTCAGAAAAACCTGTCAACACACAAACAAGCCTTCTGTGGTTTGGACAAATTTTAAGTATGCTCTTCCTTTAACATAAAGACCAGAAGAGGCAGAATCAAGAAAAAATTGAATCAATAAGGAAAAAGAAACCAACCACAGAATAGCAGAAAAAGAGAAGAGACCAATGGTTTTAAGGAGATACAACCACAATGCCTGAGCTTCAAATTTGCCTACCAGTACATGACTCACAATATTGTCACCTATTCAGGAAAGAAAGTTTGGGCAGGGGCTCTGGAGAAAAGGACATGTATCAGAAAAATCAGGAATGTAAAGCCGTGAAGGCAGAAGATTCACTCAGGCAAGCACAGTTCAAATGCTGGGGAGGAAGGGAAGAACAACTCTGGCTTCCTTATCATGTCTTATGTGTTTAGAGAAAGGTACAGTGCTTTTTGTTTTATATTCACTTACACCATCATACGCAGAGAGGGAGCAGGACAAGGAGAGCACAGTGGTCATTAAAATCAGGAGCTTTTTCTTACTGTTTACAAGTGCAAAACACCAGAAAGAAAATTCATTACACAATCCCACTGTACTGTAAAAATCAAACAAAATCAGTGGTCTGTGGCCAAATTCCCAAGGCCAAGAGCCTGCATTTGCAGAAGCTTAAAACAAACTGCATGATCTTCAGAAGAGAAGTGCTCAGAGCATTTGGGGCCCTGCTTTGGTGCCCCAGAACTGGCACCCCAAAATGGAAGCTCCCAAAGCCATTTGTCACAGCTGGGAAGCTCTGCTATGAAGCAACCAGGCAATGCAGGATTTTTCATTTCAAGTTGTCTGTAAATAGCACAAGATAGTTCCGTTCTTGCTCAAAAGACAAGAGATCAGGGCCAATTTGTGGGCACGTTGGGTTAGATTCACATCAGTGCAAGTCCCAAGTAACTGCTTCCATCTCAGTGGAGCTCCAGTGGCATAAGTCTCCCGAGGTTTGGGATCAGTGTATGAAGCAGCCTGCGTGAATTGATTGGACTCTCTTTCTTGTAGCTGAGATCAGAGAAGAATTTTTTTCCCCCCATATGTCCTTCAGGTGCTTTTGGAAATCTCTCATGGCATCTGTCAAGCTGCACCTGATTTCTGACCACCCTGTCTTGTCTCCACTAAATCACATTTGAAAAATATTGACTGGAAAAGCAGAATAATCAAAAGTTGCAGTAAAACTGAGATTCTCTGCTGCCACAGGGAAGAGAAAAATATTCTCCTTCATCCATGCAGCCCACAGAAAAGCCCTCAAAGTGATTTGGAAAACTCTCCTCCATTTCAAGGCAAGCTCCACTTGCTTCCCAAGAAACTTATAAGGAAGAGTTTCGAAAGCATCTGAAAAATATTAAGATTTGCCATACATTTTCTAATCAGGTGCTAGTTTATCAAGCAAGATCACCGGAGAGCTAGATAACAATTTATGATCACAGCTTTCTATTAACAACTTTATCAAACCCAGCTACCTCAGAGACCATAACTTACTTTGTTTGCAGTACGTAGTGGGGGAATAAGCTGAAGTTCTCTTGTTTACATGCAGATGAACTAACAGCATCCAGACATGGCCCATCACCCAGTCCTCTTGGGTTTCTGCAGGAGAGAAATCAAGCCCAGTTACACTTTCAGATATGTTGTTTTGAGTCGCTCTCAGATCAAATCGAGCATTTCAAGCAAATGTTTAGAAAACATGGTAACTGTGATTCAAAGTGAGAAAAGCTGAGAATTTCCAAACTAAGGGTGACCTTCACCTGAGTATATGGAGAGAAACTGAAAGGAATAAGAATCAAATGTAAGTCTCACACCTCTCCTGAATTCTGTTATTTAAGCCACAGCCAGAACATGTTTTTTTTTTTTTTTCCACAGAGTTTGTTCTATTTTAGAGGAGGTTTGGGGAAAAGGGTATTTTAAATCTTAATGGGAGCAGTTCATAGCAGATCTTCAGATTTGGCTACTGCATTTCGTTCCAGCCTTACTAACTCACATGATTGTGACAGGAATGATTCAAATATAAACCTGGATGATTTATTTTTTTAGATGGAAACAATTCCAAGTGTCAAGGCAAGAACAGGAACTAGAAATGGACTGCTCCTGGCTGCCCACTGTGCCCTTACAGGTGTGCTCTTGCTTGCAGCTTGTTTTCCATCCAACTCAGTGCCTTCCTGAGATGCAAATTGCCCAGTCCTCTTTGGTTCCAAGTCCTTTCTACACCTGTGACTTAGCTTTTTGCTCTCTGTTTCCTCCCACAGTTTCTCTGCATGAGTAACATTCTCCCAGCTCCTTGACATGACTCTCCAACTCACCACGCTCCCGAAAGCTGCTTTCCCTTCAGCACACTTCAGAGGACAGAACTCGCCCTCCCTGTCTACAGAAGTTCAGCTTTCCCCATTCCTAGTCACTCCATTGTTTCCATTGCTCATTTCACTGACCACTTCACTCTACAGAGTTTCCAAAAAATCTGCCCTTTCAGTTGCAAGTGTCTCTGAGAAACGCCCTCCTGTTGAAGAAAACCAGCTATTGAGTAATATGGTTGAGTAAAAACTGGTAGGGAGAACATCTGGAAAAATTTAACTCACAGCATTCATAACGATGGCAAGTTCATATCAGGGCAGTTACATGATCAGATGCTTCATTTCTTTTTGGCCTTTTTCTATCTTCATGCTCTTTTTTTTTTTTTTTGTTAATCCTCTCTCCCTACTACCCAAAGACTCAGCTAAACAGGGAGAAAATACAAGGACAGCTTCATCTGCTTCCAAAGATAAACCTGCAAAGAGTTTAACAATAGCTATAACTGGATTGTAGAAGTCAGCCTGAAAAGCAGAATTACTTCTTGTCCTTACATCTTTTCCCTTTGTTTTTTCATATACTTTTCTACTTGATTTTGTCCTGCAAGGACAGACTGCGACTGCCCCTTGCACTAAAAATGGCAAGAATCCTACCAAACCTTAACTATTTCCTGCAGAAGGGAATAATCAATATGAAAAACAGTACGAAATCTGCATTTAACAGTACAATGAAATCTTATTCCTAAGTCCCAACCCTGCAGTCCTCACTCACGGAAAACAAGTGTTTCTGGGTGAGAGGAGAACACACAGATCTGAGCCCTGAGCCAAAAACACAATGTGCTTTGAATAAAATGCACAAATTTCATCTCGGTGGGCTTGAGATACAGAATTCCAAAATACAGGCTATCCTCCTCATGGTCTTTGGCTGACAAAAGCCCAATCCAAAGAAAACATGGATACATTCATACTTTTGGATGGAAAACACATTACCTATAACTTGAAACATCTTCCTGAATCTGACTGAATGTCACTTTTTTGGGGGAGTCCAGACAAACAAAAAAGTATAAAGAAATATTTTAAAAGGAGTTGCTAAAAATCTGATTTTATTAAGTACTGCAAGTAGTTATTTGCACTACTGCAGAACTTTTTTTTAAAAGAAATATATTTTTCCTCTTTTAAATTAAAAGTTTCCTTCTGATTTTTTTGTTTTCAAATGCAAACTGAAAAGCAAATTTCAGTTAACACAATAAATGAAGACTTTAATTTTGATATTGTAATCGGAATGGCAAAAAGCATCAGAATCAAACTGAGATGCAGTTTCCTTTTTTTGTTGTTTTTTTTTTTTTCAAGAATATTAGTTCAGTCTGGCTGACAGCTAAGAGCAATTCAGTTCTTCAAGGTAAATATCTTACTCTGGAAACAGACCCTCATGCCCCACACACAGTTTCATAGAACAAAAGAAACATTCCTCAAAACAACTAAAGTATCCAGGGGTGGTAGGAAATCCCAGAGGGATGCAGGGTAGAGAAGTGTTCACTATCAATCAACAGCCTCTGTGACAATTTCAATTAACATCCTACATGCTAGTTTTAAAAGCTAATACAGACTTTTCATCTTGTAAAGAAAAAACACTCTTAACAAAATAATTGAAAATCTCAAACAAGACAACGTGAAAGAACTTTAAAAAAAAAAAAAAGGCAACCTTATTTTTTATTCTGAATTGTCTAACTTGGCACCTCACTTCTTTTTCAAATTTTATCTATAAGCTGTAATCGAGACAGCCTTTTGACCAGTAAAGTTTATAAAATGCTTAGCAACAAGACTGTTACATATCTATTCCCAGGCTCGAGAAAATCAATTTTCAAGGAGTTTATAGTTTTTTCTGAGGCTTGAGCAGCTCAGGGTACACTCCTCTGCTGTCTGGGATATGGAGCCCATGATTCACCCAAACTTGACAAAGATAAGGCTCTTATCTTCAGCAAGAGAAAAAGAATCAACACCCTGAAGATGGGTCAAATTTCATTGCCACTGGGATTAGCAGCTCCTCTTGGATCAGCTGACTTGGAAGAAACCTTTGCAGTGTCTGGAAGAGACTGACATTACTCCAAAAGGCCGACTGCAGAAAGCCCTTAGTTGGCTAAAACTGGAATCAGCAGAGGAGCGCTGCCCAAGGGCAATAATGACAACCCAAAGTGCAGTTTGCTCCACCTCAGACACAATTCTTATTTTCGTGGTGATGCAACCAAGGGAGACTGGCCCCAGGAATCTCAGAGCTACCTGACAGGAGTCTGACTTCAGTCAGGAGCTGAACTCTATTTACTGGAAGATGTTTGAAGGCAGAAAGATTTCTCATTCCCTGACATTTTCTAAAAAGACATTTTCAGAAATGGGGACGAGGGTTAGGAGTCATTTTTTTTCACTTGTGATTCCATAGGCTCATACATTTCACTGGCTTGTAAGCACGGATCATAAAAAAGACCAAACTGGTTTTACAAAAAGTGCTACAGAAATAGTTTACAGAGTTTAAAAATAACATGACCTTACAATGCAAGATTAGCTACATTTGTTCAAGATTTGGCATTTTTCTTTGACTTGATATTCCTTTTTTTCCCAGTTAACTATAACTTCACCAAAATAAAAAATCCTATGACCATATAATTTTCATGGACATTTTGACCTGGGATAGACCATTTGGTCCAGCCTTTCCTCCCTGGGGAGGGCTGCTCTTGGCCAGACCCATCACACACCACCATGCGGTTTGTGATTTCAGGCCAACGCCCAGGGAGACCCAGAAGGGAAGTAAGGAATTAAGTAGAGATAGAAAGCATCCATCAGAAGAGACAAGCACCACATCAGAAAGGCATGTTATAGGACTTATATATTTTCCTAGAATGACACGTACTCACAGCCAGGCATTCTGAAATTTGATTCGCAGGAACTGCCACTGGAGGGACAGCTAGCTGGACTAAAACAAAGCCCAGATTAAACAGGTTTATTGTTCACAGCATATTACTAGGTCAGGACTAAAGCTACCCTCTTCTTGAGCAAAAAGCAGCTCCACTGAAATGGTAGAACACATGAGCAGTCCTTGAGCATTTGGGTAGTGTGATCTCCCAGTCCTATTCAACCAAGCTTGTCCTGAGCAAGAAGTACCCCACTGATAATATTCTCTAGTGCTAGCTGTTCCTGGTTTTGGTGGGAGGGAGTTACTTAACATGGCCTTGGCCTTTCACCTTATATACAGCATCCCTAATCAATCAGTATTTTCCTTGTTGCTTTATGCCTGGTGCTCCAGATCAGAAGGATTTGCAAAATTCTTTTGTTGCTTTCTTCCCCTCGCTCCTACTTTCTTCTTTTTTTCTCCTGTGGTTACCCTGGGGAGAAAAAAAAAAGATAAAAAGCTTTGGCTGTTGAACACAGGGCTATACACTGAAGCATTTGTTTTAACTCACAGATATGTATCGGGCAAAGACATGCCTGAGAATGAAGATCTCTCTTTAAAGTGCACAGAAAAGTCTTGCTATATGGATCTGTAATGTCATTTAGCTGGGATGGGGGAGAAGGGGCATGATTTTGACTGACTAAAGAACATTTTTAGGGCTGGAGAGCAAAGAGGTTTGAAGAGGTAATTGATGCTGTCAGGACTTTAACCTGAGAACTCCAGCACTGTCTGTTCAGATAGTATTGCTAAAACAGTGAGGAAGCTTTATGAGTGAGTCAGTTATAAACTATATCATGCTCATGGGGATGACAGACACTAGATAAGGTTTTATACCTGGCCATACATAGAATGACAGAATGGGTCAGGCTGGAGGGGACCACAGAGGGTTACCTGATCCAACCTCCCTGCTCAAGCAGGGTCATCCCAGAGCACATGGCACAGGATTGCATCCAGACTGTTCCCGTTCCCCTGTTCTCTCCAGTGAGGGAGACTCCACACCCTCTCTGGGCAGCCTGATCCTGTGCTCGGTCACCCTCACAGTAAAGAAGTTCTTCCTTGTGTTCAGGTGGAACTTCCTGTGCATCAGTTCCTGCCCGTTACCTCTTGTGCTGTTGCTCAGCACCACCAAGCAGAGCCTGGTCCATCCCCTGACATCCCCTTGAAGGTACTGATAGACATCAATGAGGTTCCCTCTCAGTCATCTCTTCTAGAGGCTGAACAGGCTCCCTCAGATTTTCCTCCTAAGAGAGATGCTCCAGTCCCTTAATCATCTCCATAGCCCTCCACTGGATCTGCTCCAGGAGCTCCATGTCTCTGTTGTCCCAGGGAGCCCCGAACTGCATTCCAGATGTGGCCTCATTGGGACTGAATAAAGGGGCAGGATCACCTTCCTCAACCTGCTGGCAAAGCTATTCCTAATGCCCCCCCGGATACCATTGACCTTCCTGGCCCCCAGGACACACTGCACAGCTTGTTGTCCATGAGGACCTCCAGGGCCTTCTCCACAGAGCTGCTTCCCAGCAGGTCAGCCCCCAGCCTGTACTGGTGGCTGGGGTAATACAAACTGCTGTACTTCAACAAATACAGCCCTTCACATCAGCATTTTCCTTAGCCAAATTCCCAGAAATAGGTTCTTCTCCACAACAACCTAAAGAGAGTCTGTACTTTGGAGCACGGGCTTTTATTGCCCACCTTAAAAGAGGGCACACAGCCCTGGCTGACGTGAGTGGGACCAGCGCTGAGGCTTTGGGTGCAATCAGCTTGCCCTCCCCCTGAAGATATTCTGCAGTGTAATGTCCCCATCACTCATTTCACTCTGACACCAAAAAATGTTCAGCAGGATTTAAATTAATCATCCCATGGGAAGAAATCACTGTATGTCCAAAGGCAGAAGGGTCCTAGTTCTTTCATTTGAAGAAGACAGGATCTCAAATACTGAACCATTTTGCCACTTCCAGCTTCAGGAAATACAAAGCACACGATCACTGAGGAAAACTAGGGAGCCCCTGTTCACACTGGTAAGGCCAAGGTAATACAAAATGCTTTTCAGTTTTTTTTCTAAACTCCCTCTGTGAGAACACAAGAAGCAACCACAGAGCTGGAGACACCAAAAAGGCCTGTCTGGGTAATGCTCTGACAATTGCCCTCTGAACTTACTAGGATCGAGTTCCTTGCACTGCCCAAGTCAGGAGTGACATCAGAAGAAGAAAACAAACACCCACATCTGTGGGCTTAGTCCCATAAGTGTCAAAGCTGGGGCCTGAATATATTAAATATATGCAGGTATCTTTATGCTGCCTGCAACTAAGAGCCCTAAACACAGAGTTTAGTGCTGAGATAGTTAACTTCATGAACAGATGTGGTCATAATTATATCAGATTTTAGTAAAATGAGCAATCAAATTGTAAAGCAGAGTAGTACAAAGGTAGCTTGTTCACCTTCCTATACTGATTAAATTAATTTAAATACTCAGTTTTCCATCATTATCCACTGCCATAAATTAAAAAAAAAAAATCAATTCTATTCATTTATTTTCACTTCCTATAGATTCCATCATGCTACAATCTATTATAACCAAACCAACCATAAACTACCACATCCATTGCAATGAAATTGCACTAACCTGACAAAAATCCACATGAGCTAAGTACAACTGAGAAGTTTTCATTTCATTACTCTGATCACAGAGGTCTCAATGACAGCTTGTGCTTTGGAGACCACAGCAAATATGAGGAGTTGACTTATATAGGCCCTACATGGTCAAGAAGAGCTTTAGTTTGTCATTTCTGACTTGAGGGAGGAAATACATATTGAAAAATACAGAATACTGATACAGTGGAAAGAGAATATCAGCTGGTAGGCAGGGTTGTAGGGATACCATCCCCAGAAGAGTGCTTTACAGAAGTGTTACCACGGAGTCAGCCAGTCATGCATTCCTGCAATTACAATTAACCTTTCCAGATAGCCAAATTCTCTCTCTCCTTCCCTTCTGGCCCTAACTATCCACCTACAGCTGCAGCACACTCAGAAGCATGCTTTGAAGAGTCTGGATGCTCATTTTGGGCAGCATAGGTCTGATTTCCAGCATGAATAGCAGGAGAAATTGGTCTCAAGCCATGACTTTGGAAAATACTCAAACTTTTTATTCTGCTGATTGCTGTGAAGCTTAAAGCCTTCGTCCATGCAAATTCCAGGCTTTGCCCCAGCCATCCTCCTCCCCTGACCATTACCACAACACCTCATCCTGGCAAATACAGGTTTTTTCATCAGACTTTGCCCCTACCTAGTACATTTATCTGTGAGATCCAGCAGGGAGAAGAGCCATGCTGATACAATGCGAATGCTTCCAGTTTTCTGTTTGCCACCATCCTTTCATTATCAGCTCTCTACAACAGATGGACTGTAATTTCACAGGCACCAGAACTGTCAATAATTGCTTGGGAGAGGTAGAAAAGGCTGCTGCTTCAGTAGCAAGAACCCAGAGGGAAAAATAAAGGCAGAATATTGTGGAAGAAATATGGAGACCTGTGTTTAAGCATCAGCCTAGTACCAGCTATGACTATGGCTGGAGCTGGGGCAATTCAGACTGCTTTCTGTTGCCAATTCTGCTTTTTGTCCAGGAAAATGGGTTCCATGAGATGCAGCTAAAGACGTGAATAAATCTGTTTCAAGCTACTATGCTCTTTCTGTTGGGACAGCACCCATTTTGGTAGCCACTATGCTCTCTAGTAAAGGTGCCTAAAAGCATTTCTATCCGTCCTGCCATTCAGCTAACATATGCTCTCTCCAGATTTGCAAAGGATCACATGGGGAATTGAGATCAAATTAATCTTTTCATTGCTTGCATTCCCCTGAAAAAGTCACAATGTGATCCATTTTAGGCTTCCCCAAAAGGCAAACAAACAATAATTGAAAAACATCGAAGCAAAATAAGGAATGAGAAATTCTTTATCTTTTGACAGTCATCAGCTTACAAGCTCACCACACTGGATATGCTGTGGTGTTATGCATTTCCTTTTCCCACCCTCCACTTGCCTTAAATAATACATATGAAAGATAGTAAGACACGAGAGTGAGAATTTAGTGAAGAAACTGCCTCTTTGCTTTGAGCAACATTATGAGTTGGCAAAATATTTTCAATTCTTAACGGCCAAGCTTTGAAAAGCGCTTCTGAAACCAAAAACAGGGCAAAGTATCTAAAATGCAAGAAGAGCAGGAAACTCTCCAGCACACAGCAAGCTCTGTTCCTGTGTTACAGGCAGCAACCCATCAAGAGATGTCACTCTCTGGAGAACAAAGTGTGGCACCATCTCCTGGCACGGCCAGCATGGCTTGTGGCTGAGCAACAGGCAGCTGTGCTGGCCCTGTGTCAGCCGGGATGAGTCCTCCTTTCGTAATCCTCAGTACACCATCTCTGTTTCTCCAGAGAAAAATAAACCCTGCAGGGTTAGGGACACGTCCAGAGCATGAAACAGTGTTCTTAGGTCCACATCTAAGCCTGCCTTTCTGCAGTGTTTTAGTCAGGGGCAGCCCTTTCCCTGGGGACAGTGAGGTCCAGTCTCAGCGGAGCTGTAGGCGGAAAAGCCCTGCTGATCCAATTTCTTTTTGTGCTGTGCCTAAACCTCAGGATTGCTACGTGTGTTTCTCCAAGGAGCTCTGGCCTGATGCACGGAACCACTGCTCTCTGCTGCTTACGCAGCAAACATCCCCCCGCACCGACAAGGGCACGGCTGCCTCCGCGGTGCGCGAAGCAGAGCCGGGCTCCTCCCTCTTCTTCCTTGTGTGACAGAGTCATCTAGTGGCTGAGCCCTGAGCGATCGGCTAAAGCTACCACGCTGCATTTAGAGATGTGTAATAGCTTAAATGGGATGCTGCTGTGCTGCTACCGACACTGGAGACAGGTCGCTACAGAGCTGTTCGCCTATTAACTGCTCCGCTCAAGTTCGCATGCCGTAAAGCAAAATATAAGCACATGGTACCAGGCACACCAGCCCCGAGGAAATCCTCTCAGACAAATAAATATATAAAATAAAAAATAATAAAAAAAAAATTAACAATTAAAAAATAAAAAAAATGAAGGGTTGGATTTCGTCTCCCTGCCTTGAATGCAAAGTTGACATGATTGAAATTCACTAAACAAGGAACAGCTGACTGAAAAAGGAATCGAATAATTGGGATTCCCTCTTTTCTGTTTTTTTCTCACCATCTCCCGAAACAATTTATTTTTTCTTCTTTGAGCTCTGACTTTACATATTGTAATAAATAATGGGCATTTGGATAGAAGAGGGGAACTGGGCCCAGTGACAGCAGTTACTGTGCAGGCAGCAAGGCCTGGGTGCAGAAATACAGCACACAAGGACAACAGAGCCCAGTGAACGCTCCCTGGTACCTGTATATGGGTACACGGTATGTGGGTGGCTCTAAAGGGTGACACTGCCCCAGAACAACGGCAGGGAGATCCCCAATGCCAGGGCAGCACAGCTACATTGCATTTGGGATGAAAAACACTGCTCAGGCCATTGAGTCCCAGGGACCTTACCTCTTCTCGAGGAGTATGTGGCTCAGCACAGGTGAGATGCAGCAGCTCAGCAAGGTAGAGCAAGGAAAGGCCCCTGACCCCCATCCAGGCCTGGTCCCAACCCAAGTGAGGAACTTCTGCTGCTGGAAGGGAGCAGGACTCAACACATGCTCCTTGCACTGACTCTCTGTCACCAGCTGGACACCACATCCACATGATGCCTGTCCCCTCAAGACTTCAAAATCCTCAGGGGCTGGTGCAAGGGGCCCTAAACCCACAGGGCCTGCCAGTCCTATGGGGCCAGCTGAACCAAACCCCACAGGGCCAGCTACCTGAAACCTCTAAATCCCACGAGGCTCCCTAAACCCGACAATGCCACCTGTTGGGAGCTCTAAATCCCACAGGGCTCCCTAAACCCGACAATGCCACCTGTTGGGAGCTCTAAATCCCACAGGGCTCCCTAAATCAGACAGAGACAGACACATGGGACCCTTAGCCCCACAGTGTAATCTAAACCCCACAGATCCAGATGCAAGCATCCTTAAATTCCATAGTGCTCCCTAAAGCACACGGGCGGAGCAGCAATGGGCCATCAAACCCCACAGGGCCAGCTGCAAGGGACCTTAAGCTCCACACGGGCCCCTAAATCGCACAGAGCCTGCTGCAACACGCGGCAGGGCCAGCTGCAGCGTGCTTTAAACCCTACGGAGCCAACCAAAAAAGGGCCCACAAGCCCCAGCCGGTCGGCGGCAATAAGCCCCTTCCCCCCGGGGCGGGAAGGGGAAGGGCCGAGCAGCGGCAGCGCCACCGCCGCCTTCCGGGGCGGAGCCGGGCGGGCCGCGGCCGGGCCGAGTCGAGCGGGACGGAGATGGCGCAGCGAGCGCTCCCCAACCCCTACGCGGATTACGACAAGTCCTTGGCCACCGGCTACTTCGACACGGCCGGGAGGGTGAGCGGGGCCGGGGGAGCTGCCCGGGGTGTGCAGAGCAGAGACCTGCCTGGTTAAAACATGCGGTGCCCTGGCTGTGCGCCCGCCGGGTGTCCCCGGCGTACCAATGCCCGCCCGCCTGCCGGTGTTTCCTTCACGTGTGGTGGGTTTTCTCTCCACAGCTAACCCCCGAATTCACGCAGCGGCTGAATAACAAAGTCAGGGAGCTGCTGCAGCAGATGGAGAGGGGTCTCAAGTCCGCCGACCCGCACGACTGCACCGCGTACACCGGCTGGGCAGGTAGGGTCGGATCCCATGGGGCAGGAGCTCTCCAGAGGAGACTAAGGCAGGCCAAGGCAGACTGTGGGGATTTGGCCATTGGAATGGTCACAGTAGATCCATGTCAAGAACGGTGCTTCTTCCACATGTTTTAATCCATTAAAACAAGGGATGTCTTTCTCAGGACTCCTCAGTTCTGAAGCAGGTTTGAAGTTGCAGAGGGAAGACCACAGTGTGGTAGGGCAGGATTGTGTCTTCTCTTGGTTAATAGTGCTGAGCTTATGCAACAGAGCAAGCCAGCACCTGCTTGAGAGCGGACGTGGGAGCCTCGGAAGGGACTGGCTCCAAATCTGGCCATGGTGGGGATGACAACAAAACCAGGGCTCCATGAAGTAGGCAGGTGCACATGGTAGGTCAGTTACCTGCAAGGAGCCCTTGCATATGGCAGCAGTGAGCTGATGGCCTGAAATAGTGTCCATGTTCTCTGTTTGGGCTGAATTTTATCTGATGACCTTGTCTGATTGGCAAGTTTCTTCAGTCCCGTTCCCCAGGTGGTGCCCCTCTACTTAGCCAGGGCTAGTCCTGCTCCAATACCTGCTGGAAGGAGCAGAAATGCAAATGTGAGTATAACGAAGTGTGAAAGCCTTCCTCACTCTAACTCTTGTGTGCAAAGCTTCCAGGAGCTTGTCCTTCTCCTGTTCTGCGTTTTCATCCTAGTTTTCCTTCCTTGGTAGCGTGCCCTGTCTTCTCCTCCCTATTCCTACCCACTGGCGCCAAGGAGGACACACCTTTTGCTGTGCCTCATCCTTAGCTGCTGCTGTGTGCTTTGTCAGCTGTTGTGCCAGGCCCTAGGGAGAGACCCCAGGGGAGTTGCAATTAATCTCATGCTTGCTGCAAGATTTTTTGCTGCTGCTGCTTTTTTTTTTTTTTTTGGCAGTACACTGTGATCCTAAATGGCAACTTTCTACAGCACAGTCTGGGTATGGCTAAAAGCACTTGTGTGGGTGCTGTGGAACTTGATGCCAACAGTGTGCTTGGGAGAGTAGTGTTCATTACGTTGGTGCTAAACAGAAGTTGCAGCTTGATGACCACAGTTCCAGAAATGCCTGCTTAAAATTTTTAGTAAGGCAGACAGGCAGCTCATAAGAAATGCTAGGATGCCAGTATTAAATTCCAGCGTGGGAGAACGTTGATTTCATCAGTTGCTGCCTGGCAGCACTCTGCTCCTACTGCCTGTGAATTTATGCATTTTTGCTCAGTGGTGGCTGATTTCTCCTTGGAAAATGCATTCAGTCTTCTAGGCTGTGTGACCCTGCTCTGAGGTCCCCTGCAATGAAAAGCAGTCCACATGTAAATATGGTCTTCAGTCATGATGATAGAGTCTGCCTCTGGCCAGAATAATTCAGGAAATGGGAGGACAATTAACTGATGTTGGGAATACACTTAAATTCTTAGGGGAAAAGGAAGACACCTTTCCCCAGAGGCCATATTTCCTTCCTTTAAGGTGGTCCTAAGGAGCTTCATGTTGGAAAGCAACTGCAGTTGTGAAACAGTGGTTTAGAGCTCTGGTAGGATTTCAGCTTGTTTTTATTTGGAAGGGAGCTTCTCGGGAGGGAGTCATCTCTTTTTGTTCCAGAGATCATTCCTCATGAGCACACCACCTTCTTGCCTTGGCTAATAGGATTACAGAAAAACCCATGGGCAGGTTTCCTGCAGGTCACAGCCAGCGGAGCGAAGTTTGCAGATATTACACTGTAACTTTGTCACCCTCCCTTCTTTCTAATCCTAGCTATATTAATTTATTCAGTGCTGGTTTCCAGAGACAAAACTAATTGGGCCAAGACAGCAGCTTTTTCCTGTAATTGCTTATGTAGAAAAGGCTTGTTGGGTATCTCTTCATGTAAATCATTGCCCAGCAGTCTGAAATCAGACTCACGGCCACTAATAAGAGAGATCTGAAATATGGCTCTCTTGGCACAAACTCTGTGTGAAATGGAACATACTTGAGTGTAGTACATTACACTCAGGTAATACGCAGCATATGCCGGCATAGGGAAGGACTTATATTTTCAGCTCAGAGGCAGTGGAAACACGCTTTGGATTAAGATTACTGAGGCTGAGTGCCCTCAAAACACGTTTGAATCAGGTTGTTATGGTTTCATTCAGTTCATTCAGTAGAGATCAGAGCCTCATAGGCAACATCTGGTACATGCCTGGGTACGGACCAGCCTCGGCTGTTGTGTTCTGCTTTGGCTTTTAATCAGTTTAGCAAGACTGCTGGAAGAGCTTTTCTGGTCTTAATCTGTTTCACTGGCATCACAGTGTTGACTGAGGGAAGGTAAACTGCTGTAAGCTAATTCAGAGTTGGAAGCAGTCCAGATCCTGGCAGGAGTACAGCTGCCTCTTCTCTTTTCAAAAGATTAGCATGAGGGTTCCAAGGAGTACGTACATGTCTGTTGGTATTTCTTGTAGTCCAAAAAGCCTTGCTCCAAAGACTGCCCTGACTGGGAGCATAGATGATGGGAAGGGAAAGGAAGGAAAACTGACTTCACTCCTGTCACCTCTCAGCCAGCTGCAGACGCTTAGGAATCTCCTGAGTCCAGTGCCAGCTGGACTGTTGTGTCCTTCCAAGGTGATGCGGTATTTAAGGGAGAGATTCCCCTTCCTCCACCCTATGGCAGTGCCTTTGGAATTTGTTTCCCATGTGAGCGTTCCCTTCTCTGGCAATGTCATGGCTTTCAGAGCTCAAGGGCCTCTGAAACAGACTGGTGAGTGCAGTTGGCCTGTCCAGTCCACAGCTTTTGGCTGGCCCATCTGCCCCTGGGGATGAGGAGCAGGACTGAGTTGCCTTTTGAGGGGACTCTTCAAAAGACACACCAGATGAAAGAGAAGTCAGTTAAGAATGAATAGAAATTCAACCGTACCAGTTCAGGAAAGCTTCTGGAAAAACAGCTTTCATTCACTTCAGTGCAATATTTTCATTTTAACCTCAAAACACAGAGAACTTGAGTCTCCTGATGAGAGTTCTGCTTAGAAAAATGGAAATTCTCAGATAATCCCTACAGAACAAGAGTCAGTGAGGCTGCATTTGGTGACAGATAATAGAGTGCTTTGTGTCACCCACATAAACCACATTCCTGCCAAGTGCTTGCTGGGTAGTTTTTGTGAAATCTCCATTTCTTGGAGATTGTAAGTATTCGACTGCACAAGGCTCAGAGCAATGCCACGTAAATTTGAAGTTGGCCTTATCTTCAGATCACCTCCATTGATCCCTCCTAGCCTAACCTGTTGTAGGATTTTATGATAGAGTAAAAAGTTTTAGAAAAGAAGCAACCCAGGTTGTAAGGCAGGAGAGGCTGAGGCACCTGAGTAATGTCCCACAGTGCACTGAGGCAAGCTGTAGTAAAATGTACTTGTGGCTCCCCACAAAGTTATGAACATGGATGATACAGCCTTCTAGAGGAGATGTCTCACTGTCCCATGCAGCATGGCTTTGGCACGCATTTAGGAGCACAAGGTAACATCCCATGCATCTGCATCAGAAAAGATGCTTATTATACTTTGAGCTGGACAATAAAGCTATGCCATCCCTGTTCTTTTACCCCATGCCTGACTCATTAAAATGAGTCAGCTGTCTCATTAAAATCAGCTGTCTCACTAGATACTACCAGGCTTCATCACTGTGCGCGGAGATAGATTTCTCCTTCTTCCCTCTGTGTTTGACATCCTGCTTTGAGGGTGCTGGCTGACTTACTTCCCTGGGTCAACACAAGATCTCTGAGGTCTTTATGGCTGTAGATGGTCAGTTTGGAACTGGTCCAGAGTTGGTGACCAGATTTTCCCCTTTTGGAAAACCACTGTCCTTTGTGGAAGGACCACATCGCAGCTCAGCTCCTGGTGGGCAAGGAGGCGTCTTGTTCAGAACAGTCAGAATGGCATAACTGCTTGCAGTGGTAGTGCAATCCAACATAAAAAGCAAGTCCAAACTTGCAGGGAAGTTGAGGCATAGCTTTACTTCTCTTTGATCAACAGAATGGTCATATGGATGAGATACTCTTTCAGCAGTGCTTTAGCTCACGAGCACGAATTTTTCTGGCATCTGCAGAATTTGCCTCCCGATTTCCTGCAGTGATCATCTCAGGCATTGACACTCCACACTGGAGGTGGCAGTTTCAATCTTTGGAGTCCTGCTGAAGGATATGCTGTCACTAGCACGTGTTCACTGCAGGCCTGCAGCATCAAGGGCTGCCTGATGTGTTCCCCACCATATGTGGCTCTGCAGCAGGTCTTACACGGCAAGGAGCAAAAAACTTGGACATCTGAGAAACTCCAGAGAAGGTGGTCCATCCAGTCGTAAGTGATCAACGGAACAAAGCCCAGATGTCTTTGGCAGTGGCAGGCCACAGGCAGCCACTGTGTGGCAGTTCTGCTGGAAACAGTCAGGAGTCTCAGAAGTCACAAAAACAGGTCACATTTCCAACTGGGATACTGAACATAGAATTCCAGGGCACAGAGAAATGGAGCAGATCCACAGCTTATCTAGCCCCATGTGACTGATGTACAGCACATAAAGCATGCCAAACTAACACCTGGTCAGTCAGCAAATCCTACCTGGTCAGTTGGAATGAGGAGGGTATTATGGAAGAGAGAGTGAGGCAGAGCTGTGGAATAGCTTCTGCAGAGCAACACTGCCCAGCTGAGCCAAGTTCATTGGGTGAAAACTCCTGTCTCCAACCTGCACTGCCTCTGAAATACTCTAGCTACATCTTGGCACATGGGTCAGTACAGGATATCCCCCACCCAGATCGCTGCATTTTGTGTCCCTCAGCATACACCTCTCAGCATTTCCTCTTTATGCATGGGCTTGCCCTTCTCTGTTAGCCTTCCCCACCTTGGGGCTCACAGACCCAGCAAGCAGCTGGCTGAAGGCAGCACTGCTTGTGCCCTTGGGATCAGCTTGGGAGTACGAATTCTATGAAGAATGAGTTAAGAAAATTTACTTAAAGTTCAGTTTTTAAGGCCTTTGGGTTTAAAAAAAAAAAAGGGGAAATATGAATGATTTGGGGAAGCAGCTTTCATCCTTTAGTACAGGTTGGTGGGGTTTTTTTTGGAGTCTTTCCAAAGATGCTTGGGCCTGGGAGGAAAGGGGGTGAGAAATGTTTTAAAATAGAAGAGGCAAAGAAGTCAGAGGAAAACAGTGCTGAGACATTCACGTTCTAAGAATTCAATCCTAGCAGTACTCTTGGCATGGTAGTTATGTACATAATTAGGGTGGTATGATGGTAGTGGGAATAGAAGCTACTTACAAAGCTAAAAGTTGTACATTAAAGCAGATAAGAGTGCAAGTTGTGCTGAGACATCTATCAGGCCTGTTAGAGTCTAGAAGCTGTGCTAGGTGCTAAATAAATCAAGGAGAGTCACTTGACATTTGCTAGCTGGAAAAAGAGGGTTCCCCTTCAAAGAAGGGCTTCATATCCACATCCTTATATGCTTGAGTGATGGCACTGTACATCTGAGCTCTCTCTGGAATTACTAGCACTGAATTGCTTAGAGAGAGGACAAGGTTATTAGCTTCAGCAGGAAAAGGAAATTTTATACATGATATACATGCAGACAATATTGACTTGTCTGTAGCCCAAAACTTTGGAGATTATGCATGCAAAATGAGAAGTTGATCTAATTTTGAAATTGTTTTCAGTACCATGGAAAGTAATTTTACAGCATGCTTGCCCCTTCACTTTATCACATCAAAATCTGCAGAGATTGGCTCTATTCATTTAGGCTTAAATGCAGGACCTGAGTCTTCTTAGAAATGGTTATTGGTCAGGGGAGAAATAAGCTTTTCTGGAAGTGATGTAGGTGAGTAGCTTTCTTAAGTGCATGTCTGAGGATGCCTCCCAGATCAGAAGGATGGTTCAGATGTGGCAGACCTTTCAGACACAGCCTTACTGAGGACTCCTCAGTTACCTACTAAAAGCTTCAAGAGCTGGATGAAGACAGGGCAGACGGAGGCAAGGGACAGCCAGTAGTCTGAGTGCTCAGTAGTGGAGTTGTTTCTGTAGCTGACCAGCCCATTGAAAACATCCCTGAGATTAGCTCAGAGCTTTGTGCTGATGGCACCAGGGTTGTGAGTTTGATCCCAATATGGGCCAGTCACTTAAGAGCTGGACTTTATGATCTTTTGAGTTCCTTCCAACTCAAGAATATTCTGTGAAATTTCTGTGAAACCTCCAGAGAGGACCATGCAGCCTTTTCCAGCATTCCAGGTAGCTGTTTGTGTTTCAGATAAGGGCTGATCTCATGAGTGATGTGCTGCAGAGGACAGCTGAGCAACCTCTGGGTTTTTTTCTAGGATGCACTAGACCTTGCTGTAGGGCTTGGCACCTGCTCAGCAGCAGGAGATGGTGTCCAGGGAGCTGTAACAACCTTGCTGGTGCTTCCCAGTGGGAGGGAAGAAAAAAAGAAGTAAAAAAAAAAAAGGAAAGAGTCAACTAGGGTGTCCTAAGGATACTGCTTCTCCATCGTGGTGGCATGCCACTTTGTTTTAAAATCCAATCCAAGATAAGTGACCCAGCCCTTTACCCCCAGCATGGAAAAAAAATAGAGGGTAACAACCCAGCACTGCTCTGCCACAAGTACCATCTTGCCCAAAGATTTTTTTTCCCTCCACTGCTGACCAACAGTCACAGGTACAATTTATGGACTTGGGTGGGTTTGTCTAGGTCTCATCTTTTGCTCCTTGCTACTACAATTGTATGTAATTGTGTGGTGTTCTCCAGGCTCTCATGGGTCAGACACTGCTATTTGTCTTGACCTGTTGTCCACTCACGAGCGACACCAGGTACAAGGAGGTTGTCCTTGGATGTGCCTGAGAAGCCTGTCTATAAGGCTTATACCCTAAAGGAGGCAGAGGGATGGGTTTTTAGGTTCCTTCTAACAGCCAGGGCAGAGAGCAGAAATATTAAACTTTTCTAGTGAGTGCAACCTCCGTGTTCCTTTTTCAGGCATTGCTTTGCTGTATTTGCACCTGTATGATGTGTATGGAGACCCAGCCTACCTTCAGGTGGCCCACGAGTACGTGAAGAAGAGCCTGAGCTGCCTGACAAGACGCTCCATCACTTTCCTGTGTGGCGACGCTGGGCCCCTGGCAGTGGCCGCCGTCATCTACCACAAACTGCACAACCAGAAGCAGGCAGAAGACTGCATCACTCGGTAAAGCACCTGGTTATGTCTCTGACCTAATGTTCCCCTTGCTCATTGAGCTGGTCTGGGCTTGTGTGGGGTACCCTCTACCAAGCCTGAATACGTTTTGTTGCAGTCTTGTGTGAGAAATAATCCAGTAACTGAGGAAGGCAGTACAAACTAGTTCTGCCCTGATGAAAGAGGTGGCTTAAGGACAAACACACTTGCATGGCAGCATGGGGAGCGAGGATATTGGTCAGCTGGTATTGCCATCTTAAAAATAATTCTGATAAACACAGGAAGAAAAAAAAGTGCCAAAATAAAAAACAAAAGAAAAAATACAGAAGGTGGGGTTTGGTGGTTTTTTTGAGAACCCTTCAATTTAGTTTTACAGCCATTTTGATGAAAAGGAGAAATGTGGTAGAATTATTAGATTTAATTTTGGCACTTGCTTGCACTTGCTATTTATTAGTTGACTTTGACTTAAACCTAAGATTGACAGCATCCCTTTCAACTGCTGAATGCAGCTGGTTATGATTAATTTATTTCTATTTCCTGCCTTTCCTAGACTCTTTTCAAATGTATTTTTGTTGGGTACTTAAGACAAGAAAAGAACAAACAAGCAACCCTAGATCAGCATGTGGCAGAGGAAGGAAAAGAGTTAAGGAGATGCAGTTGCAAGCATTTCTTGCATAAGGGAGATCAGTTCTGAGAAGGTGAGAAACAGCCCAGTAGAGAGTTTCCATTTTCACATGGTCAGCACAAAATAAGACAAAACCCCTGATGCTTCAGAACAACACTGAGTTCCCCTAAACAGCCACGAGCAAGTGATTTATAATAGCAATTAAAAAAAGCCATGGGTGGGAATCAGAAGTGTCTGTATGGTTTGGACACAAAGTTCCCACTCCCTTTACTAAGAATAGCTTCTGGTTCATGTGGATATGGTCAGTCTGAGGACAGAACTGTCTTCTTTATCCTTTTAATAATCTGTGGGTTGGATTTTGCTTAATACTTTGACAAAATGGGAAATCTCACTATGATTTAATATATTTGCTAACAAAAAGGGAACTAGTCTGACAAAGCTGGTCAGTTGTGGTCAATACAAAAGTCCTAGGTTGTGAAAAAACCCCTCGTGTTTTCTTGCCAAGCTCTCCTCTCCCTGGTTCCCACCTGTTCCGCCTACAGTTCAGCGGCAGAAGGGAATTTTGTGATTAATTCTGCATTGCCATCTAATGATATCATAAAGGCAGAACCTTGGAAATTGGTTTCTTAATATATCTGAAGGGAGGAAAAACAAAAGTGTTTTTCTTGAAGGAACAGTGATACTGTCCTTACTCTGCCACCAATTCCCAGAGCAGTAATTTGACCGTGCTCCTTGAAGAACAGAGTATTTCTCTGAAAAGTAGCTCCCTTAATCAAAATTCTTAAGTGAATTTTGAGTGTGCTGTTTAGTTGCAGAACAGTTGCTAAGCTATGCAGTGCAAGAAAATGCTTTTCTCACAGCTGTGAAGAACGAGGACCTCTCTCCATATTGTCCTCTGTCTTTTAAAGCACCTCATCTTTACAGAGCCTGTGGAGGGAATCCATCAGCCAGGTTTTACCTGCAGTGGAAGAGACAGAAGCTTGCTCTCTCCTAAATGAATTCATGACTAACAAATGTGCCTTTATGCTCTAGAGAGACTGTTTCAGGGCAGCCCATTTTCCAAGAGCCTGTGAAAATCTGGGCCATGTTCCAGGAGCCCTCTTTTCCCTGTCACCTTCCACCAATTCACAAGGTCAAAGGTTTGCTTTCAGAGCCAGTGGCTTATAAAAATCCCATTTTGCTGTACAGCTGCCTCAATTTCCCTCTATCCAGAAACTGCTGGTTGTTGACAGTTGAGGTAATAGGCTGATAAGTGAATAAGAGTGGCTCTTCCTTTCAGAGACCTCGATTTCCCCCTTGCTCCTGAGAAATGCATTCGGCGTGCAATCAGTCCAGGAGCATCCCAGGCATCTCTTGTTGCACGCATGGCCACATTTCAAAAACGGCAGAAACTGCTGGCAGACTTCCTCCCCTGATGATCCTGCCTGGAAAGCAGCTAGAGGGAAAGCAGTAATGGATAAGGAGCAAGAATAGAAGCTCCAGCTGCTCTGGATTTCCCCATGAAAAGAAGATTTCGCATCCAGACCTCAGAAAATCACTGCCGTGGATATTACAGTTCACCCATCCATCCATTCCTTCTATTGCACCTGACATTTCCCCAACATCTCAGAGCTGAACAATATCACCAGCCAGTATCTCCTCTGGCCAGCCTGCTGCTGGGCAGAGCCTATCTGTCTAAACACTGGTTTTCTCCTTGGAAACCCTCCTCATTGTGCTTTCCTTGGACTTGGACACAATGGCCGTGAGGAGGCAGCAGGGCTTTCCTTTCAGCCCCTGCAGCTGAGAGAGGAACCTGTGCTTAGTCCTAGCCTGGGGTATAAAGTCTCTCTCCTGGGTTTAATCTATCAGAAACCTCTGCCATGGAGCAATGCACATTTTAAGTGGTACATAGGAGACAGGGCAGTCCACCTTGAGACAGTGTTCCCTCCTTTCTCCTTCAATATCCCTGCTCACGTTGAGTCCAGTGCCAGGGAAAGATTCCTGCCATGAGGAGTCGCAGCCCAGCATCCTTTCTGTGCTCTGAGGGTACTCTGGACATTTGGTTGCTTCTTTTCTTGGCAACACATTGTTTGGCCCTGGAGCCAAGGCTGCCAAAGCACCTTTTCTGTTCCTCTCACTACTGTGACAGGGAAGATCTGCACACACGGAGCTTTCCTGGCTGGTTTTGCATCAGGGAAGCAGCTCAGGAAACAGCCTTGCAGCCACTTGTGCTGGTATTTGCAAAGTGGTGGAACTTTTCAGATTGCTGTCTCATAGGTGAGCAGAAAAATAAAGCCAAATCTAGTCACATTGCCACCTGCTGCTCTGACAGGGAAGGAATCCAGCCCTGCTGGAAGTGTGATGAGAGGTAAAACAATGGAAAAATTGCATCAAAAGTGAATTGGGCTAAAAAGCACTGGTGTGAAGAGTGGCCAGTCTCTGTTAGCACTACAGGAACATCACCAACTTTGCAACGTGAAAATAGAAAAGTGGCAAAGAAAACACTTGTCTGCAGCAGAGGTCACTCTCTGCACTTGTGGGCTAAAGCTTGGTGCCAGCCAAGCTGTCCTCAGTGTGAGGTTGTCCCCAGACAGCCCACAGCACTCACACCCTGCTGAGCTGTCCTCACTGCTGCTCAGCTCTCCCTAGACCAGATTTCTTACATGTGCCACAGTGGCTTGATGTTAAACAACATTCATAGCTCCACCTCCTTAGAATTTTAGCTCATGGAGGCACCTCTTTCCCTACTGATAGCGTAGCCCTGGCTACTTGCAGAGGAAGGGGCTTTTCTGTCATGATTTCTGAGCATTAGGAGTGAGACTTTTACACAGAGCAGCCAAATTAAAGGGATACCAATTTAGTTTGAAAGTAGTCGTTTTTTGCAGAGGGTTTGCCTTGCCAGCAGCGTCATGGGAAAATAATGGTGGGCAGCCTTTCCTGAGCAGTCAGCAGCTTTATACTGACCATTTCATTTAGCCCAGGTTTCCCCCTCAAGTAGCTTTCCCAGAGCTGGTGGTCTAAAACAGAAGCACATAGTGTGAGCGCATTATAAAGGGCTGGTCAGGCTAAAAAAGCCAAACAAAAATCAGAGGGGAAGGAGTGATTCCACCCCTCGCGTAGCTGGAAGGCTGTGACACAGAGACTGGCCTGATGTCTGCCAGGGCACAGGCGGGCCGTGAAGGAGCAAACCATGGTTTTGAGTGCCAGTCTCAGTGCTTGGTTACGTGGCTTTGAATGTCCTCTAATCTCCCCCATGGGAATTTTTCATCCCAGTTTGCTCCACCTGCTCAAGGCTGACCCACGGGTACCCGATGAGCTGCTGTATGGGCGCATGGGCTACCTCTATGCACTGACGTTTGTGAACAAGCACTTCGGAGAGGAGAAGATCCCTAAAAGTCATATTCAGCAGGTACTGTGCCTTTTGCTGTCTCTTCCCGTGCAGCTCATCTTTGGGCAGGTAAAAATCAATGCTAGATGTAGACAACTCTTGCAGTAAGGGAGAAGCCACCTCATGGTATCCCTGCTGCTTTTCTTCCAAAGGGACAAAGCACCACGCACGCTCTGCTGTCCATATAAATCCATGAGCGGTACTGAATTGGCATATATTTTACTCCCTCACTCAGGCTCTTTCCTCTGCTTGGGCAGAAAAACAACTTTAGTTCTGTGTCAGGATACTCACTGTGGTGTGTCCAAGACAGCAGCATTTCCCTCACCCACATCTGTTCCCATCACAGGTCTGGGAAGCAGTTGTAGCCTCAGGAGAGAACCTGGCCAAAAAGAGGAATTTCACAGCAAAGAGCCCCCTGATGTATGAGTGGTACCAGGAGTATTACGTAGGGGCAGCCCATGGTTTAGCTGGGATTTACTACTTTCTCATGCAGGTAAGAGGCACTGGAGGGGAGGGAAGGTCCCCTTAGCAGCTTTTTCACATTTCTTTGAAGAAGGAGCAGCATTTGAATTGGTTCTTGGTGATGTCAAGCTGGGAAAGCTCCCTTGTCTGATGGACTTACTCGTGTTTGATCATACATCCTCGCTGCTGAAGGTTTTCTCCAAGACTGGGATTGAATCTCCTTGATGGAGAGCTGTAGAGAATTGTGACCTGCATTACACCAGCAGTGTCACATGATGGAGGCCTGGAGGTCAGCTGGGTCTGAGTTTCCCCCTCATGTTAATTGCTTATAAAGTATTCCTGTTTGTTGGTATGTGTGAGCTTCCTGCATTTTTTGAGCTGGTTACTTGGAGCAATCTCAGATCATTGGACTGAGAATCTCGGGGAGAAAAGCACAGTGGAAGAGATTGCATTCGTAGTAGGAAAGTGAGACAAGCCTTTATATCCAAAGGAGGGCCTGTTCCTAAATGTGAAAGAGGTGGGACTTTTTGCTTTGATAAAGGAACTGAGTTCTGTAGTGCCTGAAGCAGGCAGGGCAAGATGAGAGGGTGGGAGCTGCAGTACCCTTTTGCTTTGATGCTGTCTTTCTCACTATTTTGCAGAACTCATTGGAGCTCTGGCAATATTCCCTACTCTGGCTCTGAAATGAGGTGATAATTCCCCAATGCAGGTCACTTTATGCATAAATTTACAGTGCTTAAGCACTTAGAAGAATAACAGCAATAAATAACATTGCATTTTTAAAGCACCCGTGAGCAATGCAAATTATTTTGATATAAAAATAGGTGATATCTTTTATTAGACCCAACTCTCAGAACAGGTGGGGAAAAAAAAGCCACCGGGTTTCAAGTATATGAGCTTTGCTTTAAGACCCTCAAAGTTAAAACCCACATACAGGATAAGCAGAATTCCTGTGAATATAACCCTTCTCTGTGGCTCAGAGAGGAAGGGGTGGTTGGTGGGTTTTAAGCAGATTTGGCAAGAGGAGGATGCAAGGTGATTATTGCCCATGAGCACCAGAAGAGCTAGCTGGGAGCAGGGGAGACAGGAGTGTCTGAACTTGTTGCCAGGCTGATGTTTTAAATAATTTTAAGTGTAAGTCTCCCATAAAATACTGCATGGGCTTCATGCTCTTCTGCCATATGAAGTACAGGGAGCCTGGATCAGCCAAGCATGATGCAGAAAAAGCCTTGGGGGAAGCAAACAAGTGAAATATGAAGAGACAAACATCTTTTCTCTCTCATGGTTTTACAGCACAGGTATTGATTTTTAATTTTCCAGTTATTAACCTGGGAACAGTGTGATCCTTAGGTGAGAGTGCTCATTGCAGTCTGCTGTGGGAAATTAGAACTGTACAGATTTTGTGGGGGGCAGTGTCATTGGAAGAGGACACTGAAGCCACTCCCTTGCTTCCATCTGAGGTCAGCAGTGAGGTAATCCCCTTGAAATCACCCAGCAACATCTGTGAAAATGCAGCATCACAGCTGAGATGCTCTAGGTGCTAGAACTCAACCCTGGCACTCATCCTTAATACTGATTTTAGACAGTTTATCTCTTCACTCCAGCTCTGGGTGTGGAAGCTATTCCTGCTTATATTCAGGAAAAGGAGCAGCAAGCCCTCTTGCTTAGGGTGCTGGGTGACATGCTAGGGACTGTCTTTGTTTCTGGGATGCAAGGGCAGGACTGGCAGTAAGACCCTGCCAAAAGACAGAGAGCAACCAGGGGCCAAGTGGGTATTTGTGAAGTGTGAAAGCCTGGCCCAAAGAAATTACTTGATTTACAAGGAGCAAGTGGGAACATAGCCACAGTCGACTTTGTTTCCGCCTTTCAGGCAGATCTTGGGTCTCTTAGGGACAGACAGAATGGTAATTCTCCCTGTTTTAATGCTTTCTCTCTCTTAGCCTGGCCTTGGAGCAAGCCAAGTAAAGCTGCACAACACAATCAAGCCCAGTGTGGACTATGTCTGCCAGCTCAAGTTCCCATCTGGGAATTACCCTCCATGCATCGGTGACACCAGAGACCTGCTCGTCCACTGGTGCCATGGGGCACCAGGTGTAATCTACATGCTTATCCAGGCCTACAAGGTACCAGAAATCTTGCAAAGACCCTTTGGGGACCCTTAATGTGAGACTTCATCACAGAGAAAATGCTATGAGACCCCGCCCTGCCTTGAGAGTAGGATGGCTTGCTACAGTGAAATCACCACACAGGGACCACTAACTGAAACGAAAATTAATCTTCTGGAAAATATTTCTGAAAATACCCATCAGTTGTGTGGGTTGTCCTGTTACAGGTGATTGATGGTGACAGCTAGTCGTGTGGGAAGTAATGGTCAGACATCCCAATTCATCATATTGATATCGAAAAGTGGCAGAAACAAACTTCTTAACATCAATTTGTAGATGTTAAAAAGGGCATTCTTCTTTATTCAGAATGCTGGACATTTGGAGGAGAGCTCTTCTAATCAAACGTGCCAAATGACAGACAGACAGGGCTTCTTATTACACCTACTCGTTACATATTCATTAGTTTGTTTACATAGTCAAACCCCTATTGGAAGTCTTTTTTGGTCTTTCCGGGTCTTCTGTGTTGTCTTGACCTCAGGTCTTGAGCATCTACAGCGGGTACAGCATCGCTGTGTTCCACCGCCAAAAACTGTTACGTTTGTTCTTTATTTTATCTTGTTTGGATACACAGAGCTTAGTTTACATCTTCTTTGTTTAAGTACATCTTTACCAAATTCTCTAGGACTTCTCTAAGATCATATTGTTCCTTATTTGGGCATTCCGAGATACTGTGAGTGGAAGTTTCTATTTCTTCTATCAATATCAAAAACATCCTCCTTTAAAGTAGACAGCAAAGTAACTTCCAGCAGGAGAGAAACTAATTAACTCAGGCCTCCACAACACACAAGGATGCTCTTTGGAGCAAATCACCTCAGCAAGGATGACTTTTTCTTGCCCCTGCAGGTCTTTGGGGAGCAGCAGTACCTAAATGATGCCCTGCAGTGTGCAGAAGTGATCTGGCAGTACGGGTTACTAAAGAAAGGCTACGGGCTGTGCCATGGGACAGCTGGTAATGCTTACAGCTTCCTGGCACTGTACAACCTCACTCAGAACATGAAATACCTCTACAGGGCCTGCAAGGTAAGAGCCTGAGGAAGGGAGAGGGGATTGTTCACTTCTGCCTTCTACAGCACCGCCTTTGCATTTGAAACCCAATTTCTAGCATGGCAGACATGCAGCTACATCTGACCAGCTGCACCAGAATAGTCCTTCAGCAGTGCAGTCACTGTCTGCCAGCCTGTATAGAAGGGATTTCCCACAGAAGCCTTGCTCTGCAAGGGGCAGCGTGAGGATGAGAGTGGTATTTTTGTTCAAGATTTGTCTTTAACCACATTTGAACGCTTTTTGTTCCTCTTTTCTCAGTTTGCAGAGTGGTGTTTAAGCTATGGCCAACACGGGTGCCGGACTCCAGACACACCATTCTCCCTCTTTGAAGGTAACCTCAATCTCTAGGCTTGTGTTTTGCTCCTGGACCTGAACTAGTCCAGCACCAAGGAACACCAAACCCACATGCCACTGAAGCCGTTGCAAAACTCAGTGTAGAAGATGGAAAGGAGACTGTACTCACTGTTTTTACCCTGTTCCCAGGAGCAGTCTCCCTGTAGCACAGGCTAATGTCTGTTTACAGTGGCAGTTCCGTCAGTGAGGACCTCGGGCAGCAGTATCACAGGGACAAGAGTTGGGCAAAGCTGCTCAGAGTGTTAAGCTTGAGCACCAGTAAAGCAGAAGGGAGGGATCTGGAGGGGGGAAGGAGGCGTTGTGTTTTCCCTGGTGCTTTTCAATGTTTCATCAACATCAAAACACTTTCCTCACTGAAATACCAAAGCTGCTTGGGAAACCTGGGTTCAGACCTTGGAAATTATTTAGGGCCTTTTCTTCTGTCTTCATGACTTATTCATCCCTGGATAACTGAAAAAATGGGTGCCCAAAGGGAATCTCTCTCAAGCACATTGTGGTTTTTTTGTCCTCAGGAATGGCTGGAACAATTTACTTTCTTGCTGACCTGCTGGTGCCAAGCAAGGCCAAGTTCCCTGCGTTTGAACTCTGAAGCTGAGCTTGGCAGTTTCATGCCTGAATCCGTCCACACGTGGAAACACAGTTGGAAGCTGTTTTCTCCTTCTTCCAGACTCATCATTCATTTTTCACCTAACTGAATGTAAATCCATCCTCTTGAGGGCATGCTGAGTTCTCTAACATTTCTAGTCATCTTATTACATTGCTTCAGTTTAAAAGACAGAATGCAAATTTTGCTGGTGTCCCTTAAAAGCACAGGGCTGCAGGTGGGAGCAGGGAGAACTGTACAGTATTTTGTTGGCTACAGAGTTTTGCTATTTTATGTATCCCATTTCGTGGGAAAAAGTTTCTATTAAATGTCAGTTGGGCTGTTCGGTTTCTTTTTGTGCTAACAAATAGTTGCAGGAATTTAGTTGCCTATGTAAGACAAAAGATGGAAAACTGAGGCTGTGGCCCTGCAAGTTGTTTTTAAGCGTTTTCTCACTGAGCACCCAGGGGAGTATGTGGTTCAGTAGCTGGGCTGCACCATGTGAGGCAAATGTGATGAACTATGGAGTCTTTATATGTTGTTAATGTCATCTTGTAAGTGGCAGAGCTGGAACTGGCATGCCAAAGCCCTGTCCTGAATTTCCACTGTTTGCTTTAAAGGCAAAGCTATGTATAGCTCTTTTGTGCATTTTTTTTTCCAGTGACAGACAAGTAATCCACTGCCATCTGACATTAAACCTTGCTAGTCTGTGGGCCATCTAATGGAAAACTCCAGTCTAGAAGTGAGCTAAGCATGCTTGCTGGTGCGGTCTCTTCTGGTTAGTTTTGAGAGTTTATTTTGCAGTCTTTATTTAAATTCATGTATTAGATGGTGCCAGGTGCATCAGCAACAAGGGAAAAGAAATATATTCCACTGAATTCTGTCAGTGTTTAACCTATTAGCTGTATAGATGTTGTTTACATGTTTTCTTTTATAAGTGTTCCCAAAGCTGGATAATTTGAGTCACTCATTTGCCTTGCTACTGCTTGTTGTAGTTTGATTTGCAACCACACATCTACCCAACTGGAAAATTTGCCCTAGGTTAACTAGCTTTGACTTGTCAAGCAGACCAGATACTTAGCAAGGGGTAACTCTGATTTTCCATCCTTTAGCCGGCGCTGCACCAATTTGCAGCAGAGACCTGACCCTGTAAACCACTTCCTTAGCGCTGAGCATGAACTAAACACTGAGTGCAGGGAAAGTTCCAGATACAGCTGTACTGCTTTGTGCTGTTTGAGAGCAGCTCCTCAGCCCGCACAGGAGTGGCTGTGGGTTTTGATCTTTCAAGGGCCTAGCTGCTGAGTGGCTCAGGCCATAGGAGCAGGTGAGAGCTGCAGGGCAGCACAGCCACACTCGTGCACCAGTGACAACAAAGCAGGACCACCAAACCTGGCACACTAACACAACTGGCTCACACGTGCCTGAATGCAGGGCAGCCCAGCCCTTCCTCAAAGCCCACACTCCTGCTGCAATCACAGGTTTGTGAAAGTCCACCAAAAGACAGCCTGAAGTGCAGAAGAGCTCAGCTGCTTGGGGCTGGGCATCCCTGTTAGAAGCCTCAGGCTCATGCAGGCTCAGCAGCAGGCATTCCCTATCATTCACAAGGCCTGAGCAACACAGGGAGGTGGCAGAGAAGAAAGAAGCAGGAGTTGGCTAATCAAACAGCACATGAGGCTTGCTGTAAGTTACCTTCCAGCTTGGCTGGTATGATAGCAGAGTAGGGACACTGAGCCTGGGTTTCTCCTGGGTACTGCTTCTGTAGAGGAGATGGTTTGCACAGCCTGTGTCATAGTGTCATGACAGCATAACCTCCCGGGGTTTGTACACTGATGGGGGAAGGGTCAGGGCCACATGTACAACTGCTGAGTGTTTAATAAAAAACTGTTTAATAAAAATGCTGAAATGACCAAGCTTTGGGTTATTTTTACCTCCTGTCTGAAGAGATCAACATATGCCACAGCAGCCACTTTGGCAGCTCCCGGAGGCTCAGTGGCCTCCCACCCATCCTGAGTGTTAAGAGTATTTCTCATCTTTCCTTATCTCCAATCCATTGAGACCAGTCCTGTGCTTTCCTCCCAGAGCATCCTTTTGCAGTACTGCCTCCATCCAAGACTGCATCCTCTCAGTGTGGCTTCCATTGGAGACCACAGTCCTGCAGGTTACTGTTAATTGCACCAAAATACACCTGTGTGCAATGCTGGCCACCCGAAGGAGGATGTGGATCCTCCCAGAAAAGCACCCTCCTACTCAGTAGAAGGAGGAACAGGCTGCCTCAGGGAGGCTGTGACTGTCCAGCACCAGAGGCTTGAAGGCCAGACTGTCAAGAGTGACATGGATAAAGGTGACCCTGCACATATATTAGGTTGCTTGAGGTCCTACAAAACCTGGCTTTCTACAGTTTCCATTTCTACTAAGGTTTGTTGTAAAGGTCTTGAGGGAGAAGGTCCAGGAATGAGGATGGGAAAGCAGCATAGTGCAGTTTTTCTGGTTAGCTTTCCTTTCTAATACAGGGGTGTGGTGCTGCCCACTTCCACCCACCTTTATGCCAAAGAGAGGGAGAGGGAACGAGACAAAGCCTGAAAACACAACAGCTGCTTCAGCAAACTGCCTGAGAAGAACTTTATCAGAAATACAGACATTTAACGCTTGGTGATGGTTATGTTTGTCCATTGTGGTGTTCTGTTAAAAAAAAAAAAAAAAGTACCTTATGCTCCTAAGAAATAAGTAAAAAGCATATTTTGAATGCTTTACCATCTGGCTCAGTTTGTGTTCACCCCCTTCGTCTACTGGTGTGATCGGCAAGATGAAAGACATCCCACCTACTGTAAACCAAACACCATCTGTAGGTGTGCATGTCCCCTGAGAGCCTGCTGTGGTTTCAGCTCTCAAAAGCTGACAGCAGCCTCAGCTATCAAAGAGGTGATATGGGGACAGTGCAAAAGGACAGATATGTTACTGCCCTCTGCCCAAATTATTTCATTTCTAATTCCTGCATATTAACTTTTCAAAAAACCACAAAAGAGAAGCAGCCATGAGGGGAGCACAGAGCTGCTGGCTTACATGAGCTGTCTAGCCAGACCTCGTTTCTCTCTAGCATCTCATCTGACTTCCATCCCTCTGTACCACTATCTCGCCTTTCCCTCCTTCCCTCTTGCTTTGTTCGTGTTTTCCCACCACAGTGCAATACCTTGGCCAAATCCAAGTGGAGTTTTCAGATGGCAACACAGGGAATGTGGCTGGTCCCAAAGGACAAGTCCTGCTCCAGGCCAGCAAGTTCCCAGCACATATAGTTGATTTGTAGCAAGAGATTTTTTTTAAATTTTTTTTTTTTACATTGAGAAGAACAAACACAGGTCCCTCATACCATAATGACCCAAGTCCTTTTGCCAAAGTGTCCCCTGCATCCCTTTAGCTACACCTTGGGAAGAAACCTGACTTCCCACACCAGGAAATCTAAACCCCAAAAGTTACAACTTCTAATGTTATTAGTGCCTAAAGACAAAATCCAACAGAGCAGAAAGCAGCAGATCTGCCCCAAATAAGCCCCTGAAGAAACATATTGGAGGCCCAGCTACTCTTTCTCCTGGCAGGGTTGCTGGCTTGGGGATTCCGTACTGAAGGGTGACAGTGCAGCAAGGGGCTGTGTGGCCCCAGCAGGTGGCAATGCAGCCCGACAGCAGCAGCCACCCCGCTGCTGCCAAGCACATGCCTGCACTCCTCAGCTGCTAAATCCTACCTCGGGAGAACTGGGATTCAGCTCTTGGGAAAGGTGCTCGAACCAAAAAGCCCACATGGGTAAGGGTGTGTTTGTATACTGTGGGAATAGTATATATGTGGGGGACAGATGTGAGAAACGTGGAAGCCCTCCTGAAATGCATGGCCTGAGGAAGGGATGCTGCTACCACAGAAGTGACATTGCTTGATGTCGGTGATGCTCTGCGAGACCACAGAGAAGATGAGGGGACTACTGCAAACGTGGCATCTGGTAACTGAGGATGAGCACTGCCACCACCCTGGTACCACCCCATTGGCACAACTGACCTTTGAAAGCAGAAGATGAATGTGAAGGGCTCTGCCTGCCTAGGTGGTTGCAATGCATGGCTGCTCTGAGACTCAGAAAAGACCAGCACATCTTTGCATCCTGCCACATTTTTTTCTGTTTCAGAGACAAACTCACTCCCCTCAAAAGCTGTTGGGGAAAAGCAGAACAAAGCAGTTCTCAATACAGCTGCTGATTCGAGACAGAGCCTGCCATTGCCTTGCTCATAAAGCTTTGTATTCCCAAGTGTTCCCCCAGCCAGCTTTCATCTTCAGCATGGTGGTCTCTGCTGTTTCCTCCTGCAGAGCTGCCTGAAGACACTTCTCTTTTACCTCTCTCCCCACCTCAGTCACGTGCTTGTTTCTGTCTCCATGCTGCTGCTTTGAGGGAAGAAGGGTGGTGGCTTTTACTCTGAATCATTTCACAAATCCAGTTTACAGCAGCACAGCAAGGGGAAGGCAAAACACAATGTGGGAGGAAGGAAAAACCAGTTTATCACAAGGAAACCTGTGCCCTCCCTGCCCCTCATGGGGAGGAAGCTTTTGAGTACAGCCTAGGATCACCTCAGAACAACCCCATCACCAATATTTGGATAATCTAAATGATAAAAGTTGCCACCAGAAAGGAGAGGAGAAAATTAGGTTGTTTTTCATGTATCACTCAAATTCAGAGGCACAAAAGCCATATGCTGCCCTCTGTTCTGGACAGGACAGCTTGCAGCCACCCTTAGATGGCCTGCATCCCACTCCGCTTTCCCCATAGGGTGAAAGATGGCAAATTTGGCCAAAATGGACAATAGATCTTAATGACTGACCACCCTCGAAGCCTGGGCATGACAGTACACTGCTTTGCTTCCTCTGCAGCAAGGAAGACAGCCAGCCATGGAGAAGGCACAGAGGTGGTGCTAAAAACAACTTGAAAGCCTTGAGAAGGGAAGAAAAGAGCAGAACTGTGGGGAGCCATTTAACTCAATCTCCTCATGGCTGGGGAATTTCTCACTAGGAGGACACCTGCCAGTCAACCCTTGCAAAAAGGTTATTTTGTAGCCATTGCAATTTACTGCAGCATTTGCACTGTGTTCTCAGGCAGTAATCAAATCCACTGGTAGTATTTTGCCTGCCATAAACCCCATTGGAGCCCTGCCCACAAATAGTTTACACTGTAGTATGCAGCTGTATACAAGGCAGGAGCAAATGTTCCACATAACGGCTGTTGGCCCTAATCAGGTGGAGTCGTGGATCATATTTCCAGCATTTGGCAGAATTTTATTATAGATACTCCTCCTTAAGGATAACCCCTCACTCCTGAAGGGGAGACCACAGCAGTGCCAAACAGCTTCCTTGTTGGGGAGACCCAAAGCAGCCTTTAGTTGCAGGAGTTTCCCCTGTTCCCAGGAGGGCTTTGGAGCGCTTTGCTCTGTCACTGCCTACCTCCATCCTGACACTCCCAGTAGCAGACAGGAAGGGAATAATCAGGTTTTTACAAGTGGCTGAAAAAATAAGAGAGATATCCACCTCAGAAGATAAAGTTTAAGACTTCGAGAGAATCGTCATAAAACACAAGCTTTGGAAAGGGCAAATCCTACATCCAGGGATACCCTTGTTGGGAATTTATAGCTCATTTATCACCATGGGAAAGAGAACAAACCCCACCTGGGTGACAGCTACAGTGGGTCACAGTTAGGTAAAAACCACAACAAGATGGAGCGCAGCAGTTCCCAGAATCAGGCTCCCCACCCCATCAGACTGCAGTGCTTAGTACCTGCAAGCCTGACAAATTCATCTGCAAACAACTGGGCTCCAGAGCAGAAGTGGGAAGTTGCCAGTGGAAGCATTTGGTAATCCCTGGTGGTTCATCACCATAGGGGATAAACTCCAAGGTGTTTATACCACCCAAAGCTGGGAAATATCCCATTCCAGCAGGGCTGACCTCATGCTTTACAAGCACATGGAAAAGACAATTTGATGTATGGATCCCCAGTGAGTACAAATACGTCCAGGTTCTGGGAGCACACAGACCCTTTTCAAAACAGAACAATCATCCTTCGTTATCTTTCCCCCTCTCTTTTCGTTGTCTTCACAACGCCAATAGATCCAGTTCCCCGGCTTTAAGCAGCAATAATCTCAATCATTTACTCCAATAACCACTTAGCCTTCTGCTGAACAGTCTATGCATTCAAGTGTGGAATTTACTGTCTTGTAAAACCCGGGACTATGATATTAGCACTTACTGCCCATACCCCTGATCTGAGCCAGGTGGTGTCAGTCAGCAAGGGGGAAAGAGACTTTCTGTGTAATAAAAAAAAAGATGGTTTGGCATCCTTTCCTTGATTTTCTCTCTTGAAGATTTAAGTATGATAGGTGCTTTATTGCAAGAGGGCCTGATCTGGGACTCTCCCCAGTTGTGATTTTCACAAAACCTATAAGGAAGGTGATCACCTTTCTACACTTCCATCCTTCTTTCTAATTTTGCTGGAATGATCCAAAAGAGTCCAAAACATCACTGGGAGAATACAAAAATAAGGACAAGTAAAGCAAATCCTTAAGCCTCACCTTCTTAGGAAACCAGGCCAAGAACAAACCATATTACTCAGAGTATGGAATTTGCAGCCAAACTATTCAGTTAGCAAATGCATTAGATATACCTGAACAAAACTCTTTAATGATCTGGATGCAGCTTGGATCTTCCTTAGATAAAATGAGAGGTAGATTCTGCAGTTAATTGCACCATTTGGAAAAAGAAAACCACACCACTTTTGAAGGCAGCTTTGAGAGCTCCACTAGGAACAGGGAAAAAGCTTCCATCCACTTGGGATAATTCTCTAAACATCATAATTTCATCAAGAGGAATGAAACTTGGAGCTGGAATGATGAGACAGCTCATTCCAGTGGACATGCCTTGCCTTGGACTGGGACTCAGCAGACAAATCTCCTTCCTCTGTTTGCAACTGCCAAGCTGGGGCTCTTCCAACAAGTAATTTGGCTGCTCTCTGCTCTGATTTTCTTCAATTTCTTTTGCTCATTTTCCAGCATCTCTGAGGTAGAGTTTCTCATTATCTCTTGATGTGGCACATCACAGAAGGACCCCAGTTAGAACTTGAAACCTGAAAATGCTTCTTTTGAACATGCCACACTGCAAATAGTAACATTTGTACAGCACTTTCAAAATGCTCCAAAGCTGCTGAAGAAGAAATCAGTACCTAAATCACCAAATGTACAAATACAGAACTGAAAGCAATGCCACATTAATTCTATGGCTCCAACATTATGCCTGACAAATCTTGTGAGAGTATGTGGGGGGGGAAGTCTTAACAGAAGTGTTTCATTTCCCAGGAAGGAGCACCTGAATCATTTCTCCTCTGATTAACCTGTATCATTATGCTCTGCCACTGGTTATTCCCTGTGCTTCATAGGCCGGAAGTACTACCCTGGCAATGAGATGACCTCAGCCGGATTAGCAGCCATCAGGAAAAAGGCAGCATCACACATCTCACAGACAGCTGCCAGCCCTTTTGCCATCGGAAAACTCACCTCTCTCCCTGCCTCTGGCAGGGCCTGCCAGCTCAGCTAGAGGGCCCAAACTGGGCAGACAACTCCACTGCTCCCAGCCAACAACGCCCAGCCCTGGAAGCTTGCAGGAGGTATGCTGTGTGAAGGCAGGTCACAGGGAACTACGATGAGCTGGAGCATTATTTGTTGGGATGTGGGTCACAACCCTGTCCTTTGCCCACATGCAAGCCCACACTGTATGAACCCCAAGGAATGCACAGCCCACCAGCAAGGAAACTGTCAGAGGCTCCTTAAAAGGACCATGTAATTTTACTTAACTGCTGCAAAGGTCATTTGCCTGTGTGGAAACCAAGTAATAATGAAGTGTACCACACTGGCTGTCCAAGACTGTCAGAGAGGTCTTAAAAACAGCAGGGATCTTTTGGCCATCACCAGGACAGGCACCCCAAGAGCCCCATAGCTGATGGACACATTTTCTTTAGCTCCAGCTAAATCACTGGACACAACCTTTATATATGACACAGGGCTGGGAGCCTTGCATGGGCACAAATTTAGGGCTGGAAGACAACACGGAGAGAAAAGTCCAACTGGCAGTTTGCAGTGGCCATGGGAAGATGAAAAGCACTGTCCTTCAGGAACAGACAAATGGTGGGAGCAAATACATTTTAAAAAAAAGGCACACTAGGAGTCTTCTCTGACCCTGAAACAGGGAGCTGGAAACCAAACTGAACTGTCATCTTCCTAAAGTGAACCAGAAGTAATAAAATTCCCCATATCTTTGTTTTCCAAAGGGGTTGAGCACTTTGTTTGCCTCATGACAACTCTGAGATGGGGATTCAGGCCCTGTGATGTGGCCACTGTGCAGACTTGTCCTGCCCCCAGAGCTCAAGAATGGAAAGGTGTGCCAGACCCTTGTTCCTATCAATTCAGCATTCAGGCATTTGCAGGTGATACCACTTTGATGTGCTGGGTACTGAAATTCTGTTTGTACATATTTTCCTCACTCTCCCTATGCCTTGAACCCACTTACCAGACTGCCCGGTTGTATTTGTGTCTTTGCTTGTATCCTCCACATACCACTGTTTCCCATTAGGATCATTTTCTCCTTAATTTAAATCCTAATCATGCAACACACAACATACAGTGTACTAGACATTCTTGTGGCCCCAGAGACATCATTAGAAGCAAACTTAGCTATGAGTTGCTCTTCAGAAAACCACCTGTAGTAATGGATTTTCAAAATGAAGTGAATTGAGATACCTTGATTTGGAGGATGTTCAGCTCAAAAATCCACAAAAGGAGGCCATGGGGTAGTTTGTTTTTTCAGAGACCAAGACAGGTCTCTGAAAATCACTTGTGACTACTAAAATCCCTGGCCAATAAATAACAATTACCATCCTCATTACTGAGCAAAGGCTGACAGGGAAAGCAGGTCTGCATCAGAGGGAAGAGCAACCCTCAGTCACTGAAGCTGCCAACAACACGTTCCTCGTGGCAGATGTCAGCTTATCCCAGGAGCTGCCACTGCCACTTTCTACTGGACTGTTTTCTTCAGCTGGCTAATCCTGAGCTGCAGCAAATACACCACTTGTCCCCTTCCAGCAAGCAGACAGACCGCAATAGCAAGGGCTCACAACCATGCTGTGGTTTCACATTCTCCTTCCCTTTGAAAAGACAGGACTGTGGGATGAGATACACTTGTCAAGTTAATTGTGAACTGCGAAATGTCAATTTTGAACTCTACTGTGAAGAAAGCAGATCTGATAAGTTATATGTGCTTGGAGTGGGGGCAAGGTGCTTTTCAGCATTCACCACCCTCAGATAGAGAAAAAAGTGTGCTACCCAGGATTATCAGCACGCTACTATGAAGTGTTAAAACCCACAGCAGACAGCGCTGATTACAGCTCTTTAATTACTGCTAAAATTATAAAAGCACTACACCAAGTCTTTGTGGAAATTGCACCTTTCAGAAGGGGAGATAAAACCTCTGCCTCCATAATTGCAACAAAAGGGAACGATAAGAAGTTTTTAAAAAACAAAGGTGCAAATCAGAACACACACTAAATGATTTCACAACAGATTCTGAAGGAGAAGCACTGGCTTGTGTTCACTGCAGCACAACTAATTTAAAGAAGTCATGAGCTTGGCATTTGTGTTTCAGGATCCAATCTCCCACCTATTTCAGGGCCTCCAGAACTACAGAAGTGAAGACTTCTTCCACTGTACTTACCACTGTCATTTAAAGTGTCTTTGCCACAAACATTCATCCAATCAGCTTTGGCACTTAGGCTCCAGTTGTACATGCTATCCCCACTACTATGATCCAATAGCTCTCAAGGAGAAAGGTAGAAATAACCTTCCAGGCAAAAAGGGTTACAAGTCACATCCAGAGCAGCCCATGGCCAATTGTTCCAGTTCTATCAGCTTAACAGAGTTGCTTGGGATGATGAGTTTGGGACAAAAATATTTAATAAAAGTAACAGGCATTTCTGAACTACCTTCAGGAGTAACAGTCTTCTAAAGTATGTCATCAGCCTCACACTGGCAGCTCTGAAGCATCTCATATTGCACAGCAGCTGACTCTCACAGAAGTTTATCAAGCAGGAGAAAAGCTCTCAGGGCTGGCTATTCAGGCAGAAGGGGCTGAAATGGAAGCCTTGCTCGTATCACACTCTTTAAAAGACCAAAGACCTGATTACATTACATCTTATATGAAATTGCTACTTCAAACGTTGCAAGTGCTGCAGGCGGAGGCAGAGGCAGCTTGCACTGGCTGCCGAATACCAGGCACAAAAAGCTTTCTTAGGGTGTTGATAGGGACAATCCCCTCCAGGGGGTCCTTCAGCCCTTGTGCTCTGATGTCTTGCCCAACCCCACAGGATCTCCAGTTCCTGGATCCAGCAGCACCTTTTGTGCGAGTCACTGTGTTTTTCCCGTTAACAACCTCTGATCTCATAGGTCACACAAGAAGCAAAGTGACATTCTTGAGCATCACCATGTCCCTTGCCTCCCTACAGCTAAATAAGGGGTGCAGCAGCAGAGGTCTATTTAAAGCCAGCCAGCGTAGCTACTTGACAGACCCTGGAGGAGAGACATTTCTTGTGTCAACATCACTGCTCCCCGAAAAACAGGCTTGCACCCACGAGCAGCTTCAACAGGAAGGTTTCACAGTGCTTCACCCAGGTTTGTTTTCTCTCACACAGAGGGAACACAGAAATGTTACAAGCACAGCACAGAAGGTCAAGCACCATCACAGCCAGTTTTAAACAGCTTGGCCAGGTTTATCCAGTGTATTGCTGGCTACAGTGAGACCTTCCTACCTCCTGTAAGAAGCAGCTGGAAGCTCACTGTGTGCTCTGTCCCCTTGGACTGCAGCATGACTGGTTGCTAAATCCCCCCTCTCCAACTAAAAGCATTAAGGGACCCACATCATCATCTTGTGACATTTATGAAAAGAGGCTTTTTACCCCTGGTTGACTGGAGGAAACCTTGCCAGGCCCTGCCTGCAGCTTCCTTTGCCTGCTGCATGGAGGACACCTCTCCAACCATGGGCTGGGCACTGGGAATGAAAATCCTGGTGGGGGTAAAAGGACAGTGCCACCAGGAAATACCTGTTAACTCTATGGAAGAATGAAAGTCCACAGACAGCACTGAGCTGGGATAGCTGGGAGGCTGGACCAAAGGCACAGCGTCAATTATGAAAGGATGCTACAGCTGGAGTGCCACAAGGAACACTGCCAACAGACACAGTAGCCTCAAACCTCCAAACCTCCCATGCAAAATGTTAGCTCCATCTTTCCATGACAACTCTCTGCATACAGACACTTTGTACACAGGATGCTCAGAAACATTATCACAGTGATTCATGATAAAGGAGGAGCTCATCAAATGCTTTATGCTCATTTGTGTCCTCTCAGATAACCACAGTGCAGATTATATTCTAGATATTTGTGTGGATCTCTATCAGGGCTTAAATAAGCCTTGACAATGCTACTTGCGTTCTTAAAATACTTTTCTGAAATATGTATAATACAATTAATTATATGATAATGTAGTTATATCCCCTCTCCCCAAAGAGTATCATCCTCATGGACATGATTCAAAATGCACAAATATTATCTGAAACCTACAGAGGTCCCACAAATACAAAGTATTTACTGCTAGGCACAGAAACAGCCAAAAAATTTTGGTTCCTACAGCTTCGTTCTTGCTGGGCTCTCTCAAGGTTTGCATATGACTGAACCACATACCACTTAAATTCTAACACAACAGCAGGACTCATGCATGCAATTAGAAAACAAGGTTTTTGGTGTATCAAACACATTTTGGAATGTCTGGGCATTAAGCAGTATTTAAGCAAATGCAGACTGCATGCTTGGCAGAGACAGGATTTCAGTGACAAGGACAGAGAACAAGGACAAGATCTCAGTGATGGTTACATCTCCAGCCTCCGGGTCTTGAAAGTTATCCATACCTCCACTCATTGAGAAGTCTTATTGATGGCTGAAGAGAAAAAGAGGTGTAGATTGTCACAGCACCAGATTTCCTAAAACAGATAGGACATTTAAGTTTTGAGAGATTTCAAGCCTGGATGATCCCTAACAGAAATCAGAAAAAAAAAAAAAAAAAAAAAGAAAAAAGGGAAAGAGAAGAGGTTAAGACCTCATAAGTCACAATGAAACCTTCCAGACAACAGAGGTATGTGGGGACTCCAGGCCATATACTGAACTCTCCTTCAATGCCCTTTCCAAGCCTGAAGTCACTCCATCTCCTAGTAGATTAAAATGAGACCTAAGAAAGACACAATTCATTTTAAATGGGCAGTAATTTAACTCTGCTGCACACTCCAGGGAAAAGAGAGGAAGGGGAAGGCAGGGAATCTGCAGCTCACAGACAGGCTGTAGAGCCCTGAAGACACAGGAATCCCAATTGCCCAGAGCAGCACCAAGGGGGATTTCATCCTATTCAGTGTGAGAGAGCACACAGAGTTTAACATCTCATCCAGTACCTAACGTTATGTTTAAAACTCCATAGTACCCCTCCAGGCCCACCAGCTAATGCTTTCCTTGGTACAGAGTCCTGTCGGGTGGGATTCGACACACACAGTCTGCCTCCACTGCAGCCCTGCTTATGCATATTTTTGTCACATTTAGCCAAGCTCTTGCATTTCAGAGCCTGGTTGCTCAGTGATCTATAAACGGGTGCTCATGCCAAGGAACCTGAGGTGCCAAGAGAATGACTGAAAGCTTTACAGTATGGCGGAAAGCAAACTGCAAAGAGCACTTGGGTGACACTTTCTTCCTAAGGGAATGATGGCATGGGCAGGGCGAGCTGCCTGAATGTGAGCTGAAGGCAGCCCCCAAGTCATCCAGCAAGACAGAGAAGCAGGCACACCTCGAGGAAGCTGCTCCCCCTGCAGTCAGCCCTCCTGGGGCAAGGCGGGGGGTGGCAGAGATGCACGTAGAGGAATGTCTGGTATGTGCCACTGCCAGTTGCTGGGGGACACTGACATCATCTGGGACAAAATTAGAAAACCTTGAGCAGGAGGGCAATGTGGCACAAGTGCTAAGTCAGCCACAGGCTATATGTGGCACACCAGTTGGTGCCTTCTTTCCCCTTCTTTAGAGACTCATTCCTCTGCCTGCTCCTTCAGCAAGGTTTGACTTCAGCCTACACTGTCCTGTGACTGCTTTGTGCCCCTGGCTACATTCAGGCTAGCAACGCCTTATACAGCACTTGAAGGAGCCAAGAGGCAAATCCTCCCTCCAAAACACACCCATCTCCTCTGCTGAGCCAACAGAGCCCTTCATTTGTGCATGTAATCCAACCTTTGTGCCATTATATAAAGCTGTCCCCAGTGTTCATCCCTATTTCCTATCACCTGCAAATCCCTGCCTGTCTGGTAACAACCCTACACAGACACCTCCTCTCATGCTGTGCCCTGCTCCCAAACCACCTTCCTCAGGACAGGGCACCCTCCTCAGACCAAGACCCCCAAAACATGTTGACCTGGCTGTTTATTGGGCTTGACTCTCTTCTACATGAGTTTCTACAGCTTATCAGGGCATCCTGCAGCTGCATCTTGGATAGCAAATGGCTTTGCTTTTTGTTGAAACTGCTTTCATGTTGAGTACTGAAAAAGCCAAATCATTAGCAGATTAATTAGGCACCCTGTTGCACACAGTATTACAGTTGAAGCTGAGATCTTGAAAGTTTGCTGACAGTGGATCCTGGGCTTCTTACTTAAAGCCTGAGGTGAAACGTGCAAGAATCAAACTGGACCAGCAATTCCTCTCTCTTTTATGGCCAAAATTACATGTTTAAGAAAACACAAGGATCTCTGCAGCATCTTGGTGTGGCAAAATGCACCCAGTCTCTACCAGTTCAAGAACTGCTGAAGCACAGCAAAATGTATTACATATTCTTTCCAAATCTGTTATGAATTATAGTAACTCATATATTCTTGATAACTGCCTAAAGTCTCAGTTCCTTCCTGGATCTTATTAGGTTTTTGGCCTCAAATAATCCTCCAGCAACAACGTGTACAATTTAACTGATGTTGGAAAAAACCATCATTTCCATGTATCAGTTTTAAATTTCACTGAACCTCCCTTATTTCCATTCAAAACACTTCTCTGTGAATGTCCTTGTACTTCTTGTAACTTCGGATAACAGGAGTACTTCCCACTCATGGGCTGAATCAAGTAGGTGGTTGTTTCAGACCACTACAATCTTTCTCAGAGATCACTGCTTGCCAAATGGTACATGTACACTTGCCATTTTTCCTGCTGACATTGCAGCCACCCAATCTTCAGAAGAGGAACACAGCAAATATTTAACAGCAGCAGGTGTCAGATAGGAGCTGATCACAGTAAAGAGAAAACACACTGGACAGCTGAAATGATAGCAGATAAGTGTGCATGGGTCACATTTCTCCCAAATGCTCCAAGATGAGATTGGAATATGTTGACTATACTTAGGTGTTTGTAAACAGTCTCTATTCTCACACCTTGCCCGAAAGCAAAACTCCCACCAGAGCCTTTCAAGTGATCAACATTACCCCTGGTGCTTGATCTGGCATCCTGCCATGAACTCACCGACAATTTCAAAAAACAAATGGGAAGTTAATTGCATTTTCAGGCATTTTAGACAGCAAAAGGCAAAAGTCTCGAAGGGAGATCCTTGTGAAACAGAGCAGAAGCAGCAGCGCTCACCCTTTAATCCAACAGCTCCAGGGCTTGCACGGTCCCCTGAAATACAGGACATCTTGTTTTCTACTTCACTGCATGGATTTGAACCATCAACTTCCTTCTCCTGGAGAGGGGCCTGGCTCCCTGGGCTACAGGAAACCTGAGATGGATCCCTCCTTTTAAAACTGGTCCAGAAAGGCAGAGAACTTCAGAGCAAACACACAGGGTGTGCAGCCCAGCACAGGAACTCCCACTTCCTCCCACTAGAAGCATCAGAATGAATCAATGCCAATGCTCTGGATGGAAAACACACTTCTCTTATGTTAATTCAACTAAATCCAGCCTAAATGCATAGAATTTTTGCATTGGCCAGAACCATGTCCTCATCAACTAAACCGGTAAAAACCAGGCAAGCCCCAAGCAAGCTGCCCCCTGTGGCAGTGAGGAGCAGGGCTAACATGGCATTGCTTCCAACCAACACCTTTCTCACTACTGAATTTGCTGGGGCCTTGGGAAATCCGAAGCTACATCGCTGTTCATTGTGCCTCCCCTAAATATGGATTCTCCTGCAAAGAAGAGCATCGATGCACTGCCCAGGAGCTGTGCACCCAACAAGGCAGATGCTAGTGAATTCTCATCCCCAGCTGCTGCTGCTTTCCCTTAGAAGTGGATCTTGGCAAGTCTCAGAAAGCACAAGGGAGAGCCTGGGGTTTGCTCTAGTATTCCTGCTTGCATGAAGTGGCTGCTAAAAGTGGAAGAGGAGCTTTCCTGCTGCAGCCCCTGGAATGAGCTCTGCAGCCCAGAGCAAGATGATATGGCACCCCCAGGGACCTGCAGATAGCAGCTCCCATGCAAGATCATAAAATCATAGAATACCCTGAGTAGGAAGGGACCCACAAGGGTCAGTCACTGAGTCCAGCTCATGGCCTTGCACAGGACAGCCCCAGGAATCCCACTACGTGCATGAAAGTGTTGTCTGAGCACTTCTTGAACTTTGTTAGGCTTGGTGCTGTGACCACTTCCCTGGGGAGCCTGTTCCAGTGCCTGACCACCCTCTGGGTGAAGAAACTTCCTAATAGTTCCAACCTAAACCTTCCAACACAGCTTCATGCCACAGGGATCCATCTCTACATCACCAGGAACAACTTTGATCCCTATGGACAGATGTGATGTGCTCCCAGAGATGCCTTGGGACACATCCAGACTTACCAGGCAGATAAATCCATGGTGTTCTGTCTCAAGATCAGAAAACTGACCTCCTTCTCCTCCTCTATACCTGTTTTATCTTTTCATCTGATGAATATACAATTATTTTGGGTCAGCAACTCACAAAATCTCCTTTGCTGGAGATTCTTAGACAGGCTACATCATGCAGAGACAGCACAAAGTTCATCCTTCATTTCAGAAAGCCTGTCCTCATCTCAAAAATACATTTCATGGCATCTTTCAGGCTTATTTCAGTGGAAATCTCAGGATCTCATAGGAATTATTAGACCACCATTGGTTCTTTCTTGCAATTAGTATTCTCACAGGTGTAGTGATGTATAAAAATTGGTTTAGACTATTTCTTCCCAAGTTACACCTCCAGGATCCATTCACTGGATTTCACTGAAGTTTGGTTTGTGCAATATAAAACATCAGCATCACTGGACATACCCCCATCAGGCCCCTCAGGAATGACACCCTACAGGCTCCTGCTGACCTGCAGCAGTGCAGGAGAGTCCACGTTACCACTTTCCCAAAAACAGACTAGCAGAGCAGGGATCCCTCCATAAAGCACCTTGGAGGCACCCAGCAGAGCTCATACATCATAGGTTTTGGCCTACAGGCAGAGAAATAGGAAATTAAATCTCTCCTGGTCTGTGTTCCCTAAAGCAGAAACTGAGCCAAGGCTTCAAATTATATCCATCAGTGTAGATCTATTGATTCAAAAGGGATGACTCAACTTCCAAGAAGTCTCTTGCTCAAGGTCATGGGCTGTAGCAAAGAAGAGCTCTGAGCATAGGTTTTCTTACATGAAAATACACCTTCAGCCACTCTCCATCCCTTTTTTTGGTGTGCATTTTTTTTGTAAGTTTACTTTCCTTAAAATACATTAAACTAAAATGGAAGTCCTTGGCTGTCCTGCCAGACTTTGCATGCATAAGTGTCTGTCCAGGCCTTCAGGCTTTTAATTTCTAATTACGAAACACTCCACAGTATAGCTCATGAGACAGAAAAAAGGGCCCCATCAAAAGCCTTACACTTACTAGCACAGAATTTGAGGAGTCTGGAGAGTAAATGGGAGAGGAATTGCTGGAGAAGGAAGGAACAGGCAGAAAAATCCAAGCTGGATTTTTCTGCAGAAAATCTCGATCTTGCACACCCAAGGGAACCACCAGGTTTGAAAGAGTTAGAAGCTGTTTTGCTGTGCTAGAAAAAGTCTACTGAAAACAGAAAGGCCATCTTATTCTGGAAGCTGTGTCTCCTGCGGAGCATGGGGAGCAGGGAGGTCCATCAGGAGGCTGAGGAAAGATAGACAAGGGACACAGGATGGGCAGGCAAACAAAGCAAAAGCAGACCACAAATGCCTCCTTGGCCCGATGGCCAGTTTCCATTAATAAATACATTACAAAAGGAAACCTTTCATGTGGGAAGACAAAATCCAGCTGATCTCCATTCTAATAGGGCACAACTTATCCCTAGGAGAAAAAAAAAAAAATCAAAGAAAAAGATTAAAGGAAGCAATTTTCAAATTTAAACACAGCCTTACCATGATGGAAAGGAATAATAAGAACTGCTGAAAGACACTCAGGGTCACGTCAGGGAGAGATGCCTTGGCTGAAGGTACTGCAGTGTTTTCCATATTTGTCTGCTTTATTTTTAAACACCCAGAGCCTTTGCTTGATCAACACTTCCTTGAAAAAGAAGGAAGCAGAGGAGGAATGAGGGGTTGTAGGGAGAGATGCAAATTAGGTTGGAAAATAATGATCTTCCCAGCCATGAAAGTCAAAATTCCTCCTTGAAACCAAATCCTCCTGGAGTGCTATCCATGGCATGGGGGGAAAGGGGAGGGAAGAAAAGAAAGAAGATTTATTACTTAAGCAGAACTGAAATTCTGATGAGAAAAAGAACTATTCAATCCATACATGAATGTCAACAGTAGATCTGAAACTGGGTTTGTCGTATTTCCCTCTCCTTTGCACGCATAAAAAAAAGACAGGGGAGATGGTTCAGGTTTTTTAAGAGGGAGAAAAAAAGCCACCGAAGTTCCTTGATCTTATGAAGCCCTGAACTCTTATATTCCATTTATAGCTCGAGCTGGAATGACATCCCCCTTGATTATCAAGCTGTCCAATCCAGCTGCATGTGTCAGGACTCTGTGAGGCACTAAGTGAAATATATATATGCCCTTAGAGAGTTTAGCACATCGGGTCCACCTCTAGGGCACAGGCTGTAGCTCATTCTGACCACTGCTCCTTTCCCAGGATCACTTTTAAGAGGGTTTTTTTGCTTGTTTGGGGGGGGTTTTTTTTTTTTTTTTTTTTTTTTTTTTTTTTAAGATTTTTTTTTTTTAGAGCACCTTTACTTTCCAATTTAAACCCCACAAAATGGCACCTAAGAAGGACGTAAAGAAACCAGCCGCAGCACCAGCGCCGGCGCCGGCACCAGCACCCGAGCCAGCCAAGCCCAAAGAACCCGCCATCGACCTCAAGAGCATCAAGGTAAAAGGATGAGCGTGTGCTGACTGCGGACACGAGGGGCTCCCAAAGGGGAGAGTTCGCAGAGTCCCGGCTGAGGGACGCAGTGAAGTGTTGCGTGTGTTCGGTTCCGGTTTGGGGACTGCGGTGAAATGAATGAGTAACCTCAGCCGATGGATTTGCTGACCTGCCTGAGCTTTTAGCTGTTTTAGTAGCTGTAGGGGTGTAAGGCATGGTGCATGATTTAACACAGGAGTGACGCCTGGGGATGTTAAAAGTATGTTGGAGTGTGGACCTCAGAACATTTTACCAAATCAGCAGTCTGACCTGTTCGGTGAAGCTACATTTTTCTTTTGAAAAACACCATAAAAAAACCTCCCCAAGCCCCCTAAAGTAGGTGCACAAGGACAGGAAAGAGGTTACTGGAACTTGAAATGCAATGTTTTCCCATAGCACTGTGCTAAAACCAAGTTTTATTTTACACTTTACCCTCAAATTCCTTTCAAATTTTTGAACCACCTGATGACACTGGTCATGTGCTTTGAGATCAGTATGACTTATCTTTAAAAGAAGAAACAAAACAGATGAAAACAGATGGATTTGGCAGTTTCACCTATTTTCTTTTCATTCACATTGTACAACAAACACTGACAGAGACCATGAGCCAGAAAGACATGGATGGGAGCATTTCAAGTGATTTCCTCTCACCTTTACATTTGCTCACAATTTGCTGCAAAAGGAAAGCATCAAAGAGGAAGAGTCTTTTGGAGGTTTCCCTCTGACTGCACTGTCATTTGTTCTCATGATGTTTTTAGACTTTGCATGTCAACCAACATTACTGACTGTTGCCTTGACCCTTCAAAGAAAACTCCTCCATTTTGGGAAATTCTTTACTTAGGAAAGAAGAGAGGGAGGTTAAGCAGTTAAAGAGAAGAGATAGACTAGTTTCTCTGGGTAGGACTATAAATAGTCATTCTCCACCTACCTGACAAGCTGATTGGTCCCAGGACCAATTTGCTAAGTTCTACATAAGAAATCATGCCTATTATGGATAAAAGAAGGAGAACAAGGACTCCTAAGAGGACCTACTCATTTTCATCTCATGATGAATTATCTTTCAGATACCTTAATTCATATAATCCCATGATCATAACCAATGTAATGAAATTTCTTCAAGTTTACTGTAATTTATCCAGTCAATAGTCAGTATTTTTCTGAAAGGGTATGTAGCTTCTCATAAAATTGAAGCTAAAGCCATTGGCAAAGTGTAACAAGAGCAAAAGCTATAAAAAAAAAAAAAAGGCATTTTTAAATACTTTGAGTGATCACGGTATAGGGTACACAAAAAACCCACTGGTTTTCAGAATACTGCCTAAAAATTAGATTAGGCCTCACAACGCACTCATCTCCAGAAGTGGAGGGAAACACAAGCTAGATTTCCTGCTAAATAATTTAATATGATTGGATAGCTTTATATGTCCAGTTCATTAGGAGAAAATAGAATTTTTAACTACAGTGAACCTAGCTAGTCTATCTTTACATAAATAGACTGAATTATATATTACCAGCTAAAAAATGGCACACTGCACTCTGAGGCATCTGCAGTTCACTCCTTTACCCAGACAGCTCTCTGTAACAGCAGGACATATATACTGCTAGAACAGAGAGAACTCTACAGGTTTTGTCATATTCAGACTGATAAAAGAAGATACTCTCCTTAAATTCTTTCTTTTGAAAGATAATATCAGACAAAGTATTTTCTCCTAGGGTCCCAACCAGCCACCCTGGGTTATCCCTTTTCACCCTTTGAGAGCTCATGCAGTGAAGGGAAACAAAGTTGTGTGGAAAGTGATCTGTCTGGGCAATTTGTGGCAAAGTCAGGAATCTTAGTTTTCTGAGTCTTAGCCCAGCCCCTTAATTAATCCTGAATCCTTCCATTCAGCCACCAAAGTCTCAGCACAAGAAAAGGTGCGGCACCATTTCCAGCAAAACTTTGGAGCCACAGAGTACTTAAAGCTAAGCTTTTGACTGGGACTCAGGAAACATTTCAAGGCCACGTTGGATGGGGCTCTGAGCAACCTGGTCTAGTAGAAGGTGTCCCTGTCCATGGCAGAGGGTTGGAACTGGATGATCTTCAAGGTCCCTTCCAACACAAACCGTTCTGTAATTCTATTATCTGGAGCTCTTTGCACTGATTTACCAGACACAGAGACAAAACCACCAGCACTTTGAACCAGGGCATCAAGTGGGCTCCCCTGCACTCCTCAGGGAATTAGCAGCTATTCACGAGAGGTGACTGGGAATGCCAAGGTGCAGCATCATGATGATCTGGAAAGCCACACAGCAGGCTTTGTTAGCTTTTATAAAAAGATATCCGAGCCCATTCTAAGTGTTATAGCTGGAGTGGGTAAGGATAGAGCTGCCTAACAAGGGCTTACAGCAGCCAAATTAACCACATTTGGCAGTGCATTCCATTTTAAATTAGCATCAGAAATCATAATAGTCTCCAAAACAAACAAGAAGGTGGTTTACAAACATGAGCAGTGATTCTTTTGGTGGTACCTCTCAGCTTGGATGCTCTGCTTGGCCCATCTGGTTTTCTGACCCTTTAGGTGTGCACATTTTGAAACTCCAGATTTTTTTTTTCCCTTTCTTAAGAGGACTCAGGCTGGGTTCTTGCAAATGCAAGCACCTCAAAATTGTCTGTCACCATCAGAAGTTGTGACAGACCACTCACTCTCTTCTGTTCTTTATCCCGCTCTTGAAATTAGACCAAATATCTGGTGATTTGCTAGTGCTAACAGCAGCTGTCATGAGATTTTCTGTTTTTGAGCACCATCTATTGACTACAGAACTGAGTAACAGGAATACCTCACTGCTAAAAGCTCAAATCTCTAAATTGAGCCCTTTCATAGCTCACCTTAGGTTGCAGTGCAACCAACACAGGAAGAGAGTCAAGCCAGGGAGGAAGACTTTGTTTTAAAATAGAAACATGAAAACCTCTTTCCCTCTTACTCAGGAAAAATCATAAAAACCTCAATCTGCTTTGCACAAGCCTTTCCAGTCCAAATTTATATTTCCAGTTTTCTTTTTTACTAACATGGCCAGGATTTGCATTAGGCATAGGAGTTAAATAATGACTGAGAAAAGAATGGGGTGATGGATGCAGCTGAGAGCTACCTCTGCAACCAACGATGATTAACAGCAAGCATGGTCCAGCGCACTCCCTAAAAGTTATATGTTTTGTCACTCCCTCATATGTTTTGTCAACTTCCTTCTCTCACACAAGCCTGGGTGAGAAGAAATACAGAATTGATGAACAGCACTACTATGGGTCTATGTCTGCAACAACTTGATAAGACATTAATGATGTAGAGGTCTTATGCTTGGTTTTGCAACTGAGGCAGCGGGGAATGGATAAATTTCCTATTGCCCAAATCAATATAACTTGGTCCCTATCACAAACAGGAAAAGCATGTTGTTTTTTACTGAAATCTATGGGCCTTTCCTAGCACACACAGCCAGCCCTCGGAGTGAGACCAGGCTCACAGCATCAACTGTGACATTTTGGGACCCATGGGCAGGAAATGCTGGGTGCAGTGCTTTATAGGCACCTGCTCTGTTCAGATCGTGACCTGGACGTGTAGTACCCTCATCTGGTGTCACACTAGACCCTCTACTTCAAGGATACATCCGAGTATCCTCCCTCAAGTAGAGACAGAGATTGGGTTCTTGCAAGTATCCATGGTGTGAGGTTCATTTGGTACACAAGGCTTACCATGCTGGTATTTTCAGACTGAAATCCCAGGACACCAATTATGCCATGCCAAACTGCAGATAAGCCACCTAAGTGTTTAGAAAAAAAAATAACAAAAAGCTATCAACTAGTAAAGACTTTCTAAAGTCTTGTGTAACTGTGTGATGCATGATGACTCCTTTTGCATGGAAGCAAGCCTGTCATTGCTTGTTTTTAAATACAGAGCTCTTAAGGCAGTAACTCCAAGTATTTCTCCGAGTATCCTTATTTCTTGTTACATTCACTACTCCAGTAGGTCATCTCTGAACAGACACTCTGTTGGACATAACCAGAGAGAGAGAAATTCAGTAAAATGCACTGACAGAAAGCTCCTGGGCTGGAGGGCGAGCAGGACTGCAAATGTCAGCTAAAGAGCTCTGAGAGCTGTCACGCTGCAGACCAACTCCATGGAAAGCTGTGGAGGGAGAGCAGGAATGTGAACAGTAGCTTTGCTCATAGCAATAAGGGCTTTCTTAGGAACCAGGAGGTTTTCACTTGAAACTTTTGGCTGAGGCCTTCAGATTACGCCTGATCTAACTCCAGCTATGGCTCTGGGAAGATTCCGTAGGACGGATATTCTTGTTGGGCAAGCTCATCAGTCCCAAGTGCACTTACAGGTAGGACGGGGACAAGGGCCAGTATGATTTTAGCCTTAAGAGATGTAAACGTGCCTGTCTGATGCCATCCCGACCAGCTTCCTGCTTCTGCTTTGATCCCCGAGACACAGCACCAGTCAGGATCCAGCCCAGAGCAGCCCAAACTCAATCCCTTGCTCCATCAATCTCACCACTGATGCCAGACCCATGTTGCTGACAATCACTGGATGGGCAAGGCATGGCACAAAGGTGCCTGAAGACAGGCAACCTGGACAACAGGCTCTTGCTGTACATCAAGACATCCCTTTGGGACACTGTTGGAAACAACAAACAGAAACCACCGCTTAGTTTTCTTTACAACACTTTCAGAAGAACTTTGCCTCCTTTTTCCCTAAAGTGCTGCTAAGTAAGGAGTCCCCCAAAAGTAGGGACTGTCCATACATACTAGTAGACACTTTTCCTTATGTCTGCTAACCTGAAGAGTTATTTGGAAAACACTGTTGTTGGTTTTTTTAACAAGATCCATTCTTAGTTATTCACAGCTTTGGCAGCTATAGATACCTGTAGCCTTTGGAGAGCCTGGGAAATGGCAAGCATTGGTAGAAACAGTGGAATTTAAAGTGGAAATGAGTGTGTAACATTTTATCAGCTCACACAGTAACTTCCAACTGTTAACAGTTGTGTGGCAGAGCCTTTCTCCCATCAAAACAACACCACAGTATTTCTAAAATACTGCTTTAAGCCCCATTAGAGCACAGAGAGATTGAAACAGATAGTAACAGAAAGATATTTGAGTTAATCTTACATAAGGCAAGAAGGTGACTAATTTAGCCAATGACGAGTAAAGAAAGAAGTTATCTGTAAGGAGATATGAAACAACCAACCAGGAAATTTGCCCTCACTTCACTGAGGTTTTATTACATCTTGTACCCACTGCCAAAAAGTACTTTGAACTGGCTGGTTTACCCCATAGCATTTAAATGTCAAGCAGCAATAGTTTAAATTACATTATTACTCTTAACACTGCCACTGGGAGGCATGTGAAAACAAGAAATCTCTCCAAAAGTAGGGCTCCAGAGCCTCACATCTTGTGTATCCTCTTGATTATACACATTCAAGCCCAACTAAAAGCAATTAGAGAAGTGACACATTTACAAATGAGCACAACTGAATGCTCTTCCCCCCATGAAGCTAATGAAATCTGTTCAAAAGGATATGATTAACAGTGCAGGTAGAGCACATATCACACCCGGACATTTCAGAAGGGCACATTAATTAAATGGCAAGGCTCATTCAAAAGTTTTTGCACAGCTGTAAATCAACTGTGGAGTTACAAGCTTGAAAAATAAACAAACTGGAAAGTTGCATAAAATGCTTAGGAAAAAATTCAAATTAATCTGCAATTTAGTCCATTAAACTCAGAGGTATTTTTGAACTATTATTCCAAACCTCCTGGTATCTCACACCTGCAACTTTCTCTCCTATATTAGCAGTGATTGGGTTTTTTTTTTTCTTTCTTCAGTTGTATTTCCAGGCAGCTCTGCTCTCAAAATGGACCTCACTTTTTCAAAAGCTGTTCTGCTTTCTAGTGTTTCTCTGCCTCATAAGCCATGAGGCCAGATCCATCAGGCTGTTGATTCTTACTTAAATGAGAAGCAGCCTCTCTAAAACCCATGGCACTGGTCATACACGCTGTGGAACTGGGGTGAGGGATGGCTGAAGGACAGCCTGCTTTTAAGAGGGATTTAGAAGCTGTGTAACCCTGCACTCAGTGATGTCTACTAAAAAAGATGTTCAACTGTATTAATCGAGGAGCAGGCATTAATGGTGAGCAGATAGCATATGAACTGCTATAGGCACAATCCTAGCTTATCTTCATCCAAAAATAAAAAAAAAAATCCCCTCTAGTCCTGCATAGAGAGCTAAATATACAATGAATATCCTAAGGGACCCTTCAATTTTCTCCTCTCTGATTTTCCAAGGCACCTCATATGTTCTTACTCTCTTCTACAGAGACAGTACCTTGAAATATCTGTTGACTCCCTAATAAACTCCTAAAATGATTCACTTCTCTGTAACTCATCCAGAAGGTAACAAGCAGATTGAGCAGCTGAATGCTTTAACTCCCAGCAGCATGCTTTCTCAGGGCTCTTCTTCCTGTCCAGACCTTTCCACATTTACAGTGAGGACAAGGCAGCTGTCACGCAGCACAGCTCAATCCAACACTCAGTACGACTCAATCCCAGTGCCCAGCAGCCTAAAGAGGCAAGCACAGCACCATGCTGCAAAAGTTGAGGCCCTAAAGCCCATGAACCAGTGATTTGTGGGAAATCAGAAGCTTTGTTAATACTTTGGAAACAAAGATTTGTGTGGATTGGGTCTCTGTTTAGTTGGTGATAAAGGCTTGCATAAAACCCTATTCACCCTGTCCTATAACTGGGACCTGGTCAAAATACCTCTGTCTAGCACCAGAATTCCTAGAAGGTGGTCACATGTGGGGAAAAGCCTTAATCTTAAAAAAAAAAGAAACACAAAAACAAAAAACCACAAACTCAAACCACACCACTTTTTTTCCTTGGCACGGGTAACCTTTTGGATAATAACTCTGCCCATCAATAAGGGATAAGGGAAGTTAGATAAATCCAAGTCCATCTGGTCTTTCCCACGTGTTGCAGTTGCTTCCATCTTTCATGATTTTGTGGGGGGGGAAGGTGGGAGGGGAGCATTCATTTTCTCTTAAATCAATCTCCCCCTGAAACTTCAAATTCTTCCCTAAAGCCTTAAGCCTCAGTGTCCTCTGACAATGCAGAGAACACTGCCAGGATCAGAACAAAGAGCAGACCGCTGCAAAATATTTCCATCTTTTGAAGTTTCTGAAAACTCCTTACAGAATCAGAAATCTTACCTTTAATTTCATTTAAAGAGTACTTGAAATATTTTCCATCCAGGCCGTTGGTAGGTGCCCTTACTTAAAGTAAGTACATTTTAACCCCCCAACAGACCTACTGGTTTAGAGCAGGGCAATTCTTAATTCAAGGGAATGCAACATACCCATACTAGAATATTCTTCCCCACTAAAAGTGTCCAGTAAGATTTTATTCAAGGATCAGTATTGAAGTGAAGAGCTGGTGTGGTGCACTAGTATTTCCTCATCAAAATTCTAAGCCAAAGTCTCACATGGTCAAAAGATAATCAACTTATATGTAGACCTCTCTCAATTTATAGATATTTTATAGCCCATTCAAGCCAAGTGACTAAAACAGGTATCAGTTTTCTATGCCTAAGGCAAACACGCTCCAATTCTTTTCTGCTTGGTGTCTTTTGGGATGAGCTTTGTTGTAGCCAAAACTTATCTGCTCAAGAAAATTAATCTAAGTTTTCCTTTAAAAACAAATATATATTCTGTTTTCAGGGGAACACTTCTCAGTTGCCAGCACTGGAGAGCAAGAGGCTGAGGGCAGAAGGAAAATTCCACAAAAGGCAACACACTGCATTGACCCAGGCAACATTTCAGCTCTGCCAAACTCTTTTGAAAGGTCCTCTATTAATGCATTGGGATTGATGGCCAAGATCTGTATTAGCTTTCTCACTGCCCAAGTCCCAGTCCCAGCCTGTGTTAATCAGGTGCTCTGAGCTGTGCTAAACCTATATTAGCTAATTCAGGCAAAAGCATCAACCCTCTTTCAGCACAGCCACACCTGATCCTGGCTGCACTTGGTCATGAACACATCCCTGCTCCCACAGGGCTAACAGCAAAAAAAACCCCAACCAACCAACTAACCAACCTAAAAAAAAAAAACCACCATCAAAAACTAAACAAAAGCAAAGGTTTGGCAGTGGAGTTTTTTCATACTCAGGATATTTTCCAGATATTTCCCAAAAAATGCAAGTAATCTGTTTGAAGAGAGCATTTTTGAGCCAAAAGGGCAAGCTTAGAAAATCTTTGCAGTTGTATCTTTTGTTTCTTAAAATAGGAGATTAGTGTCTCAAATCCAACCAAATACTTTGACCTATTTTGATTGTTCAGTAATAAAAAACCAGCAAAGTTAAGTCTGCTTGGATTTGATTCTTTCTTTCAGTGTCCTCAATATACTGAAAAGAGACGTTCACAAAGGTTATGCTCCTCTTCAGGGTAACTGAGAGAGCTACAGGAGAAAGTTTTCCTCACTAATCACATCTTGTCAGTAGAAAACCAGCAGCAGTGACTTCTCAACAGAGGCAATCCAACAGAGATTAAAGAAGAGATCTGAGTTCACAACAGGGATCTGTGGTTGCCACACAACCATTCCCATCCTGGTTCCATGACGATCTTGACCCAGCTGAGGCAACAGAGAAAGACAGAAGCTTAGAGTAAAGTTCTCCAATCCCATTACAACATCTCATCCATTTGGAGATTCGGCCTGGGCTTGGGGGATGCTAAATGGTGGGACTAGGTCTTTGTTACTGAAGAAGCTGAGCCTCTATCTCCTGCAACCTACTTCAAAAATTCCCACTTGCGGGCCCACCATAAGCTGCAAACCCAAAAGAGCAAGTACTCCTTACCCACCATGAACAGTCATCCTCCCAGTTCACAAAGCCTTTTGGGGGCCCTAGCTCCTATCACTGCTGACTGACTCGATAGCTTACTGGAGAAATAGAATCCTTCCCTATAAGGAAGTCTTGGTAGGTCTGGACAAGGAATATCTCCTCTTGATGGTACAGACCCAGAAAGTGCTGACATGAATCAAAATTACTGCTTGTCACTCCCTGCCCCTCTCCAGGTTCCTAAAAATAGCCATCATAAGATGTCGATCAAGACATAGAGCCTCCTGTCACTTTGCCCTAAGAAAGCTAAAGAACTCGCCAAGGGGAGGGACCTCTTCCTTCTGACACCTAATCCCAGCAATGCCGTCAGCACCACCAGATAAATAAGGGGAAGAAAGGCCAGGAAAGCAGGACCACTCTCAAGACCTCTCAGCTAATCCCTCCTGCCTGTCTGCTGCTCTCCTTTTCCAACTCAACCATGGTGGGTGCACTGGAAAGCTAACAGTTAGCAGTGAGCCAGTGGATTTTATATAAGTAAATTGGGCTTCTGGCTCAAGTTAGTTCTGGGGAGGGGTGGGGGAGGACAATCCAAAAGACAGTTCAGGTTTGCTTGGTTTTCCTCCTGAAACCTAAAGGACTATGCAAAGTTTTCCAGTTAGCCTCAAGTTCCTGACGTGCAGTGGTAGATGTGCAGCTCCTGCAGCTTCCGACAGCACGGTTACAATTTGCTAAGCTTTTTGTTAAATCAGATGGAACATGCTAAAGAGGCAAAGGAAAACAGCAATGTTTTATATAAGAAAATATCATAGTGTAGTAGTTTATGAAACAATGTACTGTCAAAGCCTAATCTGAAACACAGACTTTAATGGATTGGTTTAATTTCTATGTTCATGTAAAAAAGCTGCTTGTTGAGCAGTATTGCTCCAAATTGTGTAAATAAAGCAGGTCTGTGCTAAAAAAGTAAATTACTTGATGGTACATTAATTACTTTAGTTAAGAGACTTTAGAATTTGTTGCTTATAGCCACAATTCTGGCTTTCTCTGGGATGCAGATTTTAATGGAATCTTTAACAATAGACCTGCTGATGCATTTTTACAAGGGAAGTTGCTAATTTAGGTCACTATGGCCTAATTACATTAGGCAAGACAGAAGCGAGAGGGTGCTCAGGTACTTTGTGCTATTTGCTTTCTCTCAGTGCATTTTCAGCAGTACTAGTTCTCTTTTTTCTCTCTCTTTTTCTTCCCAACTGCAGTCCTTCTCTGCTGACGAAATTAATGGTAAGTGAAATCAAAGTTAAAGTTCAACAGGGCAGGAGGGGGAACATAACGGCTACCAAGTGCTAAATACTCACTAGCCTTAACAGCTCTTTTGCTAAATGCATTACTTCTGCACATCTGACAGACCACACTTTTGCTGTTTTGGAAGACAACTCATGGACTGAGCTGGATGCTTTAGAAAACAAACAGGTTCTCCCCAGCCCCCCCTTTCCTAAGCTATTTTTTGTGATTGATTTCCTTCCAACAGATCGAGTTCTCCAAGGAGCAACAGGATGGTAAGTTACAAGAGAGCTGATGTGTTTTAAGTGTATGTGGGTTCAGAGAGGAGCTACAGGCTCCAAAATTAACCTTTATGAAACGATGAGCTTGGACTTCAGCTGGTACAAATCATCACACTCTTGACTTCAGAGCAGCAGTGCTGACTTACACTGAACAAGAATCTGACCACAGATTTACATGTAATCTATCTGGATGTTTACATGCTGCCAAGCTGAGAAGTTTATTCCATGGTACGAAGAAAAAATACACTGGCTCTGCCTACTGAACACTTTTCTGTTGTGCTCCTGTTCTGGCTCTTCATAAGGATGCTGAAAACAAGTCTTGTATTTGAAAGTCACAGAGGAAATAGGTAGACGAAGGACAACAGAAGGGGAGTGGACTTAAGTTAGCTGCAGTGACTTTGCAATCTTACATGATCAGAAGATGCAAGAGGTCTACATGTCACTTTGGCCAGAAGGTATTGTGGAAGGGGGGTAACAAAGGCTGGTTTACTGTAAATGCATTCAAGAAGCATGAAAATAGTCAGCAAATAAGTGACTTGTATAAACTTGCTTATAAACACAATAGTCTGGACATGTTGCAATTCTTGAGCATCTTGCTGTATCATCTAATTCACAAACCACAATCAACTTCCAAATTTTTTCTTTCGATCTTCTAGAAAGAGACAATTAAAATCCCTCATTGAAGCTCTGGAAATCTAAGCTAGAGTGTTTTAAATATGCTAAGAGATGCATTTGAGCTACATTATATAATGTTAAAAAATGCCAAGAATTCAGTAGCACATATAGTAGATTATACAAAGTATTTAGAAAGGAAGATACAAGGACTTTCTAGAAATTCAGAGGGGGTGGAATAGCTAGAAACAGGTCTTGAGAGAGCCCTAAACTTCCTGAATATGAGCCTACTCTAGGCTACACCATCAGAGCAATAAGGAAAGGTATAGTGCAGCAAGTGAGACTGGAAACATTTCTCTTCCTGCAGTCTAAACACTTCTGGCCACAACAACAACAACAAAAACAATCATTCAGCCTCTTCTACACTTTCTAATTCTGAAACTTTTACAAAAGGACTGGGAGGGCTTATGGAAAAATGCCATCAATTCAAAGCTGCTGGCATGGATAACAAAGCAAAATATATCTTTCAGATTCCCCACGTATTTCAGATCATCCAGCTGCTGTAACTGTTGCAATGACCGAGCCAAGCAGCAGAGCAATTAGAACCTACTTGAGAGAGGGAGAATTTCCCAGGAACAGAGGTGGCCCACCCTCAGTAACTATTTCCATCCACACAGGCTGATGCACCAGCAACTGGGTAGTACCATCCTCAGAGAAAGACTTTAAGCGTGCTTATTCCAGCACAGATACAATCTAGGACTAGCTATTGAAAAAGAAAAAATTAAAAAGAAAAACGCCACAGCAAGGATATATCGCAGTGAAACGCATGCCTGAGAGACAAAATTAAATCAGGCCTTTTCTCCAAGCTGGGAAGCAGTGTTCAGAACACAGTGAACATAAAACTTCATGGGACTTACAAAACAGAGGAACTCTCCTGACAGCTTTGCTAATAGCACACTGGCTTTGTTTTATAGTTCACTCTGACTAGATGTCACTGATGCAGCAGATGAAAGATCAGATCATATGGTATAAATCACTACAACTCTATTGATCTTAGCTGCTAGAGCAGGAGCTGATATCAGGTTGGTATATTGTAAGGGGAAGCTCTACACAGGTCCAAAGGCCTTGGTTTCATACCCTACAATAGGAGCTGTAAGGAGAGAGGGGTAGCAGCAAAAGATGACAGTCTCTCACATCAGACAGTAAAAGGATTAATTTCAGATCTATTAGATTACAGACTATCAGGCTGACACTGTGTACCAGCACTGTTACTGGGTGCCAGCAACTCCTCCACTAAGGCAGTACATGGAAGACTAAAGCAAAACCAAATACCTCCAAATCACATCCCCAGCACAAGACAAACCAAGGCATGACCTGAAATGTGGTGTATTACTCCCAAATCTGCCCCAAGACACCAAGAACATTCCACAAGCTGTGAAACACAAAGCCTGTCTAGCTGCTGGATGTGCATCACAGCCAAGGGAAAGACATTTTACTTGGTTTGCTTGGAGCTAACCCACGGCATCATCAGACACTGCAGTGCAGAAGAGATCAACAGCACAGTCCAAGATGCTCTTGGCACATGAGGTTTCAAGATGGCTTTTTAGATAGACACTTGACCTTCATCCTCTCCTCTTTTTTCAAAGCCCTAGTTCTTCAGTTATTGCAAAACACACTCTAAAAAAACCTGAAAAATATGGCAAGATGATTGACATCGAACTTCCCAACAGAAGATGAAGGCCTGCAATGTTATGGAGGCAACCAACTGTACTGACTCTTGTAGGAGAAGTGCCTGTATCCCAAGGCCTTGTCCAACAGCAAGGGGAAATAAGTGAACACTGACCACTTGGCAGTACTGAAAGAAGCAAAATGTACACATTGGAAATGCACAGAATAAGGCACCACACAAGTTCTACCACTGGAAAAGCTGGATATTCATCCATCTGTAAAAAGTAGGGACAGATCACAAAAAGCAGAGATAAGAGGGAACAAACGTGGGTAGAAAGCTCTACTTTTAAGGAAAAACAACAGTACAAGCATTTGAAATCCACCTTCAGGTTTGCCATTAGCACTATGCAGTCGAGAGGCTGGGATTGCAGGTAGGACCCACTGAAGCAGGCAGAGGTTTTGCCCTGCTAGGCACTTTCACAGGAGAATCCCAGTCCTCTGGAGAGATAAGGTGGAGTGGATAACAACATTTTTACCTTGTGCTGCTTCATCACGTAAAGAAACCTGTTCTTGAATGAGAATGTTCATGGAGAGCTTATGTTTCCCTGTCCTTGAAATAACTACAGGGTCAATCAAAAAGTTATTGATGGCTATTAAAGATAGATATAAAAGTTTAAAAATAGTGAAACCGAAATGTCACAGGGGAGGAGTTTTTCTTGGGACTGTGGGCCAAAGATTCCCCTGGCTAGCTCCCCCGGAGTCAGTGGAACATTGCCAGGAGACAACAGGCTCACATCTTTGTCAGCAGGGAGCTGCCTGGCTCAATTTAACCATTACTCTTCCCTTGCAGACTTCAAGGAGGCCTTCCTCCTCTTTGACAGGACCGGTGATGCCAAGATCACCCTGAGCCAGGTTGGTGACATCATCCGGGCGCTGGGGCAGAACCCTACAAATGCCGAGGTCAACAAAATCCTGGGAAACCCCAGCAAAGAGGGTAAGTGCCCTACAGTCTCTCATGGGCCCTTCTTGAGGCTGGGGAACTGCAACTGGCAACATCAATAGTTACAGCAGGAGAGAGAGGAGCTCTTGCTCTGATGGGCAGTGAGGGGGACTCCACATCAAAAACATGGAATTTCTCCAGTTCCTTTGGAAGAGGACGATGCTGATGCGGAATACAGGATTAAAACCTTCTCTTTGGGACATGGAGAGGTCTCTGTAGGGGCCATGTTGGTGTCAGCTTGGTGTAGATGTAGCACACGTTCATTGTTGCTCACAGCCCATTTGTGTCCCAGCCCTTGCTGGGGAGCCATTTCCAACAACTGATACTCAGATCTTCAGGTCCTTCCAGTGGAGGTTCTTCTGCATAAGCCTTGACATGCCCTGGGACTGGAAACCCACCTGTATATTTCTGCTGGCTGGACTAGTCTTCTCAAAGTTCCTACAAACCTGGACATGCTGAGGCATATGTTGGCTATTTATTATATTTATTATAGCAGCTATTTTCTATTTCCTTTTCTCCCCTTTTAGAGATAAAGAGAAATCATGAATATTGTAGTCACCTCTTAACAAGGACCTAGAAGCAGAAGATCCCTGCTTTCAGTCATGCAGAGAACCATATTAAGATGGATTAAATTATATTCAAACCCCCAGGCCTGGCAAAGGCATCTCTGAGGAACAATTCAGAAAGCATTAGCACTATCAGGGAGTACCAAGGACTAACACAGCAGTGAAACCATACCAGGACTTCAAGTGACTCCAGCAATAAGTGACAGTGATTTTGATACAGCTGGGTAGTAAAGCACTTTCTGTAACAATTGTATATTGAGAAATCTCTGTCATGTTTCCATCTATTATGTTTCATTGCTGCCTAGATTAAAGCTGTGCTTTGCAAAGATGTGGGAGGGGAAAAAAAAAAAAAGAAAGAAAAATCCTTTTCTTTGGCAGCCTTGGTACAAACAACAACCAACCAAAACCAACCATACTTGGAGAAGTCCTCACCGAGGTCTACAACTTCTGGCTCATGAGAGCAAAGGGGTTTGAGGCACTAAGCTCGGGAGTCCTTAAACCTCCATAGCAAATATGTCAATAGTAAATTTGGACATCCCCCCCACTGTACTTTCCTATTTTTAATTCGTTTATTCTTTTGCTAATGGGGTCTGCCACCACATCAAAGAGACCCTGAAAAGGTCAGTAACATGTCAGCAATCCCAGGGGCTTGTCTAAGTCACTACATCCCACACTGGTTACCTTTTCCCACTGCTGGAGCTCGAGATTTCTGTGTGACTACATTCTGTAGTCCTTTCACTCCCCAAATCCTTTCAAAGATCAACTCATACAACAAATTTCATTTCTCTGAAAGAAAAATACAACATGCACACAAGCACATAAAGTTATGTAAGAAGAGGGCTGAAAAGCAGGGATGTGAAAAATCAGATCTACATGAAAAATAACTCCCAAGATAAGAGAGAATCCAGATTCCACAACTGTAAAACTGTGAGGCAAAAATTAGAGTAAAGGCCAGAAAAAGGTGCGCACACGAGGTGGGAGGCTCTCCCACATTTCAGGGCAAATATCTCTAAAGAACATACTTGCAAGTGTCTAGCATGTAGCTACTGGTGCTTTCTTTCCAGAGATGAATGCCAAGAAGATTACTTTTGAAGAGTTCCTGCCCATGTTGCAAGCAGCTGCCAACAACAAGGAACAGGGCACCTTTGAAGACTTCGTTGAAGGTCTGCGTGTCTTCGACAAGGAGGGCAATGGCACAGTCATGGGGGCTGAGCTCCGTCATGTGCTGGCTACTCTGGGTAAGGGATTATCATCTCCGTGAGCTCTTCCAAAATTGCTGCTGTTTGAAGGCATATGAGAAGGAGAAAAGACAGTCCAACCAGTTTGGAGAGGTAGGAGGCCACCAAGCCAGACAAGACTCTGAGTTTCCTAACTGGTAACCCACTAAGAAAGCAAACAAAGCTTTGGGTTTTCTGCTGAAAATCAGAGGAAAGGGCTTGGTTTATGACTTCTACATTCAGGTGAGATATTAAGAGTGCCTGATATTTGATGAACAGAGAGAAGTCTGTACATCTCAGGGACCTAACACACATGGACAAAGGTAGAAGATTTGCTGCATAATTTCTTTACTCTGTGGTAATAATTGGAATCGCTGTCTATATGCACATGCAGAACTTCTAAAGAAAGTTAAAATTAATAAAGCTCATGTCATATATGTCTTGTTGTTACTAACTCAGAAAACAAGGAAAGCCTTTGGAAAAGCTGTAGGGTTCAGCATCAGTTGTGTGTGGAGGAATTAACCAAGCTCTCTCCGCTCTCAGGTGAGAAGATGACAGAAGAGGAAGTAGACGAACTCATGAAAGGTCAGGAAGACTCAAATGGCTGCATCAACTATGAGGGTAGGTGCAAGAGTTCAACATCCTCCCATCTTTCCTCTCTCTCACAGTTTCACTGCAGTTGGCTCTTAGCTTCTCAGGCAAATCAGACAAAGCTCCAGCAAAGTTGGGTCAAAAGGCTTCTGCGTGCAAATGACCGTGGCAACGCACTAATCCTGCAGTCAGAGCACGCAGAAGCCTGGATTCAGCCATGGCAGAGGAGCTGTTTTGGCCGGCGCCAGGTCTCCAGACCGACTTTCTGTAGAGCAACTGCAGTCATTGGAACCAATCATACAGCTAATGTCTTAGCACACTTAAGCAAGGAGAGCTTGATTTGACAACATTAAACACTTCGAGCCTTCTATCACACATTTGGGTCAAATCTGACCAGGAACCTGCGTTCTTAATGCCATCGGCTCATAAACAGATGTTATTTATAAAGGTATTTCCCAAGGTAACATTTGCTGCTCCTTCTAACTAACATATCTGTATTTTTCCACAGCATTTGTAAAGCACATCCTGTCTGTCTAAGTGGAATTCTCCAGATACCAAATGGTATGTTCTTCTCATCTCTACACTTGTGTGTTTGCTATGCTTAAAGGCTTCTGTATACCCATGGCCAACACAAAAGTGACACTGTTTCCTCAGTGATACGAACAGAATAAAATGAGACTGTTGTCCAAGAGCAAAGAAAACAGGAGTGCAGATTCCTGTATCTCATCGAAAACTGTGTTTAGTGGATTTTTCAAATATACACAGACTGTGAAAAGAAACCTCAGGCATAAATATTATCCTAGATGTCTGTTGCCATGCAAAATTAGAGTGTAAACTATGCAAATTGACAGCCTGAGACACTTATCCTACAAGCACAACTGAGATTTTTAAACAAAAAAAATGAAATCAAAGCAGCATCTAATAATTTGTAGATTTCTGTTAAGACGTATCTTGAATACTTGTGTGAAATACTGAGAACAGCTCTGCAAACAAAATAGTCATGTGGAAAAGGGTATTGTAACAGTCATGATCAATAGCCAAATGAGGGCTTCAAAAGTAAAAAGAAACAAAATTAAACTCCTACAACCTTTATATGCTGCTATTCTGTTCAAAATAAAATAAAAAAAAAACCAGCAGCAGCTGCCTTTAAAGTACAATCAAACTATTGTGGGTCTGTAGGTTTATTTGAACTGCTAGTTATTCTATCTCAGGAAATACACATTCCCAGCTCCTATTTGAAACAAACACCTCCAAATAGGAACCAAGGGCTCATTTTGTCATTTTGCAAATGTTTCTTCAGCCAACATTGACTTCAGATCTAATTCTCTCATTCCTTCCCAGAACAAGTCAAATTCAGAAAGACCAGATGGCACTTAAGATTTGCCCAAAATTTTTGCTCAGTCTGTCACCATCAACATGGAAATTGCATAGAACTGGATGATGTGACTCCAACCCCACCACTTTGTACCAGTACAGCCATGGGTATCACCTCTGGGTCACCACACCTTCACCTAAGAAATCTGAGCTTTCACCAAACCGAACTAGATGGAATAAACTGCTACCATCCAGGATCCATCCATCCCAACAAACTATTTCCATGCTATTTGCAATGAAACAATGTCATTTCTTGGGAAAATAAAGCATCAATAAATCCCTGTGGTCACTTTGTGGCTATAAAGTCTTTTCTTTTCCCTCCAAAGCTGTTCAAACCTACCCAAAGCAGCACTCAGCACTTATTTTCTCTGTGTATCTGAACTTCACAAAATAAAGTTTTATTAAAAAATAGAAATATAGACATCTCCAGGAGGTCACTCTACTGAATCTGAATGAAAAGTGTTTTCTTTGGGGACTCGAGGGGAAGACTAATTAGGGAACTACTACCTACATCAGCACTTAAAACATCTTGGGGAGGAGATCTGGTAGCTGGTATCAGAACAGCTCCTAAGGTGGCTCCTGCTGGCACACCAGGCAGCATCCAAAACCAGGCAGGGTGGCCCTGCTGTAGGGGACCTTGCAGAGCCACTCTTCCCAGCAAAACCTCCTCTGTAGTGCTGCAACAGCGGGTCCGCAGCACTTACAGGGAAAGGCTCCTACCTGCTGCCTGTATTTATAGCTTCATGGACAACTATAAAAAGCCATGAGAAGTATCAGCCAGCCTGAAAGGCTCCATAACTGGGAACAGGGGCAGGGCTGTGATAAGAACAGGACAACTACCCCTTCTGCAGTGACACTGGGAATAGCCATAACTCAGGGAAGTATTGTTACATCCCTGCCCTTAGATGTAGCTCCTCTGTCTTCCTTAAGCATTCCTGAAACTGCCCTAATCCCCATTTGGGTATCAGCTTGTTCTATTAAAACCCTACTTTGCCTTATTGAGCTGCTATGCACGAAATGACCATCATTCAAGAGCCAACAGGTGCAGCAGGGGCGGTTGGCACCAGAATAAACTGCAGCTGCTCCAACAGCAGCTGCCTCTTTTCTGAGGCTTCCCAAAAAACCTCCCATTTAAACCCTCACTAAGCTGGTAGACAGGGCCAAATGAACCTCTGAATTACACCCTGCACAGAGAATGCCAGCAGGTAGTTTACAAAGGGTTGTGGTTGCTACACGCACAGTGGAAAAAGCCCTGGATAGAAGGAATTAAAAAAGGAAGATGTTTAACTTCATTCTAAAAAGGCAACAAAAAAAACAAGTGTGGGATACACAAGCAGACTTAGCCTGGAGGGCATTTCTCAAGGCACTGCTACACACCCTACTGCTCCTTAGCATACATGCTCCAGGGAGAAGCATGCTCTTTCCAAGAAACTGTGGATCTCAGTTGCTGGGAAAGCAAGCAAACAAAAACCTAAACAACATTTCACCATATATGCTGTCAGTCTCCTTTTCACACTGCCCTATCAACACTGCACCGACATGTGGTCACAGAACCAGCCTGGTTCAAGGTTGGACAGAGCCCTAAAGGAAAGGCTGAATTTTCCATTATATTTTCCTTTCTGAAATTGCAAGTTTTACTAGTTTCTAAAATATTTGGGACCCAAGCCTGGACAACTAAAAAAGTTGGATGACTTCTCATCACTGCAGAAACACAGATTTTTCAGCCACCCATTTTTAAAAACTCATATTCATATTTTTGTTTAAAACAAAGTGCCAGATTATGAGACATAACCAGTACTTCTCTGAATTTTAATTGCACGGAATCAAGCTAATATTGATTACATCACTTTCACTCCTCAAAGTACAAATAATTTTTAGAGACAAAACAGATGAAAACAGAGAGAATACTCCTTTCCTATTACACTGTGACCAAGCCTGAAAGTATTTCACAGGGCTGCATGGGGAATGGATTTTTATGCTATCCAAAAGTTTTAGTAATTTTGAAAAATTTCCACCCCAAATTGAGACCAATACCTGAGAAAATGTTCATGTGCTTATAAGACAAAAACATTTTGGGGTGATCTTATGATAAATGATTCAGTCATTTATAAAGAATTACAAACTCTTTATATAGTACTAGCCTCTTTCAGCTAGTGGCTTCAACTGAAACCTCTTTATTCATTTTGAAAATGTAGAAAAAAGATGTTTGGGAAATTTAACTACAAGGAGTTTTTTTGAGAAACACACCAAACACTCTCAAAGTCAGCTTTAGCTTCATCAATAAATCCCCTTCAAAAGATACCCAATCTGAAAGTACAGTTTGGAAACGCCTAAACAGTAGGAGAGCAGGGAAACCTCCAACTTTGTCTCAAAACCATTTAAAGGTTGAACTTTTTTCAACCTACTGCCTCCATACTAGTAACACAAGCATCGCTCAGAGCTCTGATCCTGGGGAATGCTCCTTACAAAAGGCTGCTTTCTGTTATATTTTTTGTGTTCACCTCAGAAAAGAAATACTCCACACAACCAGGACCGAGCTCCAAGAGCGACTGCAGAGCCCAGCAGCTGGGGAAGGAAAGCCACGCTGCATCTGTTCAGGCTCTGAAAAGAGAAAGCAATTCTCAGTTCCTGTCATCTGACACCTCTTGCCACCATTACATTTGCTTTGTATTTTAAATAGAACGTGGTTAATGAACATACTTTCCACTACTCGATGCAACTGATAGTTTAACTCCTTGGGACTAGGCCTAAATCCCCAGAGAAAGGTCAAGCTGCTAAACACTGGTTCTTGGTAGGTAGCAGTAGACACAGCAACTGGCATGTGGGGCAGGCAGCCTACAAAACTGAGATGGAAGAGTCAGAGGGATCGAGGAGAGGTGGTCACCAAGGCCAAGGATATATGTGATCCTGCTCTTGGAAGAGACTGTATTCATTGAGTTGGCCGCTACCACACACATCTCCACAGCTGTTTCTGCCAGGACAGGGATAGCCAAGAAGCCCATCCAAGACAGGGATTCATGTCCACTGAGCAGAATGCTCCTCCTGCAGTTCCCTGTCCCTCTGTCTAGCACTGCTCAAGGGTCTGGGTCCTTGGCAAGGAGAAGGTAGAGGCTGTTTTCTACTACTCACAGTCGTTTTCTTTGAATATATCCTAGACCCAAAAGGGCTTTCACAGAAATCCACATTATCAACAGAAACACCTCTTACATTCAGCAACTGAGCATCAGAAACATGGACACCACCCTTAAAAGGAACAACTATTTCTGCACTCTATCAACATTCTCCCTAGTCTTGGACTATATTTTAATTTATTTTAGAAGAACGATCTCCAGCCAGTGGGCAGTGCCATTCTGTGCAGAAATAGACACCAGACAGACAAGAAAGGGGCATTTATCCAGGACAACAAAGCACAGCAGTCAGGTATGCCTGATGTGTCAGAGTTGCCAGTCTTACAGCACCTGAGTGTTGTACACAGTGCACTCCACTCACCGCCACAAGGTTGCTTGGGCAAAGGTTGCTCAGACATGTCCTCTCACAACTCTCTCTGTGCAGCTTTTTTCCCCCCCTCACTTCTAGGAGACACTAGTCATTTCTCCTCCCACCTACTAAGAAACCAAGGAAGCACAACAGCCACACTATTCTTCCCTACAGCAAGAAGGAATGGATAGTCAACTAATGAATTGACCCTAACACTCCAGGGCCAGTGTATGTATGCACTGCCACCTCACTGCATCCAGCCAAGGCTGTGAAGATTTGCTATCTGTTTGAAGACATGTCCAAAAAGAGAAGGCTCCAGAGAGACCTTAAAGCAGTCTTCCAGTACCTAAAGGGGGCTTACAAGAACACTGGAGAGGGAGTTTTTACAGGGGCGTGTAGTGATGGGATAAGGGCAAACGGCTTCAAACAAAGAGAGCAGGTTTACACTGGATATTAGGAAGATATTGTGAGGGTGGTGAGGCACTGCAACAGGTTGCACAGAGGATTTGTGGATGCCCTGTCCCTAGAAGGGTTCAAGGCCAGGTTAGATGGGACTTTGAGCAATATAGTGAAAGCTGTCTTTGCCCATGGCAGGGAGGTTGGAACTGGATGATCTTTAAGGTCCCTTCCAACCCACAACATTCTATGACTCCAACACTTTTATAAAATAGCAATATGTGATTATTTCCCATTATCGAGGTGCCTGACATCGCTGTATAACACCACCTGGGTCCTTCACACAGATCTGCCAGCCCTGACCCTCATGCTGTAATGGCAAATCCAAGAAGAGAAAATTTGGCAGACGTCCTCTTTCTGGTGGGCAAGCCTGACTGTTCACATCACTAAGCCCCCTCAGCCTTCATATCCCTGTTCTCTACGCTAGTACTGAGGTAATTTTACAAAGCCACCGTACATGTGACACTTCCATCTGAACAAACTCCACAATTGTAACTCTCCAGTGAAGTAAACTTGCTTCCACAGTAAAATATCGAATACCATTATTACAAGAACAATTGTTCCACTTCAGCAGGTTTTCAACCAAATCTCAAGCTTTAAACACAATGCATCCAAACACTCCTCTTCCAAGTACTACTTTATTGTCCATGCAGTCCTCCTGCAGATTTAAATCTACTCCCTTCTTTTGCTGGGGAGGCTGACTTTTACAGGCACACAAGGAAGGGCTCAAATGTGTAACAGAAAAGATGCTTCCTCAGTAAGCTGTTATTTCTCCTTCATTTGATAACAAAAACGTGATACTTTCACCTACACAGGCACTTACATTTACTTCAAAATGAATTCTGACATGTCGCTGAAAGTATCAAATTTCCCTCTCACGCCCACCTTCGAGGTTAATTGGCACAGTACATATCAGACCATGGTTTATTAGTGCATTAAACTGAACTTTCCGTTACCAACATCTATGATTTGGGAGGATGGTATAGATTAGTTCATAATCATTTAATTTCTCCACCAATGTAGCAATAATGGGTAGCAGCACTCCTAAATCAAACTGTTTGTTCTAAAGAAATGGCCAACCCTCTGGAAAGGCTTTGCATCAAAAAATGAATGAGGGAGATCGATAACAGCAATAAAAACACATCTGTGTATTTCCTTAGCAACATGAAAGCTATTTCAATAGGGATTATCCACACTGGTTAAAAGAAGGAGCAGTGATAATTATTATACTTTTAAACAGAAAAAATAATTTTCACTGTGTCTCCATAGTTTACATACACCATTTATTTCTTTAAGGTGTACAGTCTTCTGCTCAATGAAAAGTATTTAGGCATGGAGAAATGTCACATGGTGAATTGCAGCCAGTGGCATGGCTCCAAAGGACCCTTCGGTGGTAGCTTTGCAATTCTTTCACTCTAAGCTCTTTCTTTACTCCTTCTCTCTTCTCCTCACTTTATTTACTTCTTTCTTCTCTTAATCTCTTCTTTTCTTTATTCTCTCCTTAATCTCTTGTGGATAACTTAAAACCAATGGTTTGCATTTTACTAAGTTGTGGCATTGGTGTTTGTTGGGTGCTTTAGTGAAATGCCTCTCCTTGGTTGTATGTTACCACTGTGAACCTTTTACCAAAATGCATATTTTCTCGCTAATTAAATGAAGTCTCTTGGAAAGAAGCGTGTAGCTTTTTCTCCTTACGCAACTTCAAGGTATCAAAGAGCTAAAGGCTCTGCAAAAGTTCAGGTGGGATCTCTTGAAGTCTTCAATATAAAAGTAATACTCCCAGTAAAGCTTAAGGCTTTGGGACTGAGGTGTTACAGTAAACAAAGTTTCTAAATTGTATTCTGGACTTCCTGATACTCAGGACTCCTAAAAAGTCTCTCTTCTCTGAGGGGAACTCCTCTTCCAGGCTCAGCCTCCATTAACTGAATTCTTGTCCAGGGTTCAAACAAACACATGCTTTGCTGAATCCCAAACCCAGCAATATTAAGACAAAGCTACACCTCCTTCCATGTAAAAGGGGTTAATTGCTTCCTATACTTTTGCTACAGAATCCTAAACCAGCCATCATTCAAGGAACAATGAGAACATTGTGCATGTTATCACGCCATGCACTCCTGGCACCACAGAGGAAATTGAGGACGGACATTTTATACTCACTTCCTAGGCTGTTATGCTTCTCCACTCTATCAATTCAGAGACACAAAACCATATAAGTTCTCTTTCATCTTTCCAAACATCAGCTCTCTAGAATGTTTGCTCAGGAAAGCATTTTCTTTGGCTCCTTGTGAGACAAAAACAGACACGTTTTTTACTCCATGCTACGCTGAACAGCACTATTTTTCAAGTTATTCTCCTTCATGCAAATGACAGTGCTTATTAACAGTCTCATTAGCTTAAAAAGTGGTTTCAATTCAGAGTTTCTCATCTGTAACATTCCTGTCTATCTGAAGAGCTAAGTTTGCTTTTAGAAATGACAAACAAAACATCTCTGCCTTTGTTTAACTTCCAGAGTTTCCTCTGGTCTGTTCCTTGGTCATTCAGGAACATATCTGATCTTCAGAGCAAGGGTTGATGCTCTTACTGTACCTCTTGCACGTCCCCCATGGAATAAAAAACAGCAGCTGATTGAACATGTATGTGAACATGTGAAGGCCATACAGCAAGAACACATTTTCAGAAGAGCAGAACTTTCTTACCTTTCTGGCACATTTGCTGAGGTTGTGAAACAAGTTCCACAAGGAGGGCGGGCCAGTATCTGCATCAGCTCAAGTCACAGCCCCACAGACACAAAGCAGCCTTACTAATCACCACAGTAGGAATTCAGCCATCCCAACATGCCTTTCTACTTCCTCTGAGCTCAACACCTGCACCTGTGCCAATGTGGTGCTTGGCTAATTCAGGCTCTTGGAAGCAGTGGAGCAACTGTTAAATCCTTCTTTCCTCGGTGTAGATTAAACCCATTACATTATTTTACACATCAATTACATTAATTTCAGTAGAAGCTTCCGTCATGCTATTCCTGCCAAATTTGGTGCTACTTTCTGAGACACAGGCAAATTCCCTCCCAGCCCCTTGCTGAACTGGGGATAAGAAAACATAATTTTCTTTTTGCCTGCACTAATAAGTCCAGCCACAGCTGAAAAACAGGTCCTGGTCTCAGTGTCTAACAAAATTAGCAAAAAGCATGTGAATGATTTCATACCAGGGGCTTAAACAGAGAATTCTCAGTCTCCTTTCACACCACCAACTCTGAACTGGTGAGAAGATTTTTGGCTAAGGTCCAAGTTAGGCTGATTTCAGCTGAAGACCTATGGAGGAAATACCGAGTAGCTCATTAGAGCTACTGTATCTAAACCCCCAAGAATTGGTGCATGAAACAATACAAATGTATTCTGCACATTAAAAAAAAAAAAAAAAAAGGTGTTAAAAGAGCAGAAAAGTAACAGATTTTAGGACTGGCAAGCCCTGGCACCAAAGTTGCTTGGCACTTCTGAAGAAAAAGTAGTTCATGAGGACTGATCTCAGCGTTGTCTTTATCATTTGAGCTCTATTAAACCAGCTGAATGGAGCAGCTTTCTCCCAAAGACCAAACCAATAAGGAACAAGAAGTCCAAAGCTGTAAGCATCAGTACTGCTTGAACAGAGATAGTTTAAAACACTATTTGGAGTGCTTAATGCCACCACACAGCATACCATTCATTTTGATTCTGATATAATAAGAAGTACAGAAGTATAGTTTCATCCTAGAGCAACCATAGTATTGATTACACATACAGGTAGCAGCCCTTTTCTGGGAGGTAATGCCTTATTAGCACAGCCCCGTTTCATGCAATGCTTTCAACCTTCAGCAACACCATAAGTATATTCATGTCTGCTGTGATCAGCAAGTGCCTTTCTGTGCCTTTTACAAACTGGTGCTCTGATCCCTGTTGCTTGAAAATCAAGTGCATTTTTAATGGTCTGCAGGACAACAGCTCTGATCAAGAGACAAACTTTGCCGAATTCTTCATAGCCCTCTTTGAGAGCTTTCACCCTGTGCCACATGCTAAAGTCAATGCAGATGGGTGAACACCTGAGTGAGTAGCTGAAGTTTCCTTCTTTGGTGCCAGACTTAACAAATTCTCCCTACAGAGGAAACCAGGACTTCAGTCTGTAACTTCCATCCTCACTGGGAGCACTCCCTGCAACTGCTGCTCTTGAGCTTTGGTAGAAGGATTTTGAAATAATTTACTGAGAACTCGTACAATCCTGCTCCAAATCAGCACTGCCGCATGCTGAAAACTGCTGACAGCTACCTAACAGAGAGAGACATGTCTGCACAGGTTTCAGGCCAGCATCCTAGACTGACAACCCTTTTAAAACATGTTACTTTGAGGTTTCATGTTAAAAGACCTGACAAAACCAAAACGTGTCCCATGGTAAGATATCACCTGCCACCATCACCTTCAGACCTTCAAGTCATGTTCTCAGGTCATAAGACTCCCACACTTGACTCCCACATGCCTCTCCCTGCTGATTCCCAGCTACTGCTGGACCTCATATGCAGGCTTTGGAGAATCTTTCTGTGGGACATTTCTGGTGCTCCAAGGCACATGTTGGAGGAGATGGCTCTCCTGCCAGCCTGTGCTCTGCCAGGACAGAGGAACGGGAGCTGGTTACCAGGAGCCCCTGCCCTGAGGAGGCCCACTGGAAGGCACACACATCAGCTGCAGCCCATGTCTCTCTGTCACATCATCTCACACCCACATGACTGACACTGTGTGACCCCATGCAGAGGCACGCTAAGGAGAGTTGCATACCAAGGGCAGAGTAAGCTGAGAGCTTTGCATCTTATTCCAGCTTGCCCTGCACTATAATGCCAACATTAAAAAGTTGATGATGGGCACACATGCTAAATTGGCACTCTGTTCTTGAAAAAAGACAGCACATCAGCTTTAAATAACCTATTCAGAAACCAAACCTCTAGGCTATTCATGGCTAACCAAACCTCTAGGCTACCTACCTTTATCTGCTAACTTTGTATTTAGCAAGACCATGTGCTTTTTTTTTTCAGTAAGATAATGCTTTAAATTACATTCACTATGGTAAACATGTTAGACATTGTTCCCAGCAAAGAAGGCACTGAATATAAGTTCTTTCCAGCTGTAGCAATGATGTATTAACACTGAAAATCATGAAAAAAAGGAACATAAAGGGTGACTCAGAAGAGATTGCTCAACCAAACCAACTTGTAACAAAGCCCAGATGTCACAAAGTTCTCAGATTAGGGCAGTAACACACCGTAGGGGAGCCCACTGACTTGGTGTCTGCACATTATACTGGCAACACTTCTAATACCAGACGGGTGGATATTGCTCGTGCTGGGTATGATAGGGGGCACAGTGTTTACCACAAAGTAACAGAGATCTGAGCAGTTGGGTGTCTCAAATGGAAAATTCCCCTGGTAACTAATGCAATATGACAGCAGGAGAACTACTAATTTGGGTGAATTTTCACCCAATAACATAGGGCAAACCATATCCCTTCTCCTGAGCCATGTGTACCAGAGGTTAGAAAGGAGTCACCAAGAACAGTGGAAAATAAGAATTAGAGGCTCAGTCTGTGACTTTGCCCACAGGAGTAATGGAGGTGAAGGGACCAGATTGCACGAGGAAGGAGTACAGCACTATCAGTTATGCCAGGCTATGCTGTGTCTCATTAAAGTTCCATTAGGTTGTTGCAAGAAAAGCACAATTCCAAACTGAGAACAGCATCTATAAGAAGGCCAACAATGCATTTGCACTCTGCCCTGCTGCACTATCTACTTCAAGTCTGTTTTCTGCAAGAACATTTAAAAAAAAACTCAAAAAGCCCCAAACAAAACCTTCCATCGTTCTTAATAACTAATTCTTTATACCCACACTTCTTCCCCCCAAAAAATGGTATGCAAAATGTCAATCTGCTAGCCACTGTCTGTTTTGAGGCATTTCCTGATACCAGGAACCGATACTTGAAACCTGGACAAAGTTTACTTTTCTGTGGCTTAGGACAGGATCTACCATCTCTCAGCTCCCTTATCCCTTCGCCCTGTGTGTGGGTGATAGGATATGTCCTGCTAGATTTTCTTGCTACAGCAAAGCTGCCAAGACTGTAAACGGGGTGACCTGGCATCTCTGGGAATGGGAATCTCCTTATCAGCCTCCTGTTTGCTAACAGATCTGAGACCAAAGTGCTGGGCTCACCCAGGAGCCTGTACCAGTGTAAGGAAGGCACTTCCCAGGAGGCTGCTGTACCTGACAGGGCCTCGTAAGCATAGCCAAATTTTACCTCTGGGCATCCAAATGCAGTAATTCCCACCAAACTCCCATTCAGTTCTTCTCTCCCAACTGCCCCTGCATGGTTCCCTCCTGCCTACTCTGATATAATAATATGAGATCAGACTCCAAAATGAAAAAATAGCACAAGTTTCCAGGCTCCAACTGGTTTTGTAATGCAGGTGCTTCTGCCTGTAACTACAGACAGACAGACAACTCTGTGCATTGCCAGTATGTCACACTAAAAACACACATGCCCCTAGAAGAGGCTAGGCTGCCCTTAGAGAGGTAGGCCCATCCATAGGAATTCCTGTAGTGCCATCTCCTGGCTTAGGGTGCAGGAACACAATAGTTGAAAACAGCACTGATCACATGAAAGATTTTTTTATATGTACACACTGAAAAAACTTTACAACTTAGTTTAGACTATGGATCAATATACAAAAACATACAAACCATGGGCATTCTCTCAACAGATTTTGTACAATTCTCCTCCCAATAAAGTATTAGCTTAAAATGAAAAATATCTTCTGAGCTGATCTGCTTTGTGCTTTCAGCCATTACAATCTTGTCAGCATTTTTTTTATTTCTCAACAAACACCAAGGCTGTAAGGGTCGAAGACCCTTACAGAAGATTTATGGAGAGGAGATCAGAGCTTGTTCTGCATAGGAAGACTTTCCTGCCTAGAAGAGGTATCTTTCCCAAAGAGAGTTTTAGACATTTTCTCCTCCTGCATTCCAGAGAAACGCTCCCTGGTACGAGAAAAAGGTAAGTCTTGCAGACATGTCGAAGGCCCCACAGAGTGGGGACCAGGGATAACAAAAGCCCTGAGAAGAACACAGGGTGTGTCTTTCCTCAGGCTCAGTGTTTGAAACACCCTTAAGAGTAATGTTCTTTGAAGTCTAGTGTTCTCAACTTTGAAAATAAATTTTCCTACAATCCTTCCTCTGCCTGGCATTTCGGGGGTACCTGTGTATTATCTTACTTCACAAAGGCTTAAAACTCCCTTTTTGCTTAAATTTTTCGTGTCATCTCATGACTCCAGAGGATAATTTCTGAGGGTTCCATAACACCACATGGGAAGCGAGGAAAGCATGTAAAATCCCATTGATGGGGACTGTACATTGTTTTAACCCCATATTAATCATAATGATGATGGGTAATGCCTATTTTCTAGATATCAGTTATAATTAATCTATCAATTTGTAGCTTACGGTATTGTTGGTAAAAGAAGCATGTAGGAGCTCCTTTCTCAGTGAAAGATGCCCATTTACAGCTCAAAACTCTCCCCAGATGGCTGACTCAGGAAAAGTATTCTCCGTCAGGGCTGTGCCCCATGCAGCAGGGTGACCACAGGAGCTGGAGGGACAAAGAACGACAAGCAGACTGTTAAACCTTTATCCTTTCCCCCACCTCCAGCGATTTCCTTTTCCTTAAAGTAATGCCCCCTTGATATCGAGCTCTTCAAGATCTGAATAAGGGACTGAGTCAAAATATAATTTATTTTCAGTACAGTTATGAGCACTGAAGTAACTGGGGGAAAGGTAATTCTGTCAGTGGGAGATCACAACCACCTACTCATGGACTCAAAACAGACTCCAGACTCCAATGGAGGGAAGAACTGTGCATGAGGCATTAATGAGCGCGAGAAGCAAGAGGTATAACTAGCAAATAGGGGGTTGAGTACTTATTAATAAGAAGGTTATGTAACGAAATGTATGCGTTTTTTAAAATGTATAAATAGTGTAAAATTTTGAAGACTGGGGAGCTAGCCTTTTGTGGGTTGCCACCTAGGTCCCTACTTTGCGCAAACTAGAATAAAAAAAAGATAGAAATACCTCGCCTCAGTGTGCGAGTTGGTGCTGCGCGATGGGTAACGTTCAGGACAACAGCTCCACCCTTCGGAAACCCACGCACAGCAATGATCATAAACCACCTCCTCGAGGGCAGAAGCACTCAAAAATTAACGTGGGCTAAAGGCAAAATGACCAAAATGCCCGATGAGGGGCAGCCGTCAGGGGAGGGGGCCCGGCTTCCCCTCACGCCGGCTCGGGAGGGTGACGGCCCCGTCCCTGAGGGTGCTGAGGGGGAGGACGGAGGCGCGGCCGGGCGGGGCCACGCGCCCCTCGCCGGCACACGGACCGCTCCACAAACCTCTGTCACCCCTGCTCCCGCTCCCCTCCCGGACGTGACTTCAAAGCTACATGAGAAAAATATTTATCATACACGTTTCACCATAATCCCGCTCTAAACACGGAAGGGATTTACAACGGCGGGTAGGCGGGAGCAGGGATAATTACAGAGGTGCGTGTTGCTAGAGGCTTTGGGCAGCATGACCCTCCGCGCGGGGCAAGCAGACCAGCATCGCTGACAGAACCGACGGCGACAACGAAAGCAAGGGACAGTAACGAATTAATCGCAACATAACAGAGCGCCGCGGCTCGGACCGCCCCCGCCGGCCACACGCGCGGCGGTGCCGCCCTGCGCTGCTGCCCCGCCCTGTCCCGTAAGATGGCGGCGCGGTTGCTTCGCTTACGCTCGGCCCTGCGGGTCCCCGGCTGCCGGCCCTTCTCTGCCCGGGCCAGGTGAGCGCGGCCGGCCGTGGTGCCTGGGGAATCCCGCCGGGGAGCACCGCGAGGGCGGGTGGAAGGGCGCCCCGAGTTTGGGCTCCTTAGAGAGCGCGATGTGTGTCTTTGCCCATCTGCTGGGGGGGGGGCGTGTATGCGGGTTGGTGGGGCCGTATAGCCGTATGTGCACACATCCTGTATGCATACGTGTATGTGGCGGGTGTGCGCGTCCGTGTGCGTTCGGAGGGGTGTGGATGCGTGTGCTCTGGACGCGTGGCGGGAGGGTTGCAGGCACTATATGTGTATATAAAGGCGTACGTGTATGTGTGCGGCGGTCCTCCCTTTGCAGGAGGCAGCTGGGGCTGGGCGAGCCCCCTGAGCCGGGCGGGTCCGGGAGCCCCCCGAGCCGGGCGGGTCCGGGAGCCCCAGCGCATCGCCGTGTTACCCCGACCTTTGCTCCACTTCCCGGCCCGGCCTGGGGACAGCGAGTCCCGTGCCGGGGACAGCGAGTCCCGTGCCGGGGACAGCGAGTCCCGTGCCGGGGACAGCGAGTCCCGTGCTGGGGACAGCGAGTCCCGTGCTGGCAGCAGGTGACGGCCGGGCGCGTCGTTGCCCGGGCACACCATTCCCCCGTGGCATCAGGCGCTCGGGATCGGGGAAGGGGGCAGAAGGGCAGGAGTGTGATCACACCTTCCCTTGGAGTTGTCTTTCCTAGGGCTTTGGTTGGCATAAGGGATCAGCCAGGCCCTTCCCCTGTGTGACATGCAGGGTGTGAGCCATAATTAAACATAAGGGGGGGGCTTAAAGAAAGCTCAACATCATCTTAAACAGCGTTAAAAATAAGGTGGAGCTTTTGGGAGAGTCACTGTGTGCCTAGCTTAGGGGGTACAAAGTACTCAAGTTGCTGTATCCATTTTTTTACAAATACGATTAGAAATAAATAGAGTGTGTGTTTCTGGGGTGTTTAATCCTTTGCAGCGGGAGAGCCTGAGTAACTACATGTGGCAGTAAATAAAGACTTTCGTCTCAATAACAGAGTAAATAAGCATGGGCTCAGCTGAATTTTGCGGGACTACACACAGTTGCTGTGCTGAGGAACTGAGGAGAGATTAACAAAATAGTTTGAGAAAGGAACAGCAAATGCCTTTTCCATTTACTACAGCTCAGCTCTACTTAAAATTTCTGATGTTTTATGGCAATAAAATAAAAACAGGTAAAAGAATCCAATGCACAAATATAAATTGAATTTTCATTTCAGCCTTCAAGTAATATGTCATCCTTTATGTTCTAAACCCCTACAAAAGCTTTATAAACCCTTCCTTGTTATTTCATAATTATACTTTTCTTGTGGGGTTTCTACTACTGACACCACTGTTCCAGTTTTTATTTTTTTGTTAAAGCAGCATTTTATTTTTATGTATGTTTTTATCAGAGTTTTGTGAAGATTGGCCTTCCCGCACAACAAAAATACCGAGATTTAGAATGATTTAGAAAGTATTACTTTCAAGGTTAAGTATATGTGATAATGCAGAATACAATACATCCTTTGGAGCGTGCAAATCCACCCTGCACTCACTTTTATTTTGAGTATGTGAATTTTCAGTGTCATGGGTTTGCAAGTTTGGGGCTTTTGGGGAGGCATGTACAGAATGAACAAAATTCACCAAAAAAGTTCACTTGTTCATAAAGCTATTCCCTCAGTTTAAAATGAGCTGAATTGCATTTTGAAGGTTGTGTGGCAGGGGGAGAGAGAGAAGGCAGCAATGATTTTTAGCATCTCTAATAAACAGAAACTTTATTATTTTAGCTATATATGTATTATTATTGTTTTAAATTTATTTGAAGTGTTAAGGACAAGCTAGTCTGGCCATACCTCCTTTAACAGCTCACTGAAGTGCAGTGTCTGTTTGGTCTTTATTTATCGTGCATATCCTTTGGACCTAACAGTGTGCCAGAATTGGGATGTGAACCTGTGTTTAGCAACACAGGTGTTTCCTCTCTTTTAATGTAAACACAAATAGAGTGCCTGTGCCCTAACAGATGCTTTCATTTGTCTTTCTTAGTCCTCTGCAAACTGAAGAACATGGCACAAAGCGCCTGGAACCATCTTCTGCTAAAACTTTGATGGATATAGGCACTCGGAGAATCTTCTCATCAGAGCATGACATCTTCAGGGAGAGTGCCAGGAAATTCTTTCAGGAAGAAGTGCTACCTTTTCACGCAGAGTAAGATAACCTCTTAAACATTTTGTTTTGCCAAATGATATGCATTTTTTTCCCCCCAAAATGCTTTTTGCAGTGTGACTCTTAATATGACAAGATAAACAGGTTATTAGTTTTCATTTACAAGCTTTGTATTTCAAATGTAGTGAATTGAAACAAACCTGTGAAAATCACGCGTGAAGAAAAATCACACATAATCAAAATTCGCCACATCCTCTGAGCTCCAGTGTAGGCAGTGTGGCATCCTCAGCTTAGGCCTATGAGCAAACAAATGCAGTTTGCAAGATTGCAGCAAAGTATTCCTGCTTTGTAGGATTAACTCTGACACCAGTGTCTTGGATGGAGTTAGGGGACAGTTCAGTTCCCGTGGGGCTGATGTAACTAAAAAAGGCATTCATCTTGTGTCTAGGTTACATTTTGTACATAGATTTTGTAACAACATACAAGTTCACATAGCATGGTAAGGTGAATTATGTATTACCAAGAAACTTGCACAAAACATCTTTGTTTAAATTTCTCTAACTTTTACTTCTGTGGAAATATGAGACAGAGTAGAAGTGTTGTAATTCCACTGAACTAGAGCTGGAGGGTAGTTTTAGCCCTTATTTTACCTATATCCACTCAAGTTATAGTTGGGGAAAGAAAAGAAATTAAGTGAGGATTAAGTGGTTCTGAACTGAAAGTGTTAAGCTTCAGGAGTATCTTAAGCAATTTCTACTTTACTTGAAGTGAAAACAGTGGGGGTTGGTGAAGGGCTTATCCTGAAATTGCCCTGCTAGGTGAATGTCCTGATACAGCTCACACTTGAGTGGGTGGAATATTGTGGCTCTGGGGCAAGAATGAACAACAGGAGGCAATGGAAAGGACTTACAGCAGGGTTGGTGGCAGCTAGTTTTTTTATCCTCAAACCACAGCCTTGTAGTAGTATGCTGTGCTCTTCCATTGTGCACTTACATTCTGTCCACAAAAACAGACGTTTTCCCTCGTCTGTTGTTAGGCTTGTGGTGCAGGTTTGTAAACAGGTACTGGGTCTGCTTGAGGTTACTGAAGATCCTGTTTGCTGTCGTGCTGACGCAGGGGTTTCTTAGAGAGGCTGGAACAAGCTGAAATTTTGTTCTTGCATCACTTCAGTGACTGATGAACCGATCTGTTCTCACACCTCTCAAGTAAACAAGGAGGCTTCAGGCACAGTATATTAATTGTCTGGGCTGATGTGAAAAGCCAAATGTGGCATCAGTGAATGCAATTGTGGATTATTGTGAGGAGGTGAAGCTCTGGCGATGGGTGAAGTAGAGACAGGAATGGCCCTGAAAGCGAGGGGAGGGGTGAAGCAAAGGTGGTCAAGAGAGATTTGTGTAAGATTTCCAGTGTAGGAGCAAAAGCTCTGGAACGGAGCTTAAACACTAGAAAGCTTAAATACTGGAACAGGTTGCCCAGAGAAGCTGTGAACACTCATCCCTAGAAGTGTCCAAGGCCAGGTTGGATGGGGCTCTGATCAACCTGGTCTAGTGGAAGGTGTCCCTGCCCATGGCAGGGGGTTGGAACAAGATGACCTTTAAGGTCCCTTCTGACCCAAACCATTCTGTGGTTCTGTGATGCTATTCTATATGTAGGATAAGGTACTTGATTAACTGTGGAAGAAGAGATGTGATATAGCTCTGCTGCACTCAGGTGTGTCAGAGGAATGTCTCCGATGTAATCTGTCTATCATATAATTTTAAAATTGTGGTTTTAAAGAAAAAGACATTAAAAAAACCACCTGGACCATTAATGGCTATCCAACTTTCTACTGAGTTGGCAAATCCCATTAAGAGGAACTATTTTTCTAAGACTGAGGGATTCCCATGGTGTTAAAGTTTGCAAACTGTCAGCAGCTAAGCCTCAACTCTATCTGTTTACACAGACTTGAAACTACCTTAAAGCAGTAATTTCACAAAATACAGTAATGAGTTGTTCTAAGTGCACAGGGACCGATTTTTATATAAAAGTGACTAATATGATAGCATTTTGGTTCTGATAAAGCAATTCTCATTGGCTGAGTGGAAGTCTTTCACAAAAGATACTGATGTGTTATACTCATTTTGTACTGGGGAAAATGGAATGTCGTGAAGATAAAGACCTGCTTGTAATTATCCAGATGGTTGTGGCTAAATCTCCTAAATACCAGTCTGGTAAAACAGTCATAACAAGTCTTAATGAAATTCCTGTCAGGTTACATGTTGGAAGCAGGAGTTCAAACTTGTTTTACAGTTGGTGCCCCTGTAATGCCAGTGGCATCTGTGGACTTGAAGATTAGAAAACCTGTGATTAATCCACTGCTTCTTGGCTGTGAAACATAGTTGTATGTGTACCCTCACACTGTGTGTTGGTGTTCCAGTGTGAAGCAGCAGCCATGACAAATAAACAGTAGCATGTGGGGGTTTAATGTGTGGCCTTGTTCTTGTGTTCATTTTGCAGATGGGAGAAGAATGGCCAAGTGAGCAGGGAGCTCTGGGAAAAGGCTGGACAGCAGGGTTTGCTGGGTGTTGCTATTGCTGAAAAACATGGAGGCATCGGAGCGGATATTCTCTCTTCAGCCATTGTCTGGGAGGAGCAGTGAGTACTAGATGCTTCAGGAAGGATTTCAGTGATGACTATTTTTTTTTTCCATGAGTTGTCCTCATTATGTTTGCTTACAGAAAATGGAGTTCTCTTTCTTGTGGAAAGGTTAGTTTGCACATATGTAAATCCCTCTTGTTTTAAGTATTCCGGATCACTATTTGAGTAACAAGTGTCATTGTGCTCCACTGGCTGGGGGAAGTATTTTTTTAGCCTGGTACCCATTTGACTGTGAAAGTACATTCTATAAATAATGGTACCAGTGCCTTAAATAATGGTACAAGTATCTTAATGAAATTCCTGTCAGAAGCTCAGAGTCTCTGAGACTTCTGTGTAGTGGGATTTTCTTCATTGTTGCATCTGTGTTGTAATGATGTAGAGGTCAGTGTTTAAGTCTTTGTAGTACTTTTTCCTTAACTTCCCCCCCCTCTTTTTTTTCCCCAGAATGTACGTTAACTGTACAGGCCCAGGGTTCAGCCTTCATTCAGATATTGTCATGCCCTACATTGCAAACTATGGCTCTGAAGAACAGATTAAATGCTTTATCCCCCAGATGGTTGCCGGCAAGTGCATTGGAGCTATCGCCATGACAGAACCTGGGGCTGGCAGGTAAGCCAAATATTAAAACAATTGTCTCAAATTATGTGCTTTCTATCGATTTATCAGTGAAAAACATTCTGACCCTCCTGGTTTATATGGTCACCTTAGCAATTAGACTATCCTACATTAGGTAGGACCTTGAAAAACCTGTTATAGATTACTACATCTTTGTCATTTCAAGGTATTAGCTCTGAGTATGTTTCTGTATCATCCTGCTATGGGCAAATATGCTTTGTATTTACTTTTGCAATATAAATTTATAGTTACCAACTTGCTTGTCATGTGAACATACTTTTAGTATGAAACATAGGAGAAAATTACATACCTTGGTAAAGAAGGCTTGACTTTACTATTAGCTTTTGTTGTGGAACAGAGCACCCTATTTTCTTTTCTCTGAATCCTTCCAGAGAAATACTCCTCCTTGCCCATCGTTATTGAATGGCAACCAGCACGTGTTTGGAGTAGTCAGAGCTGGCTAGTTTCCAAAACAGAGAGGGACAGATGAAGAGCAAAACCTGTTGGTGTCATGCTTCTACAAATGGTAGATGTGGCCCATGGCTTTTCGCAGAGCCTTCTGATCAGGACTGAGCCTGCTTAGAGGATGTGGTTTTGTCTGGCATTTGTCATTTAAGGCATATTGGCGTGAGGGGATGCTGACCCATGCTTGTATTACACCACCTCCCACAAGCAGAGATGGGAAAATGGGACCTTGTGCTCCTGTATGATTGCATAGATTTATCATCCTTTTCCACAGCGTGTTTGTGGTTCTGTGTTACACTCAGCTGTTTCGCTGTGTTTCACTACCCTCATCTGTTTTCACTGAGCCCGTGCCTGGATGATATAAAGTCTACCTTATTTTGTACTGGGTAGAATTCAAGATAAAAATTGCAGCTTCCGGAATGGTTTCTTGAAGGACCTTTTGAATTTCGTTTCAGTGACTTGCAGGGAGTACGGACATATGCGAAAAAAGATGGAAGTGACTGGATCCTTAATGGGAGTAAGGTGAGTGCACAGACATACATGCTGTTCATAGGCTTTGGGAACTGAATGCATCCAGTACAGTGCACCAGGGTGTGCACCACAATTAGGATCTCCTCCCAGTCCCTTCGCTTTTGGTTTGGGTTTCTTTGTGTGGGTTATGTTGTGGGTGGGTTTGTTTTTTTTTCTCAGTTACTTTTTTTTTTAATAGATTCTAAGATGTTTTGTTACTGGCAATTTACAAACCAGTTTATGGGAGGGCTTGTTTAGATTATTTTTGTAGCTTTTAAGTAATGCTATCAAAAGGGCTGTTTTCTCTTAAACTGTGAATAAAAGGGGAAAAAAGGTGCTGCACAGTATAAGCAGGACCAAGGCTGGTTTTTAATACTGGGGTTTAAAAATAAAATATATGCAATACTACTTGTGAAATCTTCTGTGGCCTGAGTAAATACATGTTTTGCCACAATGCAAGCTTCATAATCTTTATTCAGGAGCTTGCTGGTCATGTTAACAGAAAACAAAAGAAAACCAGCTGTATCAGATGCTCTGTGTGTGTTGTAAAGCTGTTGCAAAGCATTAACCTCTTCTTTCATTGCCGCAGTAAAAAAGCAAGAAGGCAGGAATAGCGTTGAAATAGAATGTGGGTTCAACAGAGCTTTTTTTTAAAGCTGTGAAATGTCTTAATCTTCTTATGTACCCCTGCTGATAACATAGACTGATGGAGACTTCTGGCCTTAGCAGAATTGCAGTGATGAGAGTGTGTGCAAGCGAATATGTACGTACAGGTGCTCAAAAGGTGCTCGTGGTGTTCATTTGAAGCCAAGCAGGACAAGAAGCTCATTTCTTTTGCTAGAGTTAAGATGGATCCATTTGGCAGGTCCGTGAGTCATTCTACAGGATTATAGTAAGCAGTAGTGACAAGAAGTCATTGATAATTTTGTGCATTATACCTTGCTGATTTAATTTGTAGACAAGAGAATCTCTGTGTTCATTTAATATCTACATTTGATACTGTATTCTTCTTTATCATGGGATAGAAAAAGAAACAAATGTGTGCATTCTGTGACTTGACACTTCTGCCCCACACAATACTTCTCAAACTAGTGTCTGCCTTGTTCCAAAACACTTAATTGAGAAACCTTAAAATTCTGGACGCTTGAACCTTGCCTTTTGGTTCACCTGCGAAAGTGTCAGTGTAATTTTGCTTTCTGCTACCTGATGATCTCTCCTAACTTCTCTCCACATAGTCCATGGCTTTATTCCAAGTTGCCTTTTTTCCAGGTATTCATCACTAATGGTTGGATGAGTGATGTCGTGATCGTGGTTGCGGTTACAGACCGGGAGGCCCGATCCCCTGCTCATGGGATCAGCCTTTTTCTGGTGGAGAATGGAACAAAAGGTTTCATCAAAGGACGCAAGCTGAACAAAATTGGCCTGAAAGCTCAAGTGAGTTCATACAACCCCTAACGTAATAGACTTGGAGGAAGCCTAAACCACTTAATGCCTGGCAATGGCTAAATAAATATAAGTGGAACTGTGGTTTTATTCTAGTTGTTAGACTTTAGAGCACAACCATGCAGAGTATGTCTGCTCATTTTGCCTGTGGAAGTCTGAAATGTGGTCTGCAAGGAGACGCTGAGGAAGCTGGGTTTGTTCCCTCTGAAGGAGCCTGGAAGGACAGGCTGTAGAGATGGTGGAACCAGGTTCTTTGTGGTGCAAAGTGAAAGGGAAAGTGGCAAATGACATAAGTTACATTAAGGAAAATTCTAAGTAGGTATTAGGAAAAAAAATTCACCATGGAAGTGGTCGGGTAGTGGCACAGGGGCCCAGAAAGGTCATGGAACCTTCATCTTTGGAGCTCTGGAACGCATAAATAGGACAAGGCCCTCAGCTGATTGTTTTTCTGGAGCTGCTTTGAACAGGAGATAAACTAGATGACCTCTGGAGGATCATTCTAGCCTAAACAATTCTATAATTTCGTGTTAAAGTGTACAATAACAAGAAAAAAATAGGGCAAAAGAAGTGTAATGAAGAGATTACAATGTTAGACTATCAACTGTTGTGTTTCAAATCCTCTTAGGACACGGCAGAGCTGTTTTTCGAAGATGTGCGGTTGCCAGCCAGTGCCTTGCTTGGAAAAGAGAACAAAGGCTTCTACTATCTGATGGCAGAGCTCCCTCAGGTAAGAGGAATGTGAGTGCTTGCTGTCTGTGGGAAGAATACAAAGACAATTTTTGTCACTTAGTCTTGAAGTTTATGTATTGTGAGGAGTCACCTTGGACTCTGAAGCAGGATGTCTGTAGGCAATGTTGTGTTGATGCTGCTGCTTTTTAGCTGAACTATGCAGTGCTAGAAGTGCAATTCTTTGGGCATTTTAAAAACGTTGATATCTACCGGGTCAAAGCCATATCTTTTAATTTTAATCTTTTAATCAACAACCCAGCTTTTGAAGAACCTGAGGGTAGTGTATTAAACGGAACATACCACAGTTTCCTTTTGTACTTTTACTATGGAACCACTTTGGTTAGTAAATTAAATATAGCTCTGATGCATTTGGCATTCTCTTTAAAAAAGAAACCACCACTGCTGTTCTAGCTCTTCCACCAGTAGAAGCATATGAAAGATATATGGAACTCTGTTCATATTACAAAGTGAAAAAATTGTTTAGCTGCCAAAATACCTTGCTAGTTACGACTTAGTTTATGAAGTTTTGGAACTATTTGGGAGGACAAAGAAACAATGTAGTTTTTCAAAATGTGACTGTGCTTTGTCAAAACGATGACTTTGTATTTGTCTCATCTGGTAGAGATCACATTTATTTAATTTTATACTGTCAGTAAATACAAAACCTGATCAAAAAAGTATACTTTACAGCTTTAAAGAAATAGATACACTCATGAACAGATTCAGCGTAATCATCAGATGATTTCAGTGAAATTGCCAGAAGCAATTGTTCTGCACTTAGTTTTTGGTTTTCACCATGTTATGAGGAAGGAAAAACTAGCTGGTTTTGTAGGCTTTGTTTTTTCTAGTTATCCTATTGAAATTGTCAATTATAGTTGTTACTTAGACTGAACAGTGAAAACCAATAACAGAAACAGAATTTGATGTGAATTTTTCAGTCAGTAAGAGTCCTGTGGTTGATTTGTGGCTAGTTTTTGAGTCATCGTGATAGAGCACTACCCTGTCTTAAGACCTAAAAGTGAGCTTTAGGCAGCAAGGTGTTCGTCCCACTCGCTGATTTCAGTAATGCAATGTTGTCTGGTTGGATATTTTGTGTGACTTCTGCCTCCCCTCTCTTAATGAACAATACTGAACATCTGTGTCCTGACTGTGCATCTAGTGTGGAGAAATGTAGGATAACTCAACTGAATCACATAATTTGTGTCCAAAAGGAAAGACTTCTAATTGCTGATATGGCTCTTGCTGGCTGTGAATTCATGTTTGAAGAAACAAGAAATTATGTGAGGCAAAGAAAAGCTTTTGGGAAGACAATTGCACACTTGCAGGTGAGTTTGAACTGAGAGACTTGTATACAAATTCCAGTGTATGCTTCCTGTACGTCTGTGTATGTGAAATAGTGAACAAATCAAAATTTTGAAAGGATTATTTTCACGGGTTTCACGTTTGGACTGTGTTTTTGCCTCTGTGCCCATCATTCATTTTTGAAAAGCAGAATAATCAAAAAAACAGCACTAGAAAAGCCTTAGTGTATGCATTTTATGACTGAGGTAAATACCTCCCAGCAATACTGCTTTTGGAAGGGAAATATGTAGCCAGGAACTATACTGGCTCTTTGCTGCTGCGAAGAACAATTCCCGTGTTGCTCTTAGGCTTGCATTTTACTGCCAGAGGTCATAATCACAGGGTCCATCACACCTGCATGTGTTTCTGTATCTGCCCAGAATCCTGGAGACTGCCTGTGCAGGCACTGTGTTCCTCTGCACACAGAGCATTGCAGAGAAATGGCATTAGAGGCTGGTGCTGGTGGGGACTCCCAGCAGTGTTCTTGCTGCCCAGGTGCTGCAGAGGTGCTTGTGTTGTTTTCGTTGGCTTTACGGGTGTTGTAATGAGATCCCTCAGCCAGCAGCGAGTTGGGTGTTTGTGTGACTGCCTGTAAAACTGTTGGATTATGCTCTGTGGGCAAACCTCACTCCTGACAGGGGTAGGTAACTGTGTTTTGAGACGTTTGTGCCTACGCTCTTTAGCTGCAGTCATAAAGCAGATGTTGCTTTGCGCAGGATTGTGATATTCCAGTTTTCCTGAGAACCACATTAGCGGTTAGGGCTGAAGCAGACCAAGCTCCTGCATGTTGGGTTTATAGGATAGAAGTGACTCATACCAGTTAAGGATGTTGGCTGCCTCATTTTTAATATACTTTTGAAATAATTAACAACAACAACAAAAAAATCCATTTCTGTGTCTTGGGACTTCCTTTGTCAAAATCAAATCTTTAGTTGTGAAGGGCACCAGAACCGGGCTCTTTGGAGGCTGGAATGCCAGGTATCTTTCAGGAGACTATGATCTTTGTCTGTTTCTAAAGTTAACATTCCGGAATCCATAATTTCAGATGGAATTTAGTATGAGCACCATGCAACTTTAACACAAAAGAAATATATTTTACCTTTTTTAAATGTAGGTAAGGGATGATTCTTATTTGTATTAGCTCAGTATGCAGAGCTCTCCAAAATAATTTCCTTTTTTTAGGCTAGGCCACTGCCAACCACCTCATAAAGTGTATTATTTTTGCCAAAATAATACATTTCTGCTTATCTCTTCAGTTTCCTTTTTTTGTTACTGCTGGCTAGAGCATGCATATAATAAATAATCCTTTCTATTAGAGCTCTGCCTTGGCTAATTTATTTACTCATGCTGTTTTACAGTGTTTGAAATCAAATCTTATCTTTGCAATAGTAGACTGGTCTGGTATATTTGAAGCAAGATGATCTTTTTTTTTAATACAATTCTAGAACTGAGCTTAGAAAGAACTTTTGTTATTGGCTGATATTTTTATCCTCTCCCTACCAGACTTACAAGAAGATGGTCTGAAGCTTGCCTGGTCTGGTTTTAATACCCTTATGATGGATTTTTCCTCTTCTATCTAGAAACTCTTTTTCCAATGTGACAGAACTCAGTGCTGAAAAACTTTCTGCTGGTCTAAAATTTCTTTTATTTTTTGCTTATGTCTCTTTGCATGTGACTGAAATTCTGAAGAACGCTTAGGAAAGCATTAAATAGATGGTGAAATGTTGTTGTTAATTGGGGAAATCCGTGGCTCTACAGAGTGAAAAGACATTCCCCCACAAGAGGGAACACCCAGAGCCTCCTGTTCTGTGCTCCCTAGGAATTTGCTTGCCAGGCTCTATGGCTTTTTCTCTTGAATGCATGTTTTGAGTTGACCTTGAGAAGTAAAGGGCAGTAATTTTCTCTAATAAGACTGGTGAAGACATAATTGTACGGACAGTGAGGTATCTTCTGGTGTACAGAGCCAAAGTTGTTTGAAATAGTGATTTCTAACAGAAATACTTCTAGAAAATGCTTCATTTTCTACTTAAAGTGTTAAACTGTACTACTTCTGCTCTCTTTCCTCTGCCCCTTCTATCCAATTCCAAAACTAGACGATACAGCACAAGTTGGCAGAGATAAAAACGCAAATTTGTGTGGCCCGAGCCTTTATGGACAACTGTTTGCAGCTCCACGCGGATAAACGCCTGGACTCTGCCACAGCTTCTATGGCAAAGTATTGGTATGTAGTTACAGTCCTTTGGAAGTGTTACTTGCATGATCTTGCCAGGAGTCTAGTGATAAAAACACTGAGCTGTTAAGATCTAATGAAAAGATAAAATTACTGCCTGATTAAAGCAACACTGTCAGCTTCTAATAGAGACCACTAGCTTTCACTTTACTCATGTGCTCAGCAAAAATGTTAGTTACGTTGAAAACCAGTGTTGGTTAAACAGATCAATTTCAAAATAAAGACATGCTTTTGAAATAGGCTTCTATTAATAACAAGGTCAGGATTCAGCTTTAGCTTCAAGTATGTGTGAGTTCTCCATTGGTATTTAGACAAAGTTTACATTTTACTGTAGCAAATTGTTGTTCGATGTTTGTTGGGTTCAGCAGTTTTTTGGTGGGGTTTTTTTGTTTGTTTTGTTTTTAATGGGGCATGAGGCTTGTTTGGCCTTTTTTTTAAAAAAAAAAAAAAAAAGCAAAACTGGAATATATTTGAAGCTCTATGATACTTTTTAGTCAATGTTACTTAGCAATAGCTCTTTGGTGCAGCCAGTTTCCAAAGCTGTCTGGTTTTGGGAAGAAATAGTTGGCTACGGCTGTCGCTGTAACTGAGACTAAACAGTGCTTTCCTTTGTTGTTCAGAACTGCTCCTCCCTCATCCTGTACTTGGTGGTGTTATCTGTTCACTTAGGTTTAACCAGAGAAATCTGGACAAGTGGAAACATCTAAGATAGTGGCACATGAATTTGGATAGTTTGAGTTTGCTTGCAAACTCAAGAGGGGAGAAAAACGCACAAACGAACAAACAATTTTATAGAAGATGCACAGATTTACAGGTTTTAGGCTTTTAAAACCAAGTATAGAGGAAATGATCAGAGAATGCTAAGGGGATCCAGAGAGAATATTTACAGTAGAAGGAAGGATTTTGATAGAGTGTTATTCCTGGCACTGATTACCTAGAAGTATCAAGCACATAAGCAGAGGCATTCAGTTTTGAGGAGGAGGAAACAACTAGTGCCAGCTCAGATATGCAAACTTACTTCATCAACGAATTGCCCAAAGCAAGGCATTTGAAACTCCCTCACTTTCCCAAACTGTTTAGCATCATGATTTTTTGTGGATTTCCCCTTTCACTAGTGGAGTCCCTGTGGCTCCCTTCCATAAAATTTCTTAAATGGTCTAGAAAATACTTGAATATAAAATTGCTTTATTCCCTAGTGTGTCAGGAGACCCTGTCCAGTTAATTTTGCTTCAAACCTTTGGTATAGTCAGTGATTTGACTTAAAGCTTTGAAGGATTTTAAAATGTGGTTTGTGCATCTCTTTTCTTACATCTGGAGAACCGTCTGCTGGGTTGTTTGGAGGGTTTTTTTTTGTGGTGAGAGGTTGTGTAACATGCCTGAATTAATTTGGGAAAATATATAGGAAAGACAGTTGCAGTAACTCACTGCTGCAGATTTAAAGTTGGTATAATAAACTGTAAGGATTTCACTGAATGAAGGGGTGGTTTGGAGAAAAGGACTCCTACATTCTTCCATGAGAAGCAATTGACTTGAGTTGTCATTTTTGTTCCCTCTGTTGCCACTCTTAAAGCTGTATGCTTAGAAAGTGGTTTTTTTCATGTCTTGTAACTTTGGCTTGAGCTTCCAGTGCAGTTAAAATTTATTTTGCTGTTAAGTCCATATTTTACAGGGATCAAATCCCAGAAGAATTACAATACTTTTTAGAATTGAAGATTCTAAAATTTATGAGGAAATGTAGTTATCCCCAGGTGATGGTTATGCTCAAAGAGCATCCTAGTGTGTTGCTAGTGGGAATGGGTGGGGGGGAAGCCTGATTTGCTCTTAATTTCTGGCAAAGCTGAGGGGTTTGGTAAGAAGAGAGACTGTATCTGTGTGCTTCACAAAAGGAATCTCTTGGCCTGTGAAAAAGGTAAACAAGCCTGAATGATTTGAAACCTTTCCTTCTCTGAAAGCTGTTTGATAAAGAGAATACATTAAATTGAACAGTATTTATTTCTTACTAGTCATGTTATGGTTTTGGCTTAACATATCTCTCATAATGCTTCGCAGCATAACATCCTTCTAAAAACAAATTTCTTTTTGTCCATTTAAGGTGTTCTGATCTCCAAAACAGCATAGCTACTCAGTGTGTGCAAATGCATGGAGGATGGGGGTACATGTGGGAGTATCCAATTGCAAAGTAAGTGTAACATTTCAGACTTGCATGATGAAAGATTACCAGCAAAGTCAAATGAGGCACTTCCTTTATGTCTCCGTATCAGTTGTTTAGTGTTAGTAGTGATTTACTGTTCCTTTTCTCATCGTGTTTCTTGAAAGGCAATCTACTGTACGGATGTCTGCAAGAAGGCTTTGTTTTGATTCTCCAGATAACTCTTAAGCTGTTCGGCAATTACCTGTTTTTTCACAAAATAGGAGTGGGTTTTTTAGAGGAAAACATTAATTGAAAAAAAGAGAGAAGCAAAACCGTAAAAACAAAAATGAGAGGAGCTAGTTTTTATATTTTATCTGAAATTAATGCATATGTATGAAGAAAAGAAAATGTTGATACAGTCTAAGTCTTGTATAATGCCACGGGATATCAACTTGCTGAATCAAGGGCGTGCCGGGCTACACTCAGCTTTTTTACACCTTTTAAAATGAAAAGCTAAGAGATTTCTATGCAGAAAGAAGAATTTGCCATTCCCGTTTTTTTGCTGACTTTATGAATTTAGAGACAGGAAGTTTTTGTCTGTTTCCTTGTGCATTATCTGTGAAGGTTGTGTACCATTAGTGCCATTTGCCACAGTAAGAGGTTTTGATGCTGATTTTATTAGAAAAAAACCAAACCAACCAAAAAAACCCCAAAACAACAAAGGGGGTAGAAGTATCAAAACAAGGACTGCTGTGCAGTTGTCATAAATAGATAAACTATTCTTTTTAATTAGTAGGTTTGGATTTTTTTTTAAATTCATTAAAGAGTATAAAATATTGCTTTAAAATAACTTGTTTCTGGGTGTTTTCAGTGAATGTAGTTTGTGAGTGTTCTGCAGCCTATCTTACGAAAGGAAGGCCAGCAAGTCTTGATCAGGGTGTCCTCAAATCCTTGCTTATCTGTGTGTGCAGTAGTTGCCCATACAGGGTTTTATTATCAGCATGGTCCAGCAACATGCATGTTTCCAGGGAATGCCTCATTGCTCCTCAGCTGTTCTCTCTATAGTGAAGCAGAATTAGGAGATTCCTGGTTTGGTTCACAGCACTTTGCAAAGTTATAATATTTTAGGCAGTTAAAGCCTCTAGGAAAATATGAACCTCTTTAACAACAGGAATTGCGTTTAAAAAGAGGGATCTTCAAAGATAAAACAACTGTTTTTCTTTTGATTGTATGTCCATTCCAAGGAGGTGTTTTTAATCTTTCCTTGCTTTGTTTTGTTGTTCCCCCCCCCACAGAGCTTTTGTGGATGCCCGTGTTCAGCCAATCTATGGTGGTACCAACGAAATAATGAAAGAACTTATTGCTAGAGACATTGTCAGTGACAAGTAGGGCAGATGCTTACTACTTTGGAGAGTCTCAGAGAATCCTTTTATATATTAATATATGGCATAAAATCAGGCATCAGAATGTAAGGTAAATAAATTTGATGTATCATATTCTTTAAATGAAGTGACACTTAAAAAAAAGAACAGCTAGTAACACCAATGTGCTCATATGCAGGATATCTAATATCTAATGAACTTCAAATGTTTTTGGACAACACGGAGTACTCTGTGTTTCAAGAGTTTTGAATCCAGCCCTCAGTTTTCAGAATCATATTTCCAGAGGAGTCATATTCTTAACTAATAAACAAAATTAAATGTTAATGTAACTTTGAATTTGTATTTCCCCTTGAGAAGTAGAACTTGAAACTTTCGGTATTGTTGCTATACACCTGCTCACTGCACAGCAGCTGCCCGCTGTGCAGCTGACCCTTATGTTTACATCTAACCCGGAATGCCTTATTTTAATTAGTTTGTTCAAATAAACGTAATAAAGCATTTCTATGCAATCTCATGCTTGTCTGCGTTACTTCAAAGCCCGAGGGGGAACCGGGCTGCTTGCTCCCTGCCCGTGTTCACCTCAGGGTGCTGAGGGGAGTTCGGAGGGAGGGAACATAATGCCGGTGAACGTGTTTTTCTTTTATTGGCATAATAACTCGGAAATATTTAGGAAGTTTCGTGTGTTTATGGGGTTTTTTTAGTTATTTTCACATGTTAGAGGTTACAGTTGCGCCTCCCGCAGCGGGCACAGCGCTATCCCCTCAGCTCCCTCACAGCCCCGGCGCGGGCGGGAGGGAGGGCGGGGGAGCGCCATCTGCGCGTCAGGCGGGACCCGCCAATGGCGGGAGGCCCCGCCCCCCGGCGCGCCGGATTGGCCGCGCTCCTCCCCCTGAGGAGCGAGGGACACCCCGCCCCGCCGCGCTGCGCTTTTGCTGGGCGCGGACTCTTCAACATCGGCAGTGCGAGCCGCGCCGGGTGCCGGGCCGCGCGAGCTGGAGGCGGCGGTGGCGGCGCCGCTGCGGAGAACCTGCCGGGTGCAGAGGCAAGCGCGGGGCTCCGCGGGGCACAGCCGGGCGGGCTGCGGGGCGCGGCGAGGCGCGGCGAGGCGGTGGAGGCACGGCGAGGCCGGGCGGCGGTTGGTTCCCGCGGCGGGAGTGGCGGGTGCGCATGCGCGGAGTGGGGGCGGGGTGGTAACGGTCCGTGCGCGCGGCGGGGCGGAGCCGGTGGCGCTGAGGCGGGGGCGGGGCCCGCGCGGGAGGGGGCGGGGCTACCCACGCCCGCCACGAGTGTCGCACCCGGGATTTAAATCCTGGATCAAAACTTCTCTCTGACAATCAACCTGAACCGACCGACGGAGATTCCTTTGCCTCGGAGTAACCCTGGCCGAGACTTCCCAGACTGCAGACCGCTTACAGAGCTGGATACTTGATATAAAGTAGTTAGGAAAGCTCTAGGGAGCAGCTCAGATCCAGGTGTGTCCCGCAGCCTGCCTTGAGATTTCTTGTGTGATCTTGAGCAAGCCTTTCCATGCGCTTTTTTGCAAGCTCCCTGCTTGCAAAATTCTGAAGTGTCTCACAGAAAAAAAAAAGTAGCAATGACTGAGGTATTCCACAGCCCTCACCAATGGGAAGCAAATTAAAAATGGGGATTTGCAATTTCCAATGGGAGCCAATTAAAAAAGAAATCCAAATTATTAAAGTGTGCTTTTTGTCAAAAGGCAAATACTTCCTTTTTCTGCTTGCTTTAATAAAAAGGAAATAGTAAAAATTAAACCAGATAAAGCCTGGTAGATGTACTACCTCAGAAAGCAGTCTATGTGCCTTAGGACTCTCCTGCCTTATTAGTCCATGGTATGAAATCCTGGGAAATGTTCTGGGGAGTATAAATTCCAATCATCTTAATTAATGTCTAAGAGTTGAGTGTCTTTTGTTTAAGACCGGGTTTTATGGCCCTCTCCTCAAAGGCTGAAATTCAAAAGGAGAACTGAAATGTTGGTATGGACTTTATGATGGATTGGGAAGTACTGCAGATATTGTTAGAGACATATGTACAACCTACTTACAGATGCACCTGTTGTAATACAAGAAGTGTTTAACATATGTTGAAATTAGTTCAGATGTTACATTGTAAATGGTACTATAGACTTAACGGGAATTAGTTGATGCTGTGGTAGTAAACTTGGGAGGTACACCCCATTCTCTGTTTGGAAGCAGTCATGAACTGGGAGAAAAACAACCCCGAGTCACGGATTTTATCATGAATGAATTCTAATGAGTTCCACTTGAAGTACATCCTTTTTTTGATTTTTTTTTATGACTGGAACTGGGTGGTCTGTCTTAAATGGGTTTCTCTTGGTGTTCAAAGAGAGATCCTTTTTAGGGGGTGTGTGCGTGTGTGTTTTGTTGTGTTGGTTTTTGGCCAAAGAGGAGGAATTTGTGCTTATATCTTCTGGAGTGTACAAAACTGGAGTTTGGGGTTTTGTCTGGACAGTTGTGTCTACACAGTGAGTGCTGCTGAAAGTTGAGACTCCCTGCATAATCCTGTTTGGGTTTATGCTTTTTCTTCCAATCTATTAATAGAACAAAATACTAAAATGCTTAAATACATGTCATGAGTAACTGGGCTGCTTTTGAACTGAAAACAAAAGCTGCCTACTTTTTTTTTTTAAAGGCCAGCCCCAGGTGTGTTAAATATGGATTTCTTTCCTTTTCCTTTGATACTTCTAACGAGGACATGCCCGGTGGGACCAATATCTCTTTTGTGGTAGTTGCTGCAAACTGTTCTGTGAGGAAATGCAGACTATGCTGCCGAGCTGTTCTCTCTATTCTAAGAAATCACTATGATCCAGTAGGTTTAACGAAAAGTGGGAGCGGTAGTTAAAGCACACCCAGGGGATGCCTCCCACCAGGCAAGGCTTGGAGAAGCCGGGCAGGGTCAGTCCTGCCCACTGCACTTGGCTGAGGCAGTGCCGCAGTAGTGCCTGTCTGCCAGAGCACTTTATTTTTGTCCTGTGATTATCAGGAAGGCTTTCCAAGAGGAGCCAGGGATTACAGGGCAAACAGCACAAAGCTGTGGGAAACCAGGTTCCGTCAGTTGTGTTGAGGGCAGATCAAGCTTGCTTGTGTAGCGCTGTCTGTTCTGCAGGTTGTTTCTAAGAGGCCTTAAAGCCTCTCGAAATTGAAAATTGCAGTAGAGTATTTTTGAGCATTCTTGCTGAGCTTAATTTTCTGGTGTTTCACCAGATGCTGTCTGTTGCCAGGATCTTGTCTTTGCTTTTGGAATGCCTTCTAGACAAGGTAAAAACAGTGGAAGTTGGCTTATCTGAAACACTGTTACTCTGTGAGTGAACTGGAAATAGCCATATTAATTTGAAGTGTTCTTTGTAGGCCCTTGAATTTCAAAGCAAAAGGAAATAAGAAATATAAGAATCTTACCCTAGTCTCCAGAAATCTCATTACTATCAAGAAAATTTCAGGTGTTTGGGATGAGGAAGGATGACTCAATTTACAAGGAGTGAAAGCTGGTACAGAGGAGCCTTACAAAGGCCCATGCAAGTGGAGTTTTATTGTCATTGGAAACAAAAAGATCACAAACAAAAAATCCACTAGAAGACAAAGCAATCCTCTCCCTAATCAAAAATCCCCCAGAACATTGTCTGCAGTGTTGTGTAACCAAAGTGATAGTGTTATGCAAGGGGGGAAGTCAAAAAGTGAAAGGACCATAAACAAAAGCTGGGAAGGGAGAGAATGCCACCCTGAGTGCTGGCAGGTTTGGGGGTGGTTTTGTTGTGTTTCTTTTGATAGGGAGCAATAGTCACCAACACGAACACACTAGTTTCAGGATTTAGGCAAATTCTGGTGAGGTAAACCTGGTAGGGAAGGGTATAAGGCAGAAATGAGGACTAAGAAATCAGCAAAGGTAGCAGGGGGAGAGGGGAGAGAGAGGAGTAGGAGTCACTGAGGGCTTAGGGACCTGTAGGTGTGGTGAGAGAAGGGACGGGGTGCAGGGTCGGGCTGTGATAAACTGCAGTTCCCAGCTATATCCTCCTGGGTAATTAAGGCATTAAGGGAGGATAAGCATAAAGTCACTTTAAACATCAGTTCCTGTACTGTGCATGTCTGGTACTTGTTTCTTCCCTTCCCCAGTACTTGTTTAATGTCAGCTTTTCTTTCTGCAATACTTTTTAGTCTTTTAAGTGGAGTGTGTATTCAGCAGATGAAAGGCAAACTGTTTGCCAGTTTAGTAGCATTTCAGCTGTTCTGGTTTTGAAACCTCAACTAGTGCACAATGGAAAAAGTTCCTGAAATGGTTTACCTATGACAAAAAAGCTTTTTGCAGAATGCAAATACAGTCTCTTCCAGAATACCATTTTGCAGTACTTGTCTTCCCTCCCTTTGTGCTTTTATTTCTATTTTTTTCCCCCCAAAGACAGTAGGTTTGGCTCTGGAAACTCACTTCCAATAAGGGTGGAGTGAAATTATTTTTGTGGCTTTCTGCCAAAATGAAATAAAATCTGTCAAAATGAAAATTGTACAATTCTTGTCGAGCCAAGTACTTGTACTAAAATTTGTTTATAATTTTTTTGCAGCTGATTCTTTGTTTTGCTCATGTGTCAATGACTTTTTGTGTGTGTGTATGAACTTCTTGGAGAAATACCAAGAACGGGAGACAGGAACAGTAACAGTTTTATGTAGTCTTAGTCTATAGTCTGAAATGAGGTGAACACACCTGAATGTCTCCCATGACTGTCCTCAGGGCAGAAACATTTTGTGAGGATTGCAGGTTGCTGGGCAAGGGGTTAATTCAGCGATTTCCCTATTCAAAAGCATTTTATTTATTTTTTAGCTATATTGTAATTTAAGCGTCTTCTGTCAGGCACTCCTAATTAGTTAGTGTTTTGTCAGAGCTCTTTAGTTTACTATTTGTGGTTCCACTTGATGGTACTTTGATTTATTCCTCTCTTTCCCCTAAAAGAATGGGAAAGAAGTCCCCCAGACTAAACAAAAAACAAAGAAAAAAAAATTTCTAATGGTATGCATTGCAGTTTTGGAAGTTTGAAACTGTACCAGAAGGGTATGTGATATTTGAGGGAATACGATCAAGTTAAAACACAGTACTGTGTAATTTTTGTGCTGCCAGTTTTTTGAATAGCCTCTCCATCTTCATACAGGTATGTCTTCCACATCTCCAAACTTCTTGTTTGCTTGAGCAGCAGCTCTGCTCAATGTAAATGTTTTCTGGTTTTCAGGAGTAGCAACCTTTGCCTGTTAAACCACTCAGACTAAGGGATGTGGACAGTAAACCTGAACAGTTATAAACTGGTTGCTCAGTGTATGTAGATACCAGGCTGATGTTCTTCTGGGAGAGGTTCTTGACATTCCGAGGGACAAATCAAACACGGGGACTCCTGAGCTCAGAGTAACCCCACAGAGGAACTGTGGGCTTCACTTCATTCCCCCTTATGTTTTAGCTGTGTTAAATTGCTCTGACATACTACAGTTATTTGCCGTATGCTGAGGGCAGGCAGGCATAAGTGTCTGAATCCATACTCCTCTGGATTTAAAAATTCTTGGGCCTGCTGGCTTTTACAAGAATGGAAAGACACAAAGCCATGAGTTAACCAGATGCTGAGAGCATTACCGAGTCGTCAGAGCCTTTAGGATTCAGGGTTCCAGCACTCATCAGTGCACTTCCTGATCCTAGAACGGGGCTCTTCCTGAACAGCTATCCACTGGGAGGGCTTTGTTCTGATTCCTTGGTAGGCTGAAATTATTGGCTTATTGATAAAGGTTAAAATCCTGGAGATTATAGTAGTATCATTTAGGATTAGCAGTGTGACCACCAAACTTGGTCCCGGTGATGCTGGATAGGTGATGTACGGAGAATGAGAACCTCATGGTTGAAGTACGTGTGGAGGAATGAAAGGTGAACACAGCATACCAAGAGAGGTAAGGCAGTGCTGGAGCATGTGGCTCTCTGTTTTTCTTCATGTTTTGAGAGTTAAGGAGCAAGTTTCCAGACTGGTACTTCTCAGATCCTTAGGTTTCCATATCTCCCTTTAATTTTCACATCTTCAGTGTAAAAAGCCTGTAGTTATAAACAAGATAAGGCTTCAGACAAGGAGTTTGCTTTTCTTAAGGTCCGTATGTGGACCTTAAGTCTTGGAATTGTTGACCCCTTATGAGATCTGTGCATTAAAAATTGCTGAGCTAGGCAGTTGCTGTGGAGATCAGAGAAACTGGAGACATTAAAAGTGGTGCAGTGGAAGTGGTGCACAAACAGTACAGTGGTTCAACAGAGAATTTACTGTGGCATTACTGTGCTACACTCACATTTGCTACTGCTCTCTTGCTGTTTTTGGTTTTGTCTCTAGCTTCTTAACAAAGACCTGACCGTAACTTATCTTTCAGTCTTCTGCAGGCCATGTTCAGTTAAATCATTCACTGGGCTTCTTTAACCATCTCCTAAACAAAGCTGTAAGTACAGTGTAAAGCAGTGATTCCTGCTGTGTAGGCTGTGGAACAGATGCAGTATGACTTGGCAGCACAGCTGCTGGCAAGAAGGGGTGAAGGTTGAAGCTGGTCTTTTGATCTCAAAGTCTGGGAATCCTTCATTTAATGGCAAACCACAGGCAAAAGGACTTGTAAAGAAAAATGTCTTTTCTCAAATTGTTATGAAAAATATTTTGTTTGAATTGCACAGACAGTGCCTGATGAATAAAAAACTGGATACAAAGGCATGGGAAAGATTTTTTTTATTTTTTTTAGAAAACATTTAGAGCTTAGAGTTCTTTGTTTTGAAAGCATTAACCTTGATGATTGGTTTCTAGTGTGTATTTGTGAGAATATATAATAATTAATCAAATGCTTGCTTTATATAGATTTACAGTAAATATGTTTCTCCCGGTAGTGCCAGTCATGTTGTTCATGGTCGTGTTTTTCAGTTTGGGCAAGGTGAGATGACAGTCCTGAACTTTTGAGTCTTATTTCTCAGACTGATAGGATCAGAAATGAAATGAGGTATGAACAGTTACTCCCCTGAGAGGTAAAGGCTTTCATTGCACGTGGAAAAACTCTGAATGAAATAAAAAGAGAGTGTTCTTGTTTGACTTGGGAGGGAGTGTAGTCTGTGTTCTTTAGATAACATCCTTTTTATGGAATCTTTGAATAATGATGAAATGTTGAAAGAATGGAATGTCTAAGACTGTAGTTGTATTTGTACTGTGTCATGAAAATGAGAAAATTTACATGGCCCATGTTATTTTCAGGTTTGCTGTAAACTACCTACTGTAGATATAATGACACCAGCCCTCAGAGAGGCAGCAACAAAAGATCATGGTATCCACTTGTCACCTTCTTTGTCCTCTAGAGCTATGGAGTCTGATACAGCTTTGTGCATGGAAAATTCCAGAGCAGTGGAAGAGAAGATAAAAGAGGACTCCATCACACAGATTACTTGCTCAGTCCTGGGGTTCCCCACTGCTGAGCCCAACCTCAGGAATGATATCTTCAGTGTACAGCATTTTGGTTCCCCACCAGCCTCCAAGCGCTATCAGTCTATCTTGTTAATGAGTACAAATTCTGCGTTTAGCAACAAAACTGGTAAGCAAATGAAAGCAGGAGAGCCTGGCTGCTCCAAGATGAGAAAGTCATTACATAATGGTGGTGACACATCCTTTGGTCAGATTAGTCACTCAGAACCTGAGCAACAGGTCAAAGGGGCAATGTTTTCAGAGGCCGCATCTCCGAACTTAGCAGGAACAGAGAGACTCTCAGATTCAAATGTAACTGAATCCAGTAATGCAGAAGAAATGCAACTTTTAAATGGTAAATGGTACAAGAAGAATGGGTTTTTGGGTAGGGCTTTGGAAGTCTGCGCTGAAACAATAAAAGGGGATTTATTATACCAAATTCTTCACGGGCCTTCAGAAGGGATTTTGAGCTGCACCCAGGAGGAGGTGTATGCTCGCTTACTCCAGTGTGTCACTAAGCAACAAATGGAAATCAGTCGCGCCAAAAGAACTCAGAAGCGTTTACAAATGCTCCTGGCAAAGCATGTTATCAAGCACTGTGATCAGCAGCTGAAATGCTTCGTGAAACATCAGCTTCAGAGAATGAAGTTTTTCCATGAGCCAACCAGATTTTTGAGCAGTAACTCCCTCAGGTGCACTGAAGGTTGGCCAGAAAACAATGCAACTACTTTGGAGAGTAGTTTGAGTGTGGACGTACAGAACGGAGTTACCGTTGCACCAGGTGAAATCCGGGGGTTTGCACTGTCTACTGGAGGGCTGCTGTCTCGCGTGGAGAAGGACCTGGACTCTGATGCAACATGTAGCAGTTCAGATGAAGATGGTGAGGAACAGACTGTAAGAACAACTGTGGAAGCGTAAGTGTTAAATTCCTGCTTAGACTCGTGCTTCTTTCTCATAAATCAGGATGGCAGGGTCTAGATCTGCACATTCCTTCTTGTGTGACAGTCCTACTGAAATCGGCAGGACTGATGGTGTCAGCTAGGTTTGACAGGGAGGGAAAGTAAGAACTTGTAATTAACGCATTTAAGGAGCAGTTGTTTACTGTATTGTGGAGAGCTAGTTTTGTACTGCACCCTATCGGTTCGCATTACATTAGTACTGCTAATAATTCAATACTCAGATAATGCTTAAATCAAATAGTGATAGCAATGCTGTAAATGATAATTTTTGGCCAGTATGAAAATAATTTACTTTTTTTCTGGAGTTATTAAGAATTAGTTAACGTTAGGATCTTGAAATCCACTATGATGTGATAATGAGTAAAAATTGTCAACTGTTGCAGGTGTCAAGCCACCCAGTATTTGGGAGTTATATATTGAAAAAGTCTGGTTCTTTGAATTATAATTTTTAAAATGTTAATTTACTTACTGAAGTCATTCTGCAGTTAGGAATGTAGCTAGCAGTGGTGTTCTTATTGTTGCTGGTATCTTTTTCATGAAGAACCAGAGGGAAATGAGTTTTAACTAATACTGTCTTGAATTGGCAGGAATCCTGTCAGTACAAATTATTGTAGATTTGGAAATCAGCAGCGGGTAGTAGAATGAGATAATAAAATTGTTCCCTGATGATGGTACAACCTTTTTTCTTTTTATTTTTTTACCTCTACCTTGCTACACTATTAACACAATCTCTTCAGTCCAGAAATTTTAGCAAGCAGTGAAAGGACAGCTGCTTTCCCCTTCCTAGAGCTGGAGAGCCAGAGCACATCTTAAGGTTTGTTGGTATGTGATAGGACAGTGACACAACAGAGCTTCACACAAACACAGCAGCTTAGTAGGAGCTTCATGGCACCCACATTTCTAGCATCGATAGTCAGGACTAGGTTTGCGTTTACTGATCTCATCCTCTCTGCTGTTAGGGAGTGTCTAGAGAAAAAAAAGTAAATAAAAATACTTGAAAACACTTATTCTTGGTCTGCTTCTTGAAAAGCGTAATGTTGAGAAGAAATCAAGGAAGCTTCTGAAATTGGAAAAGAGCTGTGCCCTGTTACACGTTTATGGCTTCAGTCTAGCACGGCTGTGTCAAATCACTGCTGTTCTCTTAAATCACAGAGTTCTGTTAGACTCTGTAGGCCTGGAAAACATGAGAAAGCTTTCATTTCCTTTTACATATTGTCAGAATGGTACTGTGCTGAAGTCCAACCAAAGCATAATGGCTCGCCAGCTAGGTTAGGATCACCCTAAATATTTGAGTTTGCAAAAGAATAATTATCCTTTTGAAATATTTTAATGAAAAAAACCCCATCATTTGGGCTCTTCCCAGTGTAGGAGAATCTACGTTCTTAGTTGATATGTTTGAACTTTTGAGTAATAGCTCTGCCTGTAAGATTCTTATCTTTCAATTGTATGAACTGAAAAAGAAAAATTGTTGAGAAACTCTTGATTTTCGAAGGGTAGTGGATGGTATAAAACTTTGACAAAAGTTTTGTGCAAAGGTTTTCTTTTTTTCTTCCTGCCAGGGACAGTTGAGTTTCTAACTCTGCCTGCCAGTCCTTTACCTTTATTTCTTCTTGTGGCTTTTTGAGTTCCTTAAGTTATCTTTCCACTTAAGGATTATTCAGTTTGCTTTGTTGCACTGATGAAAAAATTCACAGAGGATTATTAAGTGCAAAACCACCACCTTTGGCTCAGGAAATCCCCAGGCTGCTGTTGCTGGCAGCTAAGGGAGTGTTCTGGAGAAGCACTGCTCCCTCCGTGCCTGCCCTGTTGTAACATTCTTATCTTGGCCACTACTAAGAGGCAGGAGAACTGGGTCTGTAGTCTGACTCAGTGTGGCCCTTTTTTTGTGGGTTGTTTATTTTCCTCCTTTTTTAATGTTCTTACAGCTGTGCAGTGGTGACCAGGTTAGTGATATGCCTTAGCTAAGGCCTTGCTACACTGGCAGGGCAAGAATCCCCCGTGTTTGAGTTGTGCTGCTGGGGCAGCTCGCTCAGAGTTAAAAGTACCGTTTGTTTTAAGCAGAGGATTTGTCTGTGAGCATAGGCTGAGGCAATACTTGAATTAATATAGCAGTGAGGACGGGCCGTTTTCTGTTTGGTCCTATTTGGATGGATCATTATCTTCAGATTGGAATGTTTTTCTTCATTTCTCCAACCTTCCTAAGATTTGTGTTTGTGACTAAAAGGCTGCGTTTTTCTTCTAGGTGACAAAGGTAAATTGGTTATTCACCAGTGCAGATGGTGGGATCAGCTGTTTCCTGAGCTTTGCCACTTTAAGGCCTTTTGGATTGCCTTTCACCTGGACAAAAGAAACAAAGCTAACATCCTTATTTATTTCTCTTAAGTAGATTTACATTCTTCAAAACGCCTTTCTCTACTCGGGAATTGACTCAAAGTGCTTCCCGGAAAACCCGTGACCATGTGGGTTGGAGAGTACTCATTTCCTCATCTGTGACTTAATTTTTCATAGTGAGGACTTTGACACTGAATTTGTCTGTGATATTCTTCATAATGTGTAACTGTAGATACTATAATGTTCTAATAATGCAGCAATTAATGGGAAGAATGCTTTGGTTTTGCCCATATCACAGTGTACTAACTACATTAGACTTGAGGGTATAATCATGCTGGTGACTGGTTTTTGACGTGACTGGGGTGCTTTTTATCCTTTTTGGGCGGGCAGGAGTGTCAATCCAATGTGCAAAGTGGGGAGGAACCTGCAGTTACCCTAATTTTACCTGAAAACAGTGTATTTCCCATCAAGAGGAAGAAGTTGATTCTGGTTCCAATTCTTCACACTAGGAAAAAAACCTGGAGCTATTTTTAGCACTTTGAACCTGTTCATTGTCATTATCCTGAAAAGAGTTTTGCCCAATGAGTGTTGACATAAGCTCTTCTGAGCTGTATCTCAGTGCTTTGTTGCTCAGGTAAGATTGTGTTTATCTATCTATTTCAATACCTTTGTTGTTTAGTTGCAAATAGCTGTTACTAGATATTTAGACCATTATTCCTCCCTTACATAGGTTCTGTCCTCAAGACAAGAAAGATCCTTGGTCTGCTGGTGATGGCAATTCTTCTAGTTGATAACTCACAGTACTTATTGAACTTCTACAGTGTCTGGAGTAATTGGAAAGCCTCATGCCATTTCACGAGCTTAATGAAAACACATTTTGTTCTTTGTGTATTTGCTAAAAAGAAATATGAAAAAACAATTCGCTGTCTTCAGGACTTTTGTTATTTTGCTGCTGCTGTCAGCTCATGGAATGTCTTTAACCTGTCAGTTTTCATGAAAGATTTCTTTGGCAAAGCACCAACTTTCCATCAGTAATTTGTAGTGTATTTTAGTACCATTCCATCCTTTGGGCATAGGAAATTCCCAAGACACCACACAGGGGCTATGGTAGTCCTTCTCTCTGGTTTCTCAAAGGGTCGGTGCTGCTCACTGGCTCCCTGCTGGGTGTTAGCACTTGAGGCAGGCAGAGGGCCAAGGAGGGCATCATGAAGGTGACTATGAGTAATTCTTCAGGAATTCACAACTAACAGTTGAAATCCAACACAGACAACATTTCACCAGCTGAGTTTACTTGAAACTTGTTGATCTTTGTGGTTCATAAAGATGAAAGATTATCCATAGAAATGGTCACAAATTTCAAACGAGGTGAACTGGGGGAGGATGTGAACTCAGATGTTTTTCAACAACACAGCTCTGCTCTAGGAGCTGTGCATTGTATCTGGCCAGGCCAACTTCACATCCTTATTGGTCTATTTTATGTGTGTTCCTGGTGTGGTTAGAAGTACAGTGTACCACAAAGAACTCTGCTGCTCAGGTGATTATTTTGGAAACCTTTAAAGTTGCAGGGTGCAGAGTTTTCCTTCTGTATACGCTAACGTGTGTGATCTCCCAGAATCAAAAGATACATCAGTGGGGTTCTTTGCAAGGCACAGCTGCTCACTCCATGTAGTACATGCACCTAATTGATTAGATGGAAAAGCTGCTTGCAATAGATTTTTCTGCAAATTAAGTAACTCTTTCTACTCATGAAAAGTCCTGTGCCCTGTTTCCCCAGTCTTCCTTCCCCCATCCGAATACAATCCTTTTGCATCATTTGGTGGGATTTTTTCCCTCTGAAATGTTTTCATGCTTTTCCTCTGATTTCTGAACATGTTTTACTGATTATTCTCCAGCAACCTCAAGCCTGACGAAGACATTCTGTTATATTTTTCCATGCCCACAGGGTTTATTGTGCCTGGAAAATTTTTTTAATGAATGTGAAGAGATTGTAAATCTTTTTTTCTTTTTTATTTTCTTTTTTTTTTTCCCTCGTAGGTTGCTAGTTGGGAAGAGAGAAGATAGAAAATCTGCTTTTAGTACAAATACTTGGTGGGGAGGAGAGCAGTAAGGCTGGGAGAATACAGGAAGGAAGAAAATATTATGACTGGTATCTCCAGAACTAATCTGTTTGTTCTAGGTTATTTTCCATTTTTGCTAGCATTTTTTCTCACAGCTAATTGAGCAATATCAATGCAGTTCTGCAGGCCTCACTATAGACAGCACTGCTGGGGTTTATTGCATGTCTTCGAGCCATGTTTCAAAGGGAGGCTGTTTGTTTTGCAAGGTCAGGTCCTAATTTTCCGCTCTGAGCTGTAATTTCAGTTTGTACATGATATGAGAGCTGAATTCTGGGTTTGGGAAGGGGAGGAAGAGTCTGCCGGGACTAAATACTGCTCTTAACCCCTAACCCCCAATTGTTTCCAGTTTTTAAAGCTTATTTAGTTTACAAGTCTAGGAAATGTCTTGTTTGCATAGGAAATTAATGTGAGGGCTTTTGAATAAGTATAAATTCATAGATGCTAATAATATGCTGATTTCAAAATGTTTTATATGTTGCTTTTTCAAGAATTCCATTCCTTCAATTCTTGGCTTCTATCACTAGAATGTGGGAGGAGAATTGTTACCAGGGAAGGAAAGAAAAGATAGCTTTATATTACCTTCTATTTTCACATTAGGGATACGTGTATTATTTCAGAATATATTTAACCTCACTTGGTTGGATTTCTGTGAGATGGATTTACAACTTCTTTAGGGTCCCACATGCATTTAGTGTTTTGCTTTGGAGATCTCATGTAGAGCAATAAAAACTTGCTTTTGAGCAAGACTTCCCTCTTACATTACCACAGTAATGTTCTTGTGGGTGAGGATCCTAATTTCTAACCTGTAATTGCATTAATATTTTTGCAGCTGCTGAAGGCAGACTGAAAGGTTTTAATGAAAGACAGAAGCTTTGACAGGTTGTAACCTGCAAGGGAATCTTAGACCTGGGAATGTCAAAGCTTCTGAGTTAGATAGGTGCTGAATGCATATTAAATAAAAACTTGGCATTGCTCTCCTTAATAACTGTTTAATACACAATCAGCATAGTAGAGTAGCAAATCTAGTAGGCAGGCACATATGTGTATGCATATAACCTTGCATGCTTAATTAAATTATAGACAAGAAGAGTTGGTGCTTGATGTCAACTGCTGATGAATCAGCATTTTATGGCTAGCTTTTTTCTTTTGCTAAGCCGTGAAATGTGTTTGTTTTAATTAAAAGGCACATTTACAAACAACACTGAACTGTCTTTATAACTTCTTGTGAAGAGAGGGCAGCATTATTTTGGTTTATAGCTAACACTGATTTTGTGAGAATCTACTTCAAAGGGATATGCATCCAGTGCCTTTGAAAATTGGGCCCCGATACAGGAAATCATTTAAATGCTTTCCTTTTCACATGAAGTAAAAAGTGTGCATAAAGACTTCCCAAAATAGGACTGCTCTCCTCTAACAGGGTTTCATTCATACTGCTAAATATGGGTTAGGAATGTAACTTTAGATGTTGGATTTAAATATATTGACCTGTGCTCTCTTTTAATAAACTGAAATAGCTCTAAATTATTTTATTTTCATCCAAACATTTTGCCTAGCTGTTGTGAGAAGACTTTTTCTGTTGAGGAATTTAAATCAATTTCATTTTCAGTTAACAAACTTTTAATTACTGATTCTGGTATTGGAAAAAAATAAACCTGAAGGTCTGTGTTTGAATATATGTGCACTGTAACCTCAGATTCCTCCCAGCCCGTGGGGGTAGACTGGGCAGCAGTAAAACCCAGTGAAACTCAACCTCAAGCTCCTACAAAACACAAAACCATCAAACTGTTCAAACCTATGTTCATTGTACTCCCCATGCCTTGTCCCCGCAGACTGAATCGCGGGGTTTAACCTCACAAGGGACTCCATCCCTGCCCTGCAGAGCAGCCAAAAAAGAATATGCTTCTTATCAATTTGACATTAAAATCTGATACTAAATATATATATAATGAGTTACAAGCTGGAGTTGTACCTTACATGAATACCATACCCACCTTTTCCTTATATATCTGTACAAATTTTGGAACCAACCCATTTGCACAGATCTTTAAAGGAACGTATTTTATAAGCTCTGCCTTATTTTGTGTTGAGCTTGGACTGCAGACTTAGCACTGCTTTCTTGATTTCTTTTTCAAGGGCAGTTGTGTAATACTTACAGAGAATTTCTAGGCCTGTGTTCCTAGTGTTTTGTTGTTAGTCTATTGATGTTGTGCCATTTCAAAGGCAAGAAAAGAAGCTTGTTTCCAGGCAGCCCTGCTGTTCCTGAAGAACACGAACATCCTGAAGAAATGAACGTGCATAAATTTCTCTGCATGTTAGCACTACCAGCTTCTCTGTTCCCTGTTGGACTGATGTACAGTGTGCTGAGGTTTTGTGGAAGAAGCTGAGGTGCTGGGGCACCTCAGTGGAATCTTAAAAAAAATATTTTTAACAAAAGGCATTGGCAGATATGCAATTTGCAGCGTGGGGGGTTTTTTATTTATTAAGAGGAAATTGTGCTGGTTGTTTACCTTTTGCAGGTTTTTACTTCTTGGGCAGTTAATATTTTAACTGACTCCACCCCCACCAACCAGTTTGGTCTTTTTATCATTAACAGCTCTAAAGAATTATGTAAACAGAATTGGAGATGAAAAGCACATACCAGGTTTTGAAGCCAGCCATTGGAAAAGTTCAACGCTGTAACAGATAATACTCTTTTAAGGAGTTGAATTTCTAATTTCTTCTTTGAGCCCTAAATTGAGTTAACAATTGAGTGCAAGTGTAACAGTTCAGTTTCTAATGTAAAACCTGGTAGCAGCCGTGATTCTTTGCAGGAACCCTGTAGAAGGCAATTACTGGCTGTGGCATCTTATGAGTTTGGAAGATGTGATTTCTCAGATGAGGGAGTATATAGAGTGCCAGTGTGAAATTCTTATGAAATCTCTTCTTTGCTAGAGTATCCAAGCGCAGAGACTTCCTTTCTATATTTGCAGTTTTCTTCTACAGGCTTTTTTCCCTAAATACCGATTTTCCTCTTCTCTCCTTCCTGCTGTCCTTTCTAAGCTTTTTTGTGAAAGATGTAAAAATCTTATTCTGTTGCTACTTAATTTCTCCCCCCACACCCACTCTGGTTCTGTACTGTGAATTTTCTCTTCAAGGGAAAAATCACAGCTGTGGTTGATAATTTCAGGTGTTACTGTGTAAATTCCTCAGGCCTGATGGCATAGCAGAAATGTTCAGCTGGCTACAGTTTTTTTGTTTGGGAAGGTAAGATGTGTGTTGTGTATTAGTATCAACATATGTTATTGGATGCCATTCTGAAAGTGTTAAATGGCCTCAGTGTGTCAGAGATGGTGGGGCCAAGCACAGGTGCCAGGAATTGCTGTGATGAGCAGTTGCTGATGTCTGTAGATGAGAGGGAGAACTGCTGGGAAGCCGTGTGACGTTTCAGAGGAAAATGTCTGCCAGGTAAAAATTTCTGTTAAACACCAAAGAAAACAGCAACCCCAGAGGCTCCAGAAGAATAACCTCGCTGCAGATCTTCACAGAGATTACAGGATAATTTTGAGTGACAGAGAACTCACCTCAATTGATTGGAGGGGAAAGTGGGGGGTGCAGAGTTTGGTTTGGTGCATATTGTGGCATATTGCTCCTAGACGGTCTGAACAAAGGTTCAGAGTGAACTGTCACAGTAAATAGTGTTTTCTTGTGTAGTGTTGATCAGCTATAATACTAGAGGACAGAATTTGTTACAGTTTGTTTTAATCTTGTTTGTACTCTGGAATGCATAGAAGAGATCGAGTTCATAAAACAGCACTCACTGTTTTTTTTAATTATGTAGTTATTATGGGTTTAACAGTTAACTCATCCAGGGGAATTAATACTTCAACAGCAACTGAAGGTGGTTCATTCTGAAAACAAACATTGAGTAGGTGTGCTGGAAGAATTAGTCCTTGAGAAAGCTTTTACGGGTCATTTCATAGTTGGACATGCTTGTTCAGCCATTACAAGTGTTGGAAATTTTGGTTGGTAGTGGGCACTTTTATCTCATAAATAAAATAGAGATAAAATTATCTAAAATACAAGCACTACATATGTGAATTCAGCTAATTTAAATGTTTCATTTAGTGTCATCTAGTCTTCATAGGTAATCTCTTATTTACTGTCGGTGTCTGTAGAGAGAAGAAAAATGGACATGTTGAATTTCGTGGGCATGTTGACAGAAAGTATCAGAAGCCCTTTGCTCACCTTAATGGCTTGCAAGAAAATACTTGTATTCAGGCCAGCTGCTTTTTAAGCATTACCATGTGTAGTCACAGGAAAACTGACTGTAATGCTAATGTAAAATTAGGGGCAGCTCAGGAAGTTCACAGTCTTTCAACTCCAGTCCTGGAGGGCCCCCCACCATACTAGTGGTGGAGCATTTGTGACAGAGTGCCATGTGGACAGTATGAACTATTTTGTGGTTTTGTACAACCGAGTGAGCTTCCCAGGAGAACTGGGGGACGTATGATTTTTTCCGGTGTTTTAAGTCTCATGAATTTCATGGTGAGTCATATGGTGGGATTTAAAAACTGGAGAAACTTCTGATTTTTTTTTTGCTTTTCAGTTTCCAGAAATCAATCCTTTACAAAAATGATAAACTTCTGCTGTTGTTTTCACTGACTCCCAGCAGTGAAAACTCCCTCCTCTTTATCCTGAGGGTAGTCTTTCTGTGGTTTATGAGCTGCTTCTTGCTCCCAAATACTTCACTGCTGTGTGATTGGCAGTTGGCCTCTGATAGCCCAGGAGTTCCCAGTGAGAGGAGAAGATGAACCAGCAGGGATGGTAGAGGTCACTTTAGGACTAAATTATCTGAAAACTGGATGCCAGAAAAATGTGGATTAACTGAAGGGAACATCACCTGGCAGAAAGAGCAGCATTTACTCTGTGAAGAGACTGAATGGAAATGTAAGTGTGAGGGGTTGTCAGGAACAACTACCGTTCTTACTTTAATTGCAGAATTTTGGAATTGGAGACTTTTTTTTCCCACCCACACTACATAGGTGCCTTAGTCTCCGGCTTGTTCATGTTTAAGAATGTTGTAACTTGAAAATGTTGGTGTTCTTTGAAACCTTTTGGAAGGAGACTATGTTTTGGGTTGGCAAACGTAGTTTTTGGAGTTTTGATGTGGGTCTGTTGCAAGCACGCTCTTTTCCTGTTTAGCAGGAAGCATCCTGTCATTGTCCGTGCAGACGTGTGTCACGTTAGGGCACGTTACTTGTTCACACTGGGAGTGACAAGGCTGAAAGGCCTTAGTTTCCTTTTAATTTTCAGGATATAAGATACTTGTGGAGAATCTTGCTGTGGGCACTCCAGAGTACTCTTTCCTGTGCTCACCATACCTATTTGAGTCAACCGTGCTGGATACTCACTATCAATCCCAGGTTCTCTGGGTTTTTTTGCGTTTTAAACACCACTGTGTTTCTCCTTCATCATTTATGAACTGTTTTCAGGCTTATTGTCTGTTCTCTTCCAATTCTAATAGTCCTGGATGAATGCAGGAGATCATCTGCACATTCAGGCATTCCAAGACCAGTAAGTTTACGTGCAGATTTAATATTCCACTGTGCTACAGTACTGATCAGGAGAAACTTTGTGAGTGTAACATGGTTTGTATCGAGTTGCCAGCGGAAGAATGACGTTGGAATTCCTGTGGATGATGTTTGATGTTAGAGTCGAAAGGGCAGAAACAAAGTAGAGATGCTTTGCAAAAGGAGCACACAGGAAGTGGGACAGACAGAAACTTCTTTATTCTTTTCTCATTCTCAACAGAGAACCAGAGCAGGAGCTTCTACTTCAGCACCTGCTCGGACTTCCTCCTTCAGTAACAGGCCTGGTTATTTTTGTAACTCTTTGTGATTGTTTTTTGGTTTGTTTTTTTTTTTTTTCTTCTCTGGATTTGCAGAATTAATGAATTATCTGGAGCCACCTTGAAACAGCTTTCTTTACTGAGTGAATGTTGAGCTTTACTCTCTAGCATCCCAGGAACAGATTATGGGCGAGTTTTAATGATTTTTTTTTTTAATTTACAATAGTAGGTTGTAATTTGTCACTCAAGTGACCATACTACTTTGCATGCAAACAGTTCACTTCAGGAATGTGAGCATAGCTTATAGTGATTTTATCTTCCTCTGAGGAAGCTTTACTAAATAATTTGTAGAGAAATAGACTTAGAAGAAAAAATGGTAAATAAATAATGCAAGATCAAACAAATATGAGTGACAGGAATGGGAACAGAGTTCAGCAGTGGTCTTGCCTCTTATCCTGTCTGCAAGGCATTAAAACTGGGAAAGGGATCTAGACCTAAACTTGCTCCCTTCTCCCTGCCTCTGAATTTGAAATTACTGAGGAGCAGCTCTCTAATCCGTGTCACCGTGGAGCTGCCCAAGTCCTCATGCAGGCAATGGCCATGGGGCAGCCTGGGCTGACAGGAGAGAGAAGCTAAAATTGCTCAGGCCAAGCCTGAGCTTAAAATGTTTGTGCTTAGTTCAGTGGAAGCTTTTCCTTAGAGTGGGGTCTAAGGACATTGTTACATGGTGTAAGTAAATCCTGTTAGTTATATAGTACAGTTTAAAGCCTTAAGAAATACTTGTATTTTAGAACAAAGCAAAAATGTACGTAAGGTATTTAAGAGTGAATGCAATCAATTAATTCAAGATTTAATATTGTGTTTAAAGAAAAAATGCAAACTCATTTTTGAAAAATAACTGGTGACGTAGCTTTGCAGAAGTTTATTGTTTTATATGTAAGACAGTAATATACAGAGGATATAATTTATTTGTCTTAACATTTAACTGTCCTGGTTCTATCAGCTGTGGTTGGGTGTTGCTTATGGATTCCCTTATGCCATGGTGATTTCATGCAGTGTAGGGGACATAAGACCAGCTCTGGCCCTTTCCATTCTGCTTCCGGTTTCCCAGCTGTGTACAGGGCACTTTTCTTTTTTTCCTCATTTGCTTTCTGCCTCAATTTGTTTGAGGGTAGCTCACCTTTCTCCCCAGACTGTTTCATCTGGCTTGGGAGGGAAATGTCATTGTGATTTATTTCCTTTTTCCTGGGCTTTCTTATTACAATGTCCTGATTTGTGGGGTTTCATAGTTCATTTGTTTGGTTGGCTTTTTTAGAAAGGAGCAGAAATAAGCACCTCAACCCAACCTGTTGTTTTTTTTTTTCAGTTATCCTCTTTATTCCTCTTTAACTTTTTTTGATAAAATGATTAACTGAGGGATTTATAACAGCCTCATTAAGCAGCTCTTTCTTAGACCTAGCTTTTTGCCAGCCCAGGGTCCTAAGACAAATCCTAGCTGTTCCAGCCACCACACTTGTGTGAACACATTTGATTGAAAACTAGGAATGCAGATTCCCTCCCTTTCCCTGCAGAGTGTATTTTATGAATTCCAGGAGCACATACATGCAGAAGCTGTCAATCCCAGAGAAGTTCTTGTTCAGAAGACCTGGTTAAAGCATAAGTCACCAGGACTATTTTTGCTGATAATAATGGGAAAACAAAGAGAAATAAAAAGGGGTTGTCAGAAAAATAGATATTCACAAGATGACTTCATATGCCTTTTTTTTCCTAGGAGAAAATAGAGTTCTTTGAATTTCTTTTTGATGATAGTCCACATTACTTCCACATAGAATTTGGCTTTAGATAGGACATTTCAATGTCCTATCTAAAAGGAAGACATTTTGTATTTTAGAGGTGATATACTGTCTATTCTTACTATTTATGATAGCTTAAGGAGACTGCAAGTTCTGAAATTTTGAGTCATATTGTATTTCATAGTCTTTGCTCTGAAAATATTAGGATTCTCACATTTGGCATTTCTTTACTCATGCCAGGACATGTCTACCATCTTCCCAGGGTGCTGTATTATCTTTCTTTCATTGTTGAGGTAGTTGACACAAAATTTTGCATGAAACAATTACACTTCTGTGATGTTCCTGCACCAATTCACTGGCATCTGCTTTTTTTTTTGGTATCTTTTGTGATACTTCAGTGCTCCTCCCTGCCTGGGGAACAGGAGATCATGTATTTTGCCTGTGCAGAACTTAAGTACAGTGTCATCCAGGATTTAGATCCAGTAGTTTTCCCAATAACTTGAGTAAAAGCCCTTATTTCCCAGAAATTTGATTTTGTTTGTACAGTTCTTTTAGCTACTTGTCAGCTTCAGTTGGGAAAAAAAACACTAGTCATTTTCTGTAAATTAATAAACTCAGATAATAGTAGGATAGTAGTGGAAGTTGTATGCTAAAATACTGCATTGTCTTTCTCTTGCTTAAATTTATTGAATATTAAGATTGTTTGTTGAGTGTTACCACTCATTTGTTTAATAGGTAAATTGAGTAATGTTTGCTGATACCAGTGATGAATTCAGCATCATAAAATTAAGCTAATCACAATATCAAGTACCAGGAAGCATATTTTTTGTGTTACAAAATACACCTATTTTAATCAACAGTAATAGTGACCTGACTATACTAAACTGACACCGCTGTATTTATAAAATAGCTTGAATAAAAGAAATCTAAACTACTTAGCTGGAGTTTTTGGGCAGTGACCTGATATCTAGCTGGTCATTGCTAGATGGTGTTTTATTAGATTCCAGTTGTTAGCAAACAGTGTTTGTGAAAGCTTGTGGGAGGGAGTGTGGTGTAAGAGTTTGGATTCTTGCTGATGGAATTACTGGGATTCCTTACACATCTGTATTCAGCCTTAACTGATACAGTTTGGTAGTTTATCCAGCTCTGAGTTTTATAATCCTGAGCAGAAAACTAGCTTAGTCTGGGAGTAGCCAATGAACATGAATTCTACTGGTTTGGGCAAGTTCTGTTGCTACAGGAATAAGCTGATGTGAAACTGGATGGGTATAGTCAGATATTTTCTGAAAGCAACTGAGATGCTTGCAACATGAGGCAGAGCAGCTGTCAAAAATGTTCTTGTGCAAATGTGGTTATCTTTATTTTTGGACTAACCAGCATTTTGTCTTCACAGCAGCTATACTTCTGAATGGAAGTGGCTTGCAGACAGAGCTAGAATTGGCAGCCGTTGGACGTGGCTTCAAGCCCAGATTTCAGAACTAGAATACAAAATCCAACAACTAACTGACCTTCACAGGCAGATACGTGCCACCAAGGTATTGTCTGTAAGCTCATCAATGGGCATTTCAAATCATCTTTTGATCATTTTTTTGTAGTGTTTATTTATTGGGTTCCTTCTTGTTGTTTGTTTTGCCCTAGACTTCTTGTGTCTGTGCAGGCTATTGCATGCAAAGTTCATGGGAAAGACATCAGGAGCTAAAAAGTGTTGTACCCTAAAGGCACTCGTATGGGACTGGGACTTGGGAACTTGTACCTTCCTGTTTAAGAGAGTTAGTGACTTGTGGCTTTCAGGGGCCCAGCACAAAGTACTCATTTATCACACTAGTTTTTCCCCCTGCAGAAGAGGCGAGATTTGGTTTTCAGGTGTGATGGCTGGTTATTCATTTTTGTGTTGTGGGCTTTCCAGGGTGGGTTTTTTGTTACTTGCAGTGCATGTTTATTCTGAGGATTAGCTAGTTAATGTTTGTACAGCGTTTTGAACGGGTCAAGGATTAATTATTACTAAAATTCCAATGTGTGTAACTCATGTACTAGTTTTTGTAAGTCGAACTGGCTAGACAGTGGGAAAGTGACATTCCTAAAACATTAGTAATCCTAGCTATCTATTTAATGGGTTCCTCAGGTCATTCTCATGTACAAGAAGCCAAACCTGTGATAATTCTGGTGATGTGATAGTGAGGGGTTTTAGAAGAGAGTGCTTTAACTCGCCATTGATGAGCCTCATGTAGGTTGTCTGGTCTGTGTTGAGGTCAGATAAGCACAGATTGAGAGTAGCCAGAAGATGCTTCAGACTTGGTGTGGCTAAACATGAGACTGAAAAGGAGTTTAAAAGGAGAGGTGAATCACCCCAGAGATCAATTCCCTCTAAACACATAAAGAAAAATTATTCCCTCTTCTCCTTTCGCCCTCAAAGCCTTTCTTTTCATATCCAACTTTTCCCCAGTCAGATTTTTCTTTACCAAAGAATTGGAAAGCCTTTGTTGGGACAGTGTGTGCCCACAGAACTGAAAGGAGATTTTGTACTTTGGTAGTGGGTGAGAATGCCCATGTTTTAGTGTAGCCCTAAATACCAGAAACAGGCATACTCTTACACCCAAAAGCTGTCAGCCTTTAGGATGTCATAGATCTGATGAGCTACAGGAGATGGAGAAATAAATATCAGAGGAATAAGAGGAAGAACATTCTTTTAGTCAAGCATTTTCTTCACATTAGGTGGTACGTTGGCTTGGAGCCTAGTCATCCTCCTGGTGGAGATTTTTAGGAACATTCCTTTTTGCAAACTTCATGCCCCTTTTACCAGCTGTGATATTCAGTGTTTGGCATTGTGTCCCATGATGAAAGAAGGCACCTATTTTCTTCAGATGGGACTTTTTCGTGTACATGTTTACAATACACCAATGCAGCAGCTAGAGAAGGACAAGTGGGCTGATAGAAGAGCTCTTTGTTTTCCTTTAGTGGCTGCAAAGGAGTTACAGAATATCATTAGAATTTGTACGCTGTGTTTAATGGTTTCAGAGTGTTTTTCATGTGTTTTGAGTGGAAAAAAATGTGATTCAGAGCCAGTGAACAATGATTTCAAGCAAAATGCCACTCCTGGAACACTATAACGCAACAGGAAGGGAGATGAGTAAATTGTGGGCTGTTTCCTGGCCTACTACATTGTGTTTTCTCCACCTCTACACACACAGAAGTAGCAGCCCTGGATCTTTGAGTCCTTATATCTGCAAAACAGTTCCATTTGGGAGGAAGGGCAGTCATTGCCAAAGCCTGCTGGTTGTAACCCACTTAACTTATAATTCCCATATAGTCCATATTAGACTTCTAATTCTTTACTCTTCCTCTTCTGTGCCTATTCCATCTCTCCCTTTCCATACAGTCTGTCTTTTTTCCCCTTCCTTTTTGGCTTTTCTCTTTCCTTGCTTGGTAAACAGGTTTCTGCAACTTCAAAAAATAAAATTCCGTTGGAAGCATGTGTGTGTGCGCATCCCTCTTTTCACCACTTTTCATGTGTGTCTTCCTGTTCCTCTGACCTCAGAATTTGGGTTTTAGACTTTCTAGACTCTCTGTGGTCATGACCTGTCATTGTTTTACTAAAAAGACCTAAAGATTCTAAATTCTAACGGAGTCTAAAGCTATTAAGGTACCTTGTCCTCCTGTTGGGGCAAACAAAAATTAGATCTCTACTTGAATTTCCTTGAACACACTACCCATGGTATAATTCTGTCTGGATTTCTGTCCATCTGCTGGAAATGGAAAACCACCTGTGTGGAAAATCTGGCATTGATTTGATGGACATTCAGAATCTCTGTGCCCCTTTTGGATGTTAAAGCAAGTTTTCAATCACTTTTGTTTGTTTTTAGAGAATATCTTTGTTTGAGGCTTTGAATTTATAACTCAAACAAGGGAATGAGTTAGAGACATGGTGAGAACAGGACAATTTCATGTTTTCTCCTGGTCTGCCCTTTGAAGTTTCTTTGAGATTTGCTTTCATGTTTTAAGGCAAGTGGCTGCTGAGGCAGGAGTCAAAGTCTGAGTAGAGCTACAGGATCCTTAGTTTTCCACAGCCACAACTTAGGTGAGGTCTGTCTTGCTTAAAGAAATAATAATAGGGCTTCCTTTTGTTTACATTATGACAGTCTTCCTTGCTCCTTGGGTTTAGTGGAATATTCTTATTAGAAAGACAAATTTGAGGCAATGTAATTGAATGGTCCCATTCCTTCAATATCTGCTTGATATTTGAGTAACAGTACTTTAAAGCAAGTACTTTCTTTCTCTTGGGAAAAAGAGAGGTTTGATAGCCTTTTCTGAGTAATAAATTTATTTACTCAATATAATGGCAAATTAAGGGACTATTTGAGGACTGGGTTTGACTGTTACAAAGTTATTTTTGCTTGTATGTTGTCTAACATTTTAAATTTTTAAAACAAACCAACTGAAACATTACCTAGGATTGTACTTGACACTTCTATTTTTCTACTCTGCCATGTGGAAAACTCAATAGGGGTGTTATTTTCCTAGTTCCATTTCTGAATCTCCATTATTTCCTTACCAAGTAAAGTTATATTTATTTTGTTAGGTGGCATTCTAGATGTTACACCACGTCTGATACCACATTTGTGCAGATGGCCTTGAAAAGTAATGAGATTGGTAGAATGTTTAGGATAGTTACCTCTAATTATGAAACTCTAAAAAATCTCACCTTAAAGAAAATTATTAAATTGTAAAAGGCTTTTGTTTTGAATGGCATAATCTCCACTACATAAAAAATAACTGCCTTGATGTTTTACTTAAAACATGGATAGGAATAAGAGAAATAGAGCACTTTAAAATACCTCTGCAAAATTTATTGACTGCAAAGAGTAAAACCAACTTCAGATCAAAGGGAGGTTGTTTCTTACAGAGAAGCTATCTTAAATCAGTGGCAAAGGATCATATAATACTCTAATAAGTATGAATTTCTGATTTGAATTTTGGCACAGATGTTTAAACAGTGGTATAACACTGGAGTGATTGCTTCTGTAAGGAATAGCAAAAGTGATACAGCTTTTCATTAAGGAAAATGCCTACTATTTCTATATTTTAGCTGTTAAATGTTTTTAAAATCTAGTTTAAGTGTTCCAAAGTCATTGGGAGGATTTAAGAGGGACGTGCCAGGTTTGACTGCCCCTTAAAAGTGATTTAGGAAGGTTAATCTGTTGTCAACCAACTGTGTTCAATTGCTGTTGTCTAGGGGATGGTGATCTTAGAAGAATTCCCATTTCCAAAAGACATTCTGAAGAAGCAAATACAATTGACAGACCAAGAAGCTTTATTAAACGCCACAGGGAATTCGCAAGCTGCCGTTGAGAGACAGGATTCTTTGCCGGAGCATGACTTTGAAATGTCACCCAGCAGTCCTACTCTGCTCTTACGAAACATAGAAAAACAGGTAAAGTAAAACAGAATGGAACGGTCAGTGGAGCCAAATGATTGACTGCAGAAATAGGGCAGGTTCCATGGTGATGACTTCCAAAAGGGAAGATATTTTGCAGTCCTGAGAGGGGGTGCTGATGAATCGAAGGGCTTAAATAACTACATTGTACACCAGATTTACAAATTAGCCTTTTATTTCTGATGTGTCTGTGTCACCGCTTTGATTCCATTCAAGCGGCCACATAACAACTCCAAGAGCCATCCACAAACCTGCCTCTGCTTTGTAGTTAGGGTCAGTGCAGAGTTGCCACAGGTTGTTTCAGGAAATACTCACACAGCTGACAGTGGAGATACATTGCACTTGAAATAAAAAAAAAAAACCAGCAGAATGTGGTTGTTGATCTGCCTCCTCAGGCAGCACGGGAATCAGGTTCCAAGCTGAGGAATTCCAGGTACTTAACAGGCATAGCGGAGGCGTAGTAGTGAGGGGGGTTCTGCTTCGTTGTTTTTAAAAGCTTCCAAGGTTAATTCCAGGGAATATGATGTAGACTCCAGCAGGGTTTTCTTTTGCTTGAAAGTACATAAAGAACGTGATAGGATCACATTGCTGAAGGAGGTACAGGAAATTTGTTTTCAGAATGAATGTATGCAGTTTGTGTAAAGCAAAGATGACAAAGCCACTGTGGGGCATCAATATGTTGCTCTTCTGCTCCACATAAATTCCTTGTTATCCACGTGTTTTTTTCAATGGGATAAAAGTAGCTTTAGGTACTAGTGAATCTCTGTGCCAATTTTTCTTATTTGATAATCATACTTTCTTGCTCTTAAAATGCTTCCCCTGTTTGATAGATCTTATCCACCACAGGCAGGAGTGGGGAAGCAATGAAACAGGAAATTTATATGCTCAGTGCCAGCAATTGCATAAGGTAAACCAAAGAGCATTTTTAGAAAGTGGTAAATTGCCCCTTTTTAAGTGGTTGCTTGGGGAATTAAACACACTTTTCAGTAAGGCATTTGACAATTAAAGTCGTAGTGATGTGTTTCCTGGTCCCCAAGTAGCTACAAACTTGGTCCAAGAACTTTGATGATCTGAAAATTACTTGGAATTAAAGGTGTTTTTCATTTAACGCATGTCACAGATCACATCAGATTTTTTCCCTTTACACCACAGAAGGCTCTGGGGTTTGATTTCCTTTTTGACTACCAGTTCTGTAAATCAGCCTTAAATCTGAGGGTCTGAGTTTCTTCTTGTTCAGTATTGGGAGCAACAATGCTGTAGGCTGAAGTACATCCACAGATATTCCCACAGGATTCTTCAGTCTGTTGTTAAGATATTTCTGTGTTAAAAATAATTTTACTTGTGAACAAAAACAACCCTCGTATAGAATGGAAGTGACTGAGGCTGGAAATTTTTATTAATACTGTTTTCAAGTCCTTTTCAGAGCTTTCCAAGTTTTCTAAAAAACATGTATGTTTTTCCTTGTGTTTTGGAAGTCTGCCGTTGTTTTTGTGCTTTTATATGTCATAGAGACTTTTCTCCTTACAGATTGAATTTTGTTGAGATTTTTAAATCAATCTGCTAAATATTTTACTGGCATCTCGTTTGCTTTGTCCAGACCTTTTGTAATTGACTTGCTGTTTCTGTGCTTCAATATCCATCCCTGAGCATTTTATTCTGATGTGAAATTTTCACCCGATCGCATCATTTGAACGTGAACAGAAAATATGTGAGCTGTAATAAAATGGAAAAAAAGTTTTTCTTCCCCTTTCTGCAGAAATGTGAAATGTAAATGTAAAATGAAAATGTGAGGAAGGCTTACTGGGTAACCTTTAGCAATGCATGTTTTAAACATTCTTAGTTCTGAATGAAAATCCAACAAAGTAATGTAAAAGTTTTTTTAAAAAAGAAGTATGCAATTTCAGATACATTTAATTTCTGTTTAGTATGCAAAACACAGTTTCCTCTAAGAAAACTATGTTTTTTGTCTGCCTTTAAGGTCTGACTTCTGAAACAAAAACATCATTGCGAAATGTTATCTGGTGTCAGTCCACAATTCATTGCTTTGCAAGCAGTAGCTCTTAGTCTTAACAAGTTGGCTGCATTTGTTTTGGGGCAGTTCTGAAAGTCCGGGTCTTGATGTTTTTGGGGGTCTTCTTGTTGCTATTTTTGAGGATACCAGAATATTTTATTCATTTTATCTGTGGTTATAATAGTCCTTCTGTAGTTACACTCCCTTTGTAAAAACACCTTTGTCAAAGTACAGTGAGCAATGAAGAGGATTCTTTTAAGAAGAAAAATACTTTGAGTGAACAAAATGTACAATGAATAGACAGTTGACCTTGTTTCCCCCCTGGTGAAATGCTTGTCAAATGGCCAGTTACCAGCTCTGGCTGCAGCTGTTGTAACATCAGCTGTGCAGTGTTCTGGTTTCTTTTTCCCTTTAAAAAACCTTTGGTTTCAGTAGTAAGATTGCTAATGTGTTTTGTGTGCTACTTACTCAAATGTATAAACAATGTCTTTGGCAGGTTGTCAGGGTTACGTTGGTGTTTTCCTGGTTTTTCTGGTGTAGTTGAACATAATAATTGTGAAAGAAAAACCATGCAACAGTTGATTATTCACAAGAAGAAACTAAATGTGATTATTCCATGATGTATATGACTGGAATCCTGTGCAGGAAATCAACAAAACCCCAGGGCCTTTGAGCTGTTGAGTCTGGATAAAAGTCTGACTACATTTTTTTTTTTTAATTTTTATTTCCAGAGTGCACAACTGAGTGAAATCATCAGCAGCCTAATCGCTCCACTCAATCTGTCTCCAGCTTCTTCATCTCTTTCCTCCAAGATCTGCAGGCACAGACAGCTGGTCAATGGCATCTCCTTCAGGTAGGTGACAGTGTAATTCTCCTTTTTTTTTTGAGAATAACCTTTGTTAAAGTTATGTAGATGGAACTAAAAATCATTACAGTATTAAATCAGGAAAAGAGAGCTGCTTTCTGTAAGCTTCAAGAGAAGTCAAGTCTTGTTTATAAGTTTGAAAGTAGTAGGTTTTTGTGTTGTTCTTTGAGACATCATAAAAGTATGCAGCCACTGTAACTGCAGCCACTGGGAAGATGAATGTATTTGTGAAGTAATGAAAGAGTACAGCAACACACTGCTTGTGATTGAGACTTAATGCCTTCTGTCATAGCGAGTACAGCTTTATTTCTGGAAAAGTGACAAACTAGATTGGGAGAGTACATAAGCAATGTCTCCTGTGTCCCAGCATGGGTCAGTGTCAGGGTGGCAAGTGCCATTAATTTTAAGCACATCAGTCTTCAATAGAAGGCCAAATTTGTCTTTGCCACCTACATTTTCAGGAATCTGGAGATACTATTTCCCATTTGAGGTCTTTTGTTCTGAATGGACATACCTTCCAGGATGACTGTAGCTTGAAATTAATATTGTAGAAGAATGTTTCTCAGTAGTAGTCCATCTTTTACTCAAAGTAATTCCATCCTTTATTCAGAGATTGTAAGTACAGTACAGGCTGTAATAAGTATTAGTCTCAAAACAGCTTTAAGGTGATTGACTACAGTTCTATCTTACAAAAGACTTGGGTACGCTGGATATTTTTCCTGATACTGGTAATGTGATTTTTGAGGATGGAGGGGTTGCTGGTATTCACAGGTCTTAATTAAGATCAGGTGGATGAAGAAACTGTTCCCAGCTCGAGCTGTGGTGTTTATGGCAGTGTGCAGCACAATGTAATTCCCTGGCTCCCGGCTCCAAGGAGAGCTGGCCACACCGTCTGTGTCAGCAGCTTTGCTGCAGAGGCTGTAGCCTCCCACAAAGGGATTATAATGAGCAGCTTGGATGGGCACCTTCTTTAGCTGCCGTCTGTTCCACAGCAATTTTGTGACTCTGCCCTAAATATAAGGATGAAGGGGGTCCTGTCGTGTAATATCCATGCTCCTGATGTATCAGTTGTTTACAGATAATGTGGAGGAAAATCAAAAGATTCCTCAGAGTTTTGAAGTAAAAATAGCCCTGAAATAGGAGTTCCTAATAGAGATGAGTATGTGAAAGAAGAGAGTAATTTAGTCTGTGTCTTCAATCTGTGACTTTTTCATGAGACAGCTGAGGAATAGTTCCTTTTAAAAATGTTTCTAGAAGCCTATGAAGTTGACTTCTTGATGAGAGACTCTAATGATGTCACTTCAAACCAATTCTCTTCTGATTTATTAGGCACTGTCCAAAATCAGTCTTCTTTCCATTTCATAAGTAACAGTTGTTTGCTCATGGACCACTCTCTCTAAGGCTGGTTGTTTTCTACTCATGACCTATAAAAAGCCCAGAGAATGTTAGGACTTGGAAGATTTTCTCAGTGCTGTAGCTCTGAACTGGAATTTGACGAGTTAGCTGTTGGAAGGGGATCTGAGAGACTTGAGAGCTTTCTAGATGAGCTAAATGGGTAATTTTAACTTTTCAATGCCTATGAAGTGTTTAGAAATCTGCAAATAAATACTGTTCATTAAAGATGGTAATTAAACATGATACAGGGTGGTTATCATGAGAATCTTGCAGGGAAATTCGCTCCCTCCTACTTCTTGGGGGTTTTTTGAATGTGTTTCAAATTTTTTGAGGTATTTTGTTGTAGTAGCTTTATGTTCAATCAATGGAGACAATTAAAAGCTGCAGTTAACTTAATTCTTGGCTGCATCTCCCTTTGCTTTTTTTAGAGCTCACTCTCACTGTATTCAGTACTTCAGAAAGTAGGAATCAAAATCAAATGGAAAGGGTTGGTTTTTTTTTTTATTTTGAGGGGGGAAAGAATGGATGAAAGCGATTTTTATTGAAGTAAATTCTTGAAATTAGTTGTAGGCTGTTGATGTGAAAAACACAGTAGTGCATGTTTCAGGTAGGTCTAAGCATGAAGTTCTTTGGGGTTGGTAATCAGGGGGTTTGGACTGTTCCCAGCGGAAGTGGAGGTGCATGAACATTTCCTGGTTGACTGAATGTGGGTAACCTTGAATTGCCATTGGTCAATGTTTAATTACATCAGTGCCTTCATTTCTCTATGTAGCTTTTCTTTGCTCAATTGAATCTAAGTGCCAACATTAGCCAGATGCATTGCATGGAGGTAGATGCTCATAGAAGCAGTTTCCTAAGCTAGTGATAGCTGCTTTGTTATGAGGGGAGAGGAAGGAAAAAGTTCATTACTTCAGTGCAAACAGTGCCTGTCTGGTGTCTCTGTGTTCAGGCGTGCACCTGGAAGTAAGGTCAAGAGCCAGAAAGGCCAACATGTGAGCTCTGAAGGGAGTGTTCCCAGAAATGTCATGACTTTCTCAGTTGGCAGTGCTCTACTGTAGAATCACATTTTGAAAACCACCAAAACTAAGATCAAACTAAATGGGCAACTCAAACCTTGATTGGGAAGCCTGTTTACACAGGTGACAGGAAAACCACACTGCTCTTTACTGGAGCTCCAGGCCATGGAGCTGAGATCTCTGCTCTGAAAATGGAGCTGTGCATTGCTGCAAGGCACAGGAGCGTTTGTAGAGCAGTTGGCAGAGACTGCAGAGACTTGGGCAGACCACCAGAAAAAAGACAGGAATCACAGAAGTTGAGGAGCCAGACTGAGGAGCTTTTTGTTCTAATTTACCTGTCCAAGTTGTCTCTCATGTGGAAGTCTAGAAGTTGGGCTTGGGACCATCTGACTACAAGGTGGATAATTAAAAAATGGTTTTGAGAATTCAGAGAAAGTATTTTAAGAAATCTATTGCATGGGCTGTAAACCTTGTATTTCTTAAGCTGTAAAAATGCAGTGTTAACATTAAGAATGTCACACTTCAGTATTTTGCTCTTTTTCTTGGCACTTACTGATACCTTCCTTTAAATACTTTGTACCATTCCTCTGTTAATTAGCACATTTTTTTCATGAGTCTGTGTTGCTTATTAGATTGTTCTGATGTGTCAGAAGGACAGCTCAAATTCAAGCCCATAAAGCCTTGTTGCCACACCAGCACAGCACGGGATGGTGCTTAATCACATTTCCATAATAAGCCCTTCTGTTTAATAAAAATGTACTGTTAGAAGAATACCATTTGTCAAAAAAGATGTGTAAGTGGCCTTGTAATTAATTACTTTTCATGTTTTGTTGTGTTACAGTTCTACTAATAAAACTGTGACTTGTCATAAGACAAAATAATAATTTGTGCAGATAGATGACCTGTCATGAACCAAGGCCAAAATATCTTTTATACTTGCACTGCTCGGGCAGTTTAGAGTTGTTATCAAATTTCTAAGTTTTGTAACAATAAATGCACACTTGAGTGCTTTTTGCAGCAAGCCTTCAACTTTGCAGGCAGGTGTTCCTACAGCAACACAATGAATTCAGGAATACCTATAACAGGGAAGTCCAGTCTTCCCCTACCCAACTGGGGGAGTGTTTTGAATTCTTGCCTTGTGGAACAGTTATGTGTTTTGGTGAGCAGACTGGCTGTAGATTGGTGAGAGTGGTCTGAGGTTGTTCCTCATATCAGTGAAAGGTTTTCTATTGCTCTTGGCCACGTCTTTGCACTTGACTTTGACTCCACACAGAGCGTGTAGAGTTCCTGATTTTGATACAAGTGCTTTACAGTGAGTTTCAACCCCTATGCTGAATGGTCACTGGTTTGTAAAGCTTTGCTTAGGTTTCAGTTCTTGACCAAAACTAAAAAATCTTGAAAGTATTAGGGCAGGACTCTAGGTCTCCTGTCTTGAGTGGAATGTCAGTTTGAAGGGAAATATTAATTGTAACTTAAAACTCATAGATGTTAAAAGTGTTAGAGAGTTCTTGAATTTGGAAAAACCAAACCCCACTATATGCTTGAGGGCTTCATTTTGACATTTGTTTCCACGAGCAGAAAGGTGAACAAGAAAAATAAACTTCCTTTCCTGACCATAGAATTCATCAACAAGCAAAGCACATACACTGTTTCATGAAACACTGTGCTAAAACATTTTAGTGCTTATAAAATTTCTTAGAATTAGATAGCTAATGCTAATCAGTGTGTGAAGTCTTGGCCTCTGCATGTGGAACATATTTAACTTTTTGTATTTCTTCCCCCCATTAATCATGAAATTGCAGAGCTTCAGACAACAGAGAGGTATCCTCTTCGAGCAGCTGGTTGCTGGATCATCAGCACATCAAGAAAAGACTAAGATCTGTCTCTGTAACTAATGTGAGCACATCTGCCCGTACAAGGCCGCTTCATAGTTTCCAGAAGAGGAAACTCTACAGAATGCACAGTGCCTGTCACTGGAATCAGCAGGTAGGCCTCTCTCTGTAGGAGGGAAAACCAGAGTCCAGCTGCTGGAGTCTGCATGTGTCTTGTCTGGTATGCCAGAAGAATAAGTGCACGCTGTGCTGGTTATTTGTTGTGTCCAGGGGCCGTATAGTGTGTGAGGCAGGAGTAACTGGGTGTGTCAGCAGGAGCTCAGAGTTAATGAGCTGAACGTAAAAATTAAAGATCACTCAGAGTTCTGTTTATCAGATAAGTTTGTTGTATGGCTATCTTTAAAGCTCTTGTACAGTCTAGGAGACAGCTCGAGAGGTTCCCTGGGAGGCCTGACTGCTGAGGAGACATGCTACAGTGTAAATCAGCTGCCCACTTGTTTTCAGAATATTTGTTTTAGCTACGAGAAAGTTTACACAGCTGGTGGCACATTATTTTCTAGGAAATTGAATTGCAATATCTTAATCTTGTTTCTGTTTTTGCTGTTTCTGATTAGTCATATTGCCTTTTTCATGACACACTAAAAAAAAAAATGCTTTAAAACTCTTAAAATTTTCGGCATTACAGAGGAATTAATATTTTAAAATGGAGAAAGCCAAACTGTTTGTTGTGCAGGACAAGGCTATCTGTTTGCATCTGATATTAATAGCATATTTCTGGTAAGAATACATAATGAGTTTAGCTGTGGTGCTTAAAGCAACGCTCTAATTTGGGAGCAGAGACAGTACGAACTCATTCTTTAGAGCAGTACTAATCCCAAATGGTTTTAATTTCTTGGTTTTACTTTGCCTTTTAAAAGTGTGTTACATCTCCATGTCTCCTCGACTAACTGCCTAGGATTTACTAAGTGTGCCAGTGGTCTGGGGAGAAATTTCCCTTGCAAGGATGTTTTGTGCTGATTCAGCATTCTCTGCAAAACTGCAGACGTGTCCTAGTTTTAGCAAGATATTTTATTGAAAAACTGTCCCATTTCTTATTAGCTTGAGTTCCCACCTTCCTGGCAGTGGGGCTTAATGCCTTGGCAGCTTGCCCTGGAGGTTTTGGTAGGGGAGTTGGGGGTAGACTTGAGAGCTCTACCTCCTCCTAGATACCTAAGCTTTTCATCTTCCTTGTATTAAACAAGGAGTCTGTGGCTGACTTGGACTTTATTGTTTCCCATTCAATCCAATCCGTGTCCTGTTACAGATATTGGAGACCTCATGCCTGAGTGATGCCTCCAATTCCAGAAGTGCTTCTGGCAGCTATGGAGATGGATCCTTAGCCAGGGACTCCAGGACTTTCCCTTCCTTCTACTTAAACATGAGGAGTTTTCGCTCTAGATGCAGTTTCTAAACTATCAGTTCTTCTAAACTGTTTTAAACTATCAGCTCTTCTGGAAGCATGTGTCTTTCAGGCTCATGTATTTCATATTTCTACAAGCACTGCCTATGTCTCTGTGTTTTGAGAACTGGGCCAGTGTTAGTGCAGCTCAGAGAATAGCAGTGGAGCCTTGTGATCAGAAACTTCATTTCTGCAGCCCGGCATCAGGAGTTCAAGGCAGAGTTTACATTTTTACCTCCAACCAAGCCATAGAGCTGAGCTGCTCTGCATGCTCAGTAGTTTACCTTGACTTATAGACTAAAAAGATATATTTGCAATTTACCTTTGATTGTAGAATGCAAGCAAACAGTGCATTTTCAGGTTACTATTTAAGACTTCAAATATTGGAAGCAACTGTGTGTCTGCTCCATGCTCTTGACATCTCTGGCCATATACCAACCCAGCTCCAGTGTCTCTGAACCAAAAGTGCAGAGATGTCCCAAAGACAGTGTGGTAAAACACCCCTGTAGGGAATGCTCTTTGTGCTTACTGCAGCTCTCAGCTCAAACCCCTGTATTTAGACTCTGCTTTTCAATGTCCTTTCCATGGGGAAGTTAACCAAGGGGCAATGTGGAGAACTCCCCCACAGGCTATAGATAGATGTGCTCCGATTCCTAGAGGAAATAAGAGGTGGTGGCAGCAATCAAACTGTTAGCTTCAGTCTTCATGCCAGTGCCAAACTCATTTCAAGTTTTCAAAATTAAGGTAAAGCAGTGAACAAAGCCTCTTAGACAGTTTTGGTTAAAAACAGAGGATCAGAGATTCTGCTGGGGACGTAAGTGATAAAATTAGACTGGACGTTTCCAGCCCATTCTGACAATCAAATCTAAATGGGTTTCGGGGCTTTGAATTACGAGCCATCAGCAGTGTATTGTTTCATTCAATAAATCTTAGCTAACAGGGCCTGTCACTTTGTTAGTCCTGCACTTGCTACACTTGGTTTCCTAGCTGTTGTTGAGATTGCTCCGCCTGTAATGGAAGAGCACTGGCTATCAGCCCAGGCTGGCTGCTGGATTAGGCAGATGTCCAAGGGTAAAATGGGGAATGGCTTCTGGGATTGATACCTGGTTTTCTCTAAAAATGCATTTATATTCCTAGTAGTAATCTAGCAAATTTCCTCTGGTCTTTCATGGAAAAAAGGATTTACTTCTTAGCAGCATGAAAAATAGTTTGATTTTTAACATAACTTTAGTGTGTCATCTCTAGCAAGTGCCTCTCCTGTATTTCCTCAAGTTTTACATATTTATATAACCCCTGATACCACAATTGGTAGGCAACCCCATTTCTTTAAGGTCAATGGCCTGAAAGCAAGCTGGAGCTATGGAAGGCTTGCTGCCACCTCCCTGCAGCAGATGTGGAGTTGACAGAGACCAGATTGCCAAAGTCAGAGGAGAAAACTGAATCTTCTGAAATTTGCAGCTCCAGCTTCTTCATGGTGCCTGGTTCAAAAACCAGCAAGCAGCGCCTGGCAGTCCTGAGGGGCAGTGCTGCTGTGCAGAGTAATTTGAGAAAGACAGTGACTAAAGAATTCTGACCAGAGAATCACAGCAAAATGCAGACTTCCCATGTGTGGGAGATTAAAAAATGTTGGGATAGCTTTGAGGAACTTGGGTCTGGGGGGTTTTTTGTGATATCTGGTTGTACTCTCTGTGCATCTAAATGGCTTTCAGTGTGTTGTCCCTCACATCTCTTCAGATTCATTTGAGAAGCTCATTCTCTCCCCTCACCCCTCAATATCCATGATAGGAAAAGCAAAGTATGAAACTGTGAACTGCTATCCCATCTGTCAGTTCATAAGGTCACTGGGAAGACAGCCACATTTTTTGTCTTATCTACTGCCATGCCACATACATTTACAATGAGTATGTAGTGACCTATTAGCCTCCTAGTGCCTGTTGAGAGATGCCCTATATTGTCCTCTACTTAGTTGTGTTTCTTTTCTGAAGAGGGCTACACCTGCTCTGCTTACCCAGGGTGGTATCTGAAAGAAAATATAGAATGCTATGAAACTCTAGACGACCTTCCAGACTGACAAGATAGACTGCAAATAAATTAAAACAGGATGCAGGGTGTTTGGTTTATCTGTCACCATCTGATATCCTCAGGAACTTGAAACATCCTTCGGGGCCAAATCTACTTGTCCCCTAATTCAGATTTACTTAAGTACCACAGATGATCTGTTTTCTATCTTTCTTCCCTATCTAAATAGCTTGGTAAGAGCTTAGGCCATTTCTCAGTTGTGAGTCAGTGCACAAGCCACCCAGAATAATCCACATGCACAACAAAAAAATCCATGAAAACCTTATAAATGAAGTTAAAAGACAACAGAGCAATGAGATCTGAGTACTGTCAACTTTGGGCCTGTCCATTTCTTTGCAGGGTTGTAGAGCACAGTGGGTTTTTTTTTAATCTGAAAATTCTCATTGTATTTGTATCTCCACCTGCTGGAGGAAGACTTGATTGTGTGGGCTGAGGCACATGGAGAAAAACAGAATTCAAATTTGCAAAGATGCCAGCACCCTGAAAGTTGGGAATTGAGATGCAAAAACGTATGTTTTGGATACCACAAGAAAACAGGTGATATAATGTTGCCAGCTCTTGCAGTTGCATATTCCCACATTTTTTTCTCCACAGTCTCAAACGGGAGTTAAGTGAGAGCAGAAGAATATCTGCTTTTGTTTAGTGATTTGGAAAGAAAAAAAGTCATTGCTTCTTCAGAAGGCTCCAAAACAGACAGGAGAAAAATATTGAAATTCTAGGGTATGTGTTTCTTATTTTAATCTAATTCTTATGCTGGTTCTATGATTTTTGTGTCCAGCAGCATTCCCAGTGCATGCTTGGGGCCAGTGAGGCTTTCTGTACATGCCACTTGATAAATACATATGGGTCTTTTCCCATTATTAATTTTCAGTTTTTAGGGAAGAGTATGTGTGTATGTATATATATACACACATACTATTATAATTTGTATTCTATCCAGCATGCAGAGCCTTTATCTTACTTTAACAGTGGAAACTACTTTAACACTGGAAGCTATAAAATAGGTTAAAAGTCACTGAAACCTGAGTGGGAAAAGAAGTTCTCCTGTGCATTCAGGTATTCTGAATGTGTGACAAGACTTTAGTGTAGTGGGCAGGAAGGGCACCTCTAGTTTTGTGATACTGGCAGTGGAACTAGATCCATCCTTTGTGAGGTTTGTGGCAGACCAGTCAGCCTGTGAATTCTTTTTTTTCAGAATGAAAAACCTGTGTGCTTTCCACAGTCCTACACCTCTAGCTTATTATGACAGTTCTGTAATGTTTTACTGATCACATCAACTCTTAATTTCTGTGTGGCATTTTTGAGAAGATATCCCTGTGGATTAACATGTCTTTCCTTCTTTTAGTTAAACTGATCAAAGATTAAGCATTAGCCTTGATTTTTCAATTGATTTGCTAGTTGAACTAAAGGTCTTTGTTTCGGGATGCAGAGGACAGCGTGCACTTCCTACAAAGCAGGTGAAAGTCTCCCATTGGCTTGTAGCAGGATTAAAGAAGCTAAACTCCATGTATATTTAGGAGAGGTGGGTGGTCTCTGAGAATGGTAGAAGCTATAAGTCCTTTTAGGACACTGTCCAAAAATCTGAATTTGAGGCAAGCTGGATGCTGAGTAAGTTGTCATTAGTGTTTTATGGAAAGAGACTTCTCCACCTGGAAAAACTGGTTTCTGCCATAGGATCTGCCACTTTATCCTTATTGACAGCTTCAGAGGGACCAGAGGTAGATGAATTCATTTACATCTCAGGGCAGCTTGCTTCCCTGTACCTAACCTGCACGGGAAAGGTCTGTCCATCTGACATCTGTAGAAACTTCATCTGAAAGGGAGAGTCTGTTGTACGGTGTGCATGTGTCAGCACCATCTGTTGTGCACCTTCCCATGTAAGGGTGTCTTAGATGCTTTGCCCACCTTCTCTCCCATTACATGTTGATAAGAGAGAAGGTCTTTGAGGCTTTCAAATTAACCTTTCACTGCCCATGTGTTGTGTGTTGCCCCAAAGCACTCTGCAGTGAAGTCCTGCACGTTTATCTTGTGATTAAAAGAGGTTTCATGGAACTCTTATGTTCTGCCAGAGGGTCATAGCTCTGCTCAGAGCAGGTTGTTGAGTGCAGAAGACAAAGGCAATGGAGCAGTGGGCTGGCCTTTAAGGGAGATGCTGAAGCACTGAAGCAGAGAGGTAATAGGATTAAAACTTGGTGTGTCTGATATTTAAAATGAGTCATGACCCATACACACAGTGGTTCTCTTGAATCCCATAATTAAATCTCTGCAGTTTAGCTGGCTACCCATTTAAAGAACAGTTTTTGATATTGAGGGGGATAGCTCTTCTTTGATGTTGCTGAAAAGTTCTGAGGGTGTGTTTGTAGGTAGAATAAATGCATTTTCCTTGCCTTTCTGGGCTTAATAAGAATAATCAGGAGCAGACATGACAGGTATTCAGCAGGGTGTATTTGTGCAAACTTAATTAACTTACTGGATTCATACACAGTAGCATAATTGAACTGTGTCTGTGTACTGTTACATTTAGGCATGTCTCCAGAAATGGTAGGAGTTTTAGTGATCCGTAGCTGAAACCATAAAATGAGTATTCACTTCAGAATTTTATAAGGGAGCACAAAATATATTTCTTTTCAATTATGGCACACTTCATAGACTCACACTTTTTTCTCTGCAGAAGTTTGGGTGGCCAGTAGTGTTCAGCTTTCTGACCCTTCTGTAACAGAGTCATGAGCCAGTTGTGCTTTGTCTAGTGCATCACTTTATCACAAAGAAGTGCGAGAATTGTTTTGAATATCAAAATTATTTGCTTACTGTATTTTCTGTAACTCAGTAAAACAGCACTATGAGGGAAAAAAATCCAAGTTTAGAATTCATAATATTCTAGAAAATTAGATTCTGTTGATTGACACCATTCCTTATGAAGTTTAAACCAGAATGCTCTTTTAGTTGAATATTTAAAGCTTGCACACTCCTGATTTCCTCTTAAATACAATATGTTTTCCTTAATAGAATTAATTTAATGTAATATTATGATTCATATCTGCTTGAGCTCAGGAAGCATGAGATTTTGTATTTCTGTAGTGAAGAAAAATGCTCCAGGAGATGTACAAGGTATAGTAGAGCAGCAGAAAAATTGATAAGAGTTTAGTAATCTTGCTTTCTGAAGAGTTGACATTGTGGTCAGGCTTGCTACAGGGGCCTGTCTTGTAAAAGCTGTGTGCCATGGTCTTCCTGAAACCCCTTGTCATTGCTGTTGATGCATGGATGTATTTATGGGCTTGTTTTCAGTTGGGGTGTGGTGGATTTTTTTGTCGTGTTAAAGAATTGATAATTTACTGCTGTAAAAGGCAGCTCGGTTGTAGACTGTGTTCTACTCGGAATTGGAAGCAGGGAGAGTTTAGCTTTCCAGTAAACAGATCTTCAGTTTTGTTTCAGTAAGGTTGAAGCACTTTCTTTGAATGACACACTTTAATTCCAGAGCCAAGGGGTTCTGAAATTTTTTCCTCAAGAGTTGATTAAGTTGACATTCCTGACAAACATCACTAATTCAGCTTTTTCCAGTGGAAAACTACTCCATCAGAAACTTAAACCAGATCTGGTAGCTAGGAACACAGACACTACCAGGTTTTTTAGCTTTTTTTTTCTAATAGCCTCACAGGCATTTAAATAAAATTGCTCTTACTTCTATAGAAGTCCTTATTTTCTTTGGATTACGAATTAGCTTAATGAAAGATTTCATTACTTAGATGTTGGTGCCAGAGCATTTGAGGCACTAATGCACAAATTCACGGATGAGGTTTTATAATTCCCACCACAGGCAAGTTGAAGAAAAGAATTTTGCATTTACCAAAATTGGCAGATGGATTTTAATACAGTTTCAAAATAGATTGTGACTGTGGAGGTTGTTTGACCATGTTTTTGAGCAGGCTGAGTTTTAAGCTATAATCTAAATGTGTTTGTGGCTAGAGTGAACTAAAGCAAGAAAAAGTGAGTCAGGACTATAGAACTGGATGTCAGAATGTGATGGTCTTATCTATATATTTTCTAGGTAATTTTACTAATTAGTATTCGGGGATTTCTTTTTAAAGAATGAGAGATTTATTTACTGCAATGTGGATTCATTTCTGTAAAAAAAGGACAAGCAGAAGTGGTGCAGTTGCAGCTTAAATAGTGGAGTTTCAGGAAGCTACTTCATTTCTAAAAACCAAATATGAAGAGGAAATATGCTTTTGTGCATTTTTGAAAAGCAAGCCCTTAGTGCATGGAGGTAGAGCAACTACTTAAAAGCTCTTTAAGCTTGAGTTTAATGGTCCATATAATGGGAAACATTAAACTCACTTCAGCATTTATCCCTCTAGTGTTTCCAAACACAGGTCCCAGTTCTGCTAGCACTTTATGGATGTTTAAAGTTTAACAGATGAAGAGTCCCATATGTTCCTCACAGGAGAATAACACAACATTGATTTGAAGGAGTCCTGGGCTAGAAAAGAATTCTTTCCAGGTTAAGTTGAAAGTACTTGTGTACAGACCTGTGTATGGAGATCAAAGTGGATTTAGGTCTGTTAGTGTTCCCTTGTGGGGGGAAAAAAGTTAAATACGAGAACCTCACCACCATCACAGCATTACAACATCCTTGCTTGATTTTAATAGTTTCTGAGATACAGTAGCAGTGTTGGGAATTTGTTGACTGAGAAGAAGGGAAGAGATGGAAACAGGAACTTTTTAGTGGAATATTTTCTAAGATAGTGTGGGTTGTGAACACTGATGCCATCTGACAGAAGGACTGATTTCAGTAAGTGGAGGGGGATTTTATGTGGTGGATATAATCACTGCATCACTAACACATGAGTGGCACTGCTAGAAAACAGCCTGGAATATTTCAGGCAGGAGAAAGCAGCTGAAGAGATTTCTTGGATTCAAAAAGCAGCAGTACTGAAAATATAAGTCATGTTCATTGATGTTCTTGCCTTTGATGCAGCTGCTAGATGTCTCCTTTTATAAAAAGTCATAAGAAAATGTTATATTCATTCTTACAGTTTTTTACACTGGAACTGTTTTCCAGGAGATGATAAATGTGACTGTTTGCACAGTGATAGGCTGAGACCCTTGAAGTACCCACTTCTCTCCCTTGCTGTTTGTAGGATCTGCAACATTTGGCAAAGTATCAAAGACCTATAGAAACCCTTAAAATGTCAGTATTTGGGGGATTACTACCACTGCTATCCAATAAGACTTAAAGTACCATCAGCAGTATTATTTCCCTGCAGGACTTCTGTAGCATATGCTGAAGCACAGACTTGACTGTTTGCTGCTTTCTTGTAGCATCAAATTCAGTTCTTTCCTTCTGTCTTTCAGAGCTCAGTATATGGCCTGCGCTCTGATGCTTACTCCTGCCCATTTTCACCTTCTGTCTCAGTCCCGTTATCTCACACCTACCAGTTCTGTGCCACCCATCATTTTACCTTCCATACTTGACCAAGCCTCACAAATAAGCAGCTAAATTAATCTTTCTTTGCAGTTCTCCTCTTTCTAGTAATTCCCCTTACTACCTATTAATCAATCCTCAGTGCGTCCCTCTCTGTATTTATTGCTGTGTGTCTTCTTTTGTTTATGTTCCTTACCTGATGTTTAAATTGTAACAAGGTGAAGACTTTGCCCTCTTGTTTTGTGTAAGTTCATGGTGTGCTTAAAATGTTAAATATAGTTGTTTACATTAAAATGGATGAGCTCAAACTGTCTAGAGATATTGATAGGAAAAATGTGACTGAGGGGATAAACAAAGGAGACCCTTCTATTTAGTCTCGTGTTAGGTTTGTTTGTGCTCTCTATCTTGCCTGTTGTGCTGGAATTAAATTTTAAAGAGTATTGATTTGTCATAGGATAGATCAAAATAAGGATTAGAAACAGTTACGTTTTCTCTGAAAGCTTTGACAGCTGTTTCCTGCCCCTAATTGAAGGGGGTTTTTGTATTCTTTGTATCCTACACCATGGTCCACGATAAGTGGAGGTAAGTCACACTTAGACTATCTGAAGTTTGTAGGAATACTTCTACCATTCACATGTTAAAGGATGTCACTCACTGAGTTGTTAGTTTGTTGGGGTTTTTTCCTCTTCTGGTCTAATTTGAAGTACATGAGTAAATGAGAAGTTAAACTTTGTTTCTATGTATTCTTGCAGACTCTGCCATGTAGAGATGCCTCCTTTCCATGTAAAACTCAGTTGCCATATGTGGTGCCGGCCTCCACTTTGACCAGCAATGAGTACAGCACAGAATCTAAAATCCTAGATTACGTGCAAGAGCTGGACTCTTCCTTCCATCCAGTCTTATCATTCCCTTCTGGTAAGTAATGCCATGACTACAGCAGGGTGGTTGTGCTTGTGACAGCTGTAGAGGTTAAGGACTAACTTGTCTTTTGAGTGATTTTTAGAACTTAGTTTTCTTAATAGAAAACCTCACACTGTCAAAATACATGAGTTTAGACTACAAATCTGAACTTCATCCTAACTTTTGAAAAGCACACCACCTAGGTTTCCTATACCAGCAATGCTCTTACAACCTAGAAAGACTGGCCAGGAAAAAGGTGGGTTTGGGTGTTTCATGGTGTGTCTAATTGAGTCAGTGTTAGTCCTTTAGAGATGGTGCTGTTACCAACACACTACCATATCTTAGTTGTGTTGTTTTCATAAGCAACTTTCTGTTCAGGCCCTTTGTACTAGTTTTAAAAAGCCTTTTTTAGGTTTTCTAATTGTTTTTGTGATAATCAGCATTTTTGGTGATCTTCAAAGTTTATGATTTCTATCATCTGATTCTTTAGTCTTTTTGGACAATAATGCATGTGATGTCTGTGGCTCAGCTGTGAAGTTAGTGCAGGTGCAACCCAACAGCAGTTGGGACTTCAAAATGGAATAATAAATGCTGCTATCAGCACAAGTGATTCATCCTATTGAGTTTTTTGTGATTTTTTTGTTTTAAGAAAATCCTGTTTCCAGATTCATGCTTTACTCAGTGCTTTGTGTGCTTTGCTGTCTCTACCTCCTCATAAAGACCACTAGTCTGTTTGTCATTTTCTTTCATGTGAAAGAATTACTGTGAATAAATGCATGGTAGAAATTTTCCAAGTTGTAGCCTGGTTCAGTTTCATGTTTTCTTTGCAGCTTTCTTGGTTACCCCCTTCCAGAGAAATAACTTCTCTTAAAATACTGCTTGTGCTGTGCCCACATCTTTATATATAAAAAACCCCAAAAGCGCCAGCAGAGTAAAGGAAAAGGGGTTTATTTTAGTTTTCTCTTTGTGCTAAAAATGTATTATTGGCCTTTGTTTTGTTTTGGAACTCTAGTGTTTGATTTTTTAGTGTGCAGAGAGGGATTCAAGATTCAGATGTAGTTCTCTCACGTTGTCTTTTCTTGTATTTTGCTTTCAAAGGTGAATCATAATTTGCAGACAACCTAGCAAATAGGGTAGAGGGACTGGCTCACTTCTGGAAGCAGAGCTGCCCATAGGTCTAAGTCTTGCCTTCACAGTTTCCAAATGACCAAGGATCTTGTCCAAAAATACATCAGTGGTTGCAGTGTCCCTTGAACACAAAAGCACCTGTTTAAACTTGCACCTTGATAACTGGAGAATTGTAGTTTGTGTTTAAGAAGCTTGGGCTTCTGGTATTTCTGCACCTAGCCTGTAGATAAACTGAGACAAGCACTCCTGCCCTTTTGATTAAGATAGAGGAGCACAAAATAAAAAATCTCTGAAACATACAGGTTGTTCCTCAGGTGAAAAAAGACCAAACCAAAAAAACCCAAACCAAAGCAGGAGAAATGTTCTGGTTAATTCTTTACTTAAATTTTGTGACTAATACACCTTTGAAGACCTTCTTTATGTTTTACTTGGAAGTAGAATAGGAAACACGGCAAGATCCTTGAGGTGTTATGACAGAATACCTAGATAGATCCATATCAAATTGAAATAAATTGTTCTTTTTAGCAAAATATGTTGAAAGTTTCTCTCCTGGCTCACCTTGAAGGCACATGAGGCTGAGATTGTGTGTAAATATAAGTAATTTAAGGCCCCCCCTTGGATGCTGCCCTTGGTCCTCTTCTCATTCTGAATATACTAGCTGTCAAGCTGGCTTCTTACACTGACTTTTTTTTTTCCTATTTAATTTCTCTTCGTTCTTGTAATTTATTTTTTTTTCCCAGAAAGGCTTTTCAGAGAGACTTATTTTTCTTAAGCCTTCCTGCCTTACAACAGGGGGTAAATTCCTTACCACTTGAGATGTTTTGCAGGCTAATTCTGGGTTAGAGCTCCCATCAGGAAATGAATTGCCTTGCCCTGCTGTAACCTTTTCAGGGAGAGAGAGAAGGAATGTACCTTGAAATTACCTCTAGGCTCCCGGCAGTAACAATTTCCAAAAGCATTAATGACTAATGACTTGTACCCAAAAGGCTGAACTGAAGCCTCTGCAGATTCCTGGAAAAGCTCCCTGTATGCTCTCTGCTGTGCTGGGTCTTGTGCAGGAGTTCATCAGGAGGGGAAGAGCCCAGGCTTATTCTCACTCAGTACCTTCCAGAGCGTGTGTCACTCAGCACTGCTCATGGATTATATTGCACTGTGTTGGGTGAATCAATTCCTAGACCTTTAGTGATGATGGATAATACATTGGCTCAGAGGTTGCCATATTTCTAATACTGACCCTCTTCCATTTGGATTTTTGATTTTTTAGATATTCCTCTTCACGTATACTTTGAAACATTATTAAGGAAGGATGACATCAAAGGAGAACCTGTTGATACCTCATCTTTGGGAGGGGAGTTTAAAGTGTCCTCTGACAGTGGTATGTAAAGCAACATATTTTAGTATTGGCAAGACCATTTTCTGTTCATTTGTCAGTAATTTCTTCCATGAAGAGGTTCAGTTTATAAATTTAGCACAAAGCAGGTTATCAAAGAAGGTAACCGATTAAGGCTTCCACCTCTTCTTTAGGTGGAAGAGGAATCTCTTCCCAGACCACAGTGTCAGGTTCTCCTTTGTTGCACTGAGATGATCCCACCAGAACCGTAGGAGGGCACTAATAGCAAGTGGGGGAGTTTGGGCCAGGTGCCTGACTGAAGTGCTGTTCACTATTGGGATTCCTATCATAAGTTTTGGTGTTGTTTTTTTTTTTCCATTATAAATAGTTTACCAGTTGAGATTTCCTGCAAATTGCGTCAGTGGAAAATAAGTTTTTTATTTGATACGTGCTTTTTTTGTTGTAGACTATAATCAGCATCATGTTTCTGTCAAACAATGGAACAGTGGCTGTTTATCTGTTTCCAAATCTCAGTTGGTGTCAAGAACATCCGATCAGCTGTCAGAAGGAAGAAAGAAAAGACACCTAAGTGAGACAGCAGTAGGTAAGAGAAGTGCAAGAAGACACTAACTCTTTTAAAATATGTACTGTATAAATGTGTTTGTAACCACTGGGCTTTGAGAATTAATTTTGTCTCCAAAAAGGATACTCTTACGAAACTTGGGACACCATGAAAATAATTTGCTATTTTAAAGTATAGTAATCCTCTTTCTTCTTGAATATATATTACAACAGGACAAGCTTCTGTATTTTATTTTTGGAGCACTCTTAAAGGAAACTGCTCAGCAGTCCAACTGTGTTTTTCTAATACTGGGTTATTCTTAATATGAAAGGGGTTTTTTTATAGTAGTCAGTGGAACAGACTGAATTGCAAAGTTGTCTGTCAAATCATGTGCCCAACAAAACATTTACTATTCCTGGCATGTTTGGTCCCCTGTTTCATTTGTTGTGTACTGTCACTTCTGGTTCTGGATTCCTTCCAGAACCAGAAGAGGACTTGTGGATAGCCACTGCTTATTCTGTTTTCACTCCTGTTATCATTATATTTTAAGCCATTGAATCTTTACTTCAGCACTTGGTAAATTAATAGGAAGTGCCCTCAAAGTTCTGTAGAGTAGTGTGATAAATTAGGGATAAAAAATTCAGTGTACCACTGAAGGATAAATGGCATCTTACCCTCTCCAGGCTGTTAGAATGTGAAGTGTAACAGATCTTGTTACTGATTCATTTATGTGACTTTTGGAAAACTTTTGGCAAATTTGCTCACAAGACATTTGAAGACAATAAGTCACTGAGCAAGACAAGAAACTATTAAACTAAAAAGAATGAAAAGGTATAAATGATCAGCTAACATTGCAAAAAAATAAACTTCTGATGCATATCCAGGTAAAACTGCTAGTGTAGTCTTACAGTATGAGGTGGAAATATGGGAATTACTGCAGAGATGATTTAATAAAAAATTAAGATCTATGATTAAAAAAAACCCACCCAAACCCACAATACAAAACCCCAAGCCAAACCCACCCAGTTCATGAGAAAATTACAGGATAGTTACTCAGATCAACAATTGGAGGTACTTGGGAGCTCTAGTAAGAGGGCAGACTGCTTCCTATAAACCTTTTGAAGTTACAGTTAGTCTTCTGCCAATAGCATTTAGGTTTTTTTAGGTAATGGAACAAAAAAAGCTATCTTGTTATCACAAGGATCATAGTTTCCCAATGCCAGAAAACTGTTCTGTGATGTATTCTCGAATAGCAGCACAAATTGTAGCTTATTAGTGCTATGGGTGTAGTACTACATATTTATTCCTAATTTGGACTCTGTATAGGAGAAATTATCCATGGGGAAGATCAGCCTAATGAACAAGGCAAAAAATAAAAGCTGTGTGCCAGGGAGTTGCAGAGCTGCCTGGGAGATGAGAGTTCATGTCCTTGACCCAGCCTGTGAAATACAGTCTTTAGAATCAGTCTCACCTCTTTTTCCACGTTGGAATACACTGATTCTTTTTATTAGTTGGCATTAAATTTGAGTTCTCCTTTCTTAATGGAAATTAAGGCAGAAGGAAGGCAGAACAGGTGGTTAGATTCTGAATCCCCCTAAATGCTGCTTACAGTGGGACTGAATGGGAGTAAACAATAATTACAATTTGTCTGGAGCAGTGGACCCCAACTAAAAGAAACCACTATCGGTTTGGAAATCTAAGCTAATTTTGTTCATTACCCTTGCTGCCAGTTTTATCATTCATTAAGGAAGAAACTGTCAGTAAGGGCTCAGAGAACTGGTGAGATGCACCCCAGATAGGGAAGTGCTGCTAGGGAACAGGGGAAAGCATTCCTCTGTCTGATTGCATTCGCTGTGTGTATGTGTATGGCAGACCCTGAAAAAATAATCAGGATTTGCCCATGTGAAGGTGGTTTCATGAGGAGAAATCCTTTGTAGAAGGAGAGGGATGAGTTTTGTAGTAACAACAATGACAGGATAAGCAGCAAGTGTTTATTTAGATGGCTTTTTTTAGTATCCAGTAAATTGTGAGTGGTTCACTGTGGGGTTCTAGAAATGACTTTACAATTACTGTATGGAAAAATTCTGCACTCTAATGGACAACAGCCGGTATGTATGTTTTTATTGCTATTTTTGTGACAGGCGAAAGTAACACTCGGTTTGAGACGTTCTCCTTTCAACATGGAGAGCCAGAATCCCACAGCAGTTTTGCTGCTGCGACCAACGTCAGCACGATGTCTCGGCCCACTCACAGCACTTCTTCACAGGTAAACCAAAAATGCACCACTGTCTCAACTGAAATCTCAAAAGAGAATTGTGCAAATTGATAATCCAAAACCACACACCTGTCACAGCTAATTTAGTGTTAAATTACGGCACTGAGCATTTTTACAGTAAATCCATCAACTAATGGATTCCAGATTGAGTATGTGGTGTTTCTAAAACAGATACTTACTTGTGAAAGAGTTCTGCAGATCATACTGGAGTGTAAGTTTGGTTTATTGGCATTGTGCCTTTTTTTTTTTTTCCAAATTTCGTTAAATACACTGTGATTTATGTTCCCAGTTTTACACATGGGCTCTTATGACCCTTTTTTCTTGGTGCAGCTACATAAAATGGCCTCATGGTGCAAATACAGTCACAAAATTTATTAATTCTCAGTTTCACCAGTTAAAACACTTTGTACAGAACTGTAGGCAAAGTCTCTGGTATATAACTTTGATGAGGAACAGCAGAGCTCTGGTCCAGTGAAATCCCTGCAGAAACAGTCTGTTTTATCCGAATTCATGGCGAATTTCACAATAATATTCAGATTTCAATTCCATGGTTTTGCTAAGCTTAGTGGTATACTGGTGCTCTGTAAGTTGTCATGTTTTAATGCAGAGTGGAGTTTAAATGTGTGTCCCCTACGTAGTTTTGACAAGTCATACTCCTCCTTTTTTTCCCTTGAGCCAACCATCATCAAAGAACACCTAAATGGGCATTTTAGGATAGTCTGTTTCCATTAAAGTTCAGTTAAAAATGGAGAACTTGTAATATGGAATGTATCATGATTTAAAACTAAATTTTCTCTCTCTTTTGGAGTTCTTAATTATATCACACTGAAGAACCACTTGAGTTACAGGTTAGTAGATGATAGAAGATCATCTTTGTAGACTGCACACCATGAAGAAGGTGGCATTAACTTCACAGTTCTCCTAAGTACTCAGAATTAACTGTACCTGAAATCAAGGAAGAGAAACTCATGTTGATTTCAGTAAAAGTTACACTAGCAAGAAGTAAACCTCAGAAATGAGACAGTTTTAAGATTTATTGAGATTCCATTGAAGGCAGGGAGATGTTGGAAGTCATTAACCCGCTAAAAAATATGTTGAAGTTACAGACTTTCTCCTTGTGAAGTTCTGATGTTTCTCAGCTAACGTGTACTTCCTATGATTTGAGCTGACGCCTCCCCTCTTGTACTGATTGTATCATTTAGCATAACTCCAGGAGGCGGTTGAGAAGTGAGAGCTCCTATGACATAGACAACATTGTTATTCCCATGTCGCTGGTGGCACCGTCGAAGCTGGAGAAACTGCAGTACAAAGAAATCCTTACCCCAAGGTTTGCTCACGACCTCTTTAATTGCAAAGATCGCAAAACAAACGCGAGAATTTTGACGTGAGAAAATGTTATAATACTAGGATGGTCTCTTCATGTGCTTGAGGCTTTTTTATCTGTGCACTTCAGTTTGTGTGACTGAAGTGGTGGGAAGGCTGGACAGCTGATAGCACATGGAAAATAGTTTGATATACACAGGGAGGTGGCAGATGCACAGACTGGCTAAAAACAGAAGTGGGTTTATATCATCTGAATTATAGTGATACTCATGGCCTTAAATGTGCCATAAAGCTGACCGACTCTGAATGGTTATTTGGAGGTTGCTGTCTTTTTTGTGTGTTCCTAAGAAAATAGTTTGCTGTTTCCAGTGAATGAAACAAAATGGATTTAGCATATATTTTTTAAATTCAGATATTCTGATACAGTAGAATAAACTTATTTTTTTCCATACAGTGTAAGCCTATAATCCCTCATTCTAGAGACATTTTGTTTGTTTGTTTCAGAAAAAGAACACGAGGTAATTGATCTCCAATGCTATAATTCAGTGGCTTACTAGCAAATTCCCTGAAATTGGCTAAATGCACTTGTTCTGTATTTTAAATCTCTAATATGTAATTGCTTTTATATTGCCTTTAAAGCTAAAAATATCATTAAGACTCTGTTGGGTAGCTTAAAGACTGTGTTGGGAAAAGGAAATGTTAGATACTGAGTTGTGAAAGGAAAATTTAAATTTCAGGCATTTTTATCAGCACCTTAAATTTGTGAAATTATTTTATTTGAAGGAAATTCTGAAACACAAGCAGTGGTGAAAAAGGATTAACTAACAATATACTGTAGAATCAAAAGAGTCATCTCTACTGCTGAAATAATGAAACAGCATTTAGGTAAATTAATTTGATTTTCCTTGTCTCATTTCTAGCTGGAGAGTTGTTGAACTTCAACCTTTAGAAAAATCACATACAGATGAAGAAGAGGTAGGCTGTAATTTTAATTAAACCACCAGTTTTTATTTAAGCTAGATATAATATATAATTGGGATAATTGGTACATACTTTGTGAAATCACTGACTTCATGCAAATCCCGGTAAGTTTCACGTTTCAGAAATAAATTATTAAGCATCAGATTGTGAAAATTTGCCTGTCCCTTACTGCTGCACAGTCAGCAGGCCCAAAGGGTCCCTTGGGTCCAGCCTCTGCCTTCCCTGCTCCTGAGCACTGTCATGCTGGCTCATCCAATGTCTGTCTCCTCGGGGCTACCTGTGCTATAATGCTGTTCTTTTCTCTCATCCTCTCCCTGCGTGGCCACTTCCCATGGCATGTTGCTCTTCAGATGGTAATCAGGCATCCTGCCTATAGGTCCAACAAGTTTATTCAGTTTTCTTCTCAGTGTTTGTTTTCCTGCAACCCTTCTGTTGGGAGGAAACTTTTCTGCTTTGTCAGGAACAACATAACCTTCAGTAGTTCCCACCTGCCTTTTGAGCTAAGTTTGCACATCATGCAGTACTGTTGCTTCCTCCAGACATAAGAATCTACTTTTTCTTCAGGGAATGTCCATGGACTTTGCAGCTGAGGGTCTCTTTCTTCCCTAATCAGGGGTTTGAGGCATTTTGTAACCTTAGGGTGAACATAGCAGCAGGTCTGGTCTCTAGGCTGGTTTTTTGTCCTTCCAATCTTTTTGTAGCTCCTTTTCCAGAAACCTGCCAGTTTTGCTGTCCTTTAAGCATCTCTAATCTCCCTCCAGTCTCTGCCACTATCACCAGCTGTAACTGTAGAACTTTGTGCTCTCATCCACAGTATCTGTTCTTGAGCTCCTATTTCAGAGAATCTCTACAACTGGGGTAGAAAATACACTCTGCACAAAGGCATTAGCTTCATGACAGTTTTGCTAGGTCTGTAGCTTCCTGCTCCATGGAAATGAACCTCTAGGAGAGCATCATGGCCTCAGTTCCTTACCTGGTGTAGTTGCACTTATTGGCAGCATGCTCTTTGGTTGGAAGGAAGAGAAAAGCTTACTCTGTCCCCGCCTTTTCCAATGCAGTTGAGAAATTCTTGTGAAACCTGGTGGTCAGATTTATGTCACCTCCACCCACTGACTTTTGGGCTGCTACCTCCTCAGCCAGCAGGAAACATGCCTGATCTTCCTTTGTACCGAGAAGGTCAAGTTACATGCTCAGGAGAACTCTCCTGCAAGGATATTTAATTAAACCATTCAGAGAATAACTAATAAGGCAGCAAGGGCACACTGTCCCTTGAGCATCTACTGTTCATTACTCTCTCTTTGTTCTGGTATCTGGCAGAATGAGGGATGGAAGAATTTCAACACCAGTTTGCCTTCAGGGCTTCCAGGGACTTGCTTGGAGGAGTCAGTGGGTTTCTTGTTTAGATTTCATATCCCACAGAGATGACTTGTCTTGTGCTTTAAGTGTATTTTGCTGAAGGGACTTCAAGGTGTCTCTCTGAAGCTCATGGGCCAATCACTCATTTAGTAGCCCTCCCAGTACATCTGTGTTTGACATGACTCATTGATCTAGTATGATTCATCCTCTGGCCAGGAAATAACTTGAGTTAACAATAAAGCAGCTTTGCCTCCTGCTGTGGCCCACTGTATCTGTGTTGTTTGTGCTACTGGGTAGAATTAGAAGGGACAAGAAAAAAATGCTACAGATATTGTTCAGCCGATTTCCCCCTTTCTTTTGGGATCATGTTAATTGGTTTGGATGTTTTTCAGAGTACTGAGAAAAGGTGATTGATCATAATTCTTCCACTTCCTTTGCTTCAGCTTTGAGCCGAGTTACATTTGTTGCCGTGTAAGCTTGTGAAAAGACACAGGGAAACAGCACCATTACCTGTTTGCATTTTCTGCACTCACGCTCTTGACACGCTTGAAACTTCTCCTTGTGCTGAAGTAGGTCATTCATGCAGGAAAAGGGAAGGCAAAATCTACTTTTTCTGCTTTTATATAAAATACTCTTTTTCTTTATTTTACTGCATAGTAGCCTGTGGTGGCATTATATAATAGATTCTTTTCTGGCTATCTTCTGCATAGCTAAATTGAAAACTTCTGGAGTTGTCCTTGTGTCAAGCAGCAGTCAGGGATTTCTGCCACTGGATAACTTTTTTTTCCTTCCTCTTTCTCTTCTCTCTCTTTTTTATTTAAAGGCTTTCAGTGCAACAACCCCTATCCATGCAACAGACTTGCACTCAGTTTCCATGAGTTACAAAAAAATTTGTCATCTTCCACAGGAGCCACACTTCCAAGGATGGAAACTGAGCACTTTCTGGGAATCAAGCCTATTCACCATATTTGAGTATAAAAAGCCTTTATTTGAGTATAAAAAGCTTACCTTCTTTGGGTGCATTTTTGTTTCTGGAAATTTAGGCTTACAAGGATAAAATTGGCAATGCAAAAGTTAATCAGTATACTATCTATGTCTGCTCTATTAGTTGCTCTAAAAATACTTGAGTTTCTGGAAATAGAGCATTTGAGTTTCCTGGTTTGCATGTGTGAATTTGCAGTCTGTTATTGCTTTAATGCATGGGAGGGTGTGGCACGAGTCTTCCTGTTTTATTTTGGTTTTAATTTGTTTTATCCAGGTTAAAGTTCTGGAAAGGCACAGTTGTAACATTCAAGTTTATTTTGTAGTTGTTTGAGTAACGACAAATACTTTGGAATAATTCTGTGTGCAGTTAGTTTTGCGTAAGTGTTTTCGTGGCCTATGACTCAGTGTTCCCTGTGGAGCCAAAGAGTGAAACACAGATTTTTGTTGTTTTGAGAACAGAATATTTCAGAAATATTCCTGCTGCTATTCAGCATTAATGCACAGTGTCTTGTAGTGCGATGGGGGGATCCAAACCATAGTTTGCTTTAAGTCTTTTTCTTTGAGTGAAATCATTGGACATGTCTCACAAACAGGCCTTCCCCATTGCCTTTTGTCTCAACATCACTGCCAGATCCGTCCACTGAGGACTGGCATTTCTTTTTTTCCTTTTTCAAACTAACTTTAGTGGGGAAAAATATCCCAAATTTCTCATGTTACAGCAACTTTAAATTAACCTAAAGTTGGTAAAGTACATAAAGCATTACAAAGCTGGGGAGGGGCAGAGGCTGTACTGAACCAAGCAGAGACCTTTTACTCTGATGTCATGAGACTTTTATCCATAGAATAAAGAAAAATTTTTAAATAAGAAAATGTAGTCTTCAATGGAATAATGTAGAACTCTTTTTAAACAAACAAGTAGTTTAATCTGCTATCACTAGCTATGAAAGGAACAGTAAGGCTTATTTTTGTATTTTTCAAAACTCTTCACTTAAAAAAGGAATATGGACTTGGATTTTTGAAAGGAAGCTTGTTAAAAATGAAGTTTCTTCCCAGAATGAAAAGTTTTGGCAATTTGCAAAGAAAATTATTTTCCAAGTCTTAAGTTTTTCTTTCAGAATTATCTTTTGTTTCCACTTCAAAGGAAATCTGAGCACACAGAAAAATCCCGAATTTTCCTTGAGGGAGTAACACTTTTGTAGTTCATAAAATTCTCACTTTCACGCTATACATCATTGACCTTGGAAAGACAAAGTGTGAACTGAGATGCAGCCTGGTTCCGATGCCATCCAAGTGACAGAGCTGGTGAATTCCAGAGAGAGGAGGAAACCCACTAAGTTGACTTGCATGAAAGGAAACCAGCAGCTAACAATGTGGTTTGTGTTTAACATAAATAAATAAAAGCAATGAGGAGCCTTCAGCAAGGCATCATGAGATGGCCAAACAAAGCAGGCCTGTTTGTCTGAAGCTTCCTGTTGAGTGCTGAGGAGGAGCTGGGCAGCCACAGTTTTACCTGCAGGTCCTGAAGCCGATTCTCATTGCACTGAAGGCTTTTGGATGCTTTTCATTCATTGTAATGCTTTGCTGTTGTACCCATAATGGCAGTGAACTACCTCTGGGCCGAGAGCTGTCCAGAGGGGAGCACTGCAGCTGCCAGTGTCACCTCTGGCACTACCTGGCACTGCAGTGAGGACTGTGCATTCAGTTCTGTGTTTTGTCAGGCTCAATCAGAAGATAAATAGTGTTACTTGTATAAGACCACTGAGGATTTTCCTTTATAGAAAAAAAAATCAGTTTATTTTCCATGGTCCCCCACTTATTAGTATAATTCTTGTCCAGGACTGATCTGGCTATGCAGCTTCACAGCTCCTATGGACAGGAATTGTTCTTTCCTAGAATTTCTCTGCTTTTGAGTTGGGAGTGGCTGACATAAAATCCATGGCTGCAGCACTTGTATGCTCTTGCCAACCTCAGCTTTTTAGCTGAACTTTGAATGGTTTGGAGCACTTTGAAATAACTGTGAGCTGTGCTGAAGGGGTCCAGCCAAGAGCTCGCCTTTCTATCAGGGGAACGAGGGGGAAGGGCAGAAGGGCAGCAAAGTGCTCCTCGCCCAGCCCTGGCTAAGGAACAGACTTCCTGGTGTGCTGCCAGCAGAGAAACAAAGGTGGCAGTGAAGGTCTGGTGCAATAACTGCATATTTTACCTGAAAAGCTGGCTCTTGTTTGACTACGAGCAGGTAAAGTACTTGTGTTAGGGCTGGTTTAAGCTGTACTGGGGTCATGCAAACCATTGGCTAAGAAATAGTCTCTTCAAAGCAGAAGCCATTTTCTGCTTGGTTTTATAGCAGGAATGTGGCACCTCAGGTTTGCTGAGTTTCTCTCTGTGGAGTTTTCGAAGTCCTTGGTGATCTCAGAGCTATTTCTCAGTGCTTAAAGAGCACCTGGCGAATCCTGCTGCCTCCCAGCCTCCTCCTGAAACAGTGTCTGGAAACTCCTGGAATTTTTGCTTGTCTTTATTATGTGCTTTTAACACTGCCTTGATTTGCAAATGAATACATGTCCTCTTAATTTTCTGCCTCTCACCATAGAGAAAAATGTGTTAGTTCCATGGGGGGGGTATAATTTCTATATCCATTCAGATTAACCTCAGACATATAAAGAAATAAAAGTGCAAGTGACAGCATCCCATATACCAGAGCTCTTGTGAGCTGAACACGTTTTTGGGTGTGCCTTTATACTGCAAGCATGCATTGTGTTGCTCACATTGTTGAGTGAACAGACCTTTGCAGAATTATGTATAATACTGGCTGGCTTTGTTTCTAGTGATGTTTATGATGAGTGCAGCAGCTCTCCCTGTGTCTTGTTACAGGCAGAAGATCTGTCCGACGAAGCTTTTTCCTTGCGTCACACCAAGTATGAAGAAAGAGAGCGTGCGAGATGGTCGCTGTGGGAGCAGAGCCGCTGGCCCAGGAGGAACAGCAGGCAGGTGTACTGGCTTTGATAAGAGCCTTCCTATTGAACCTGGTCTGGGTTGTTGGTGCAGCAGTGTCACAAATGCTGTCACAGAGAAGTTTGAAAACGAGGGCACTCTTCGTTAATTAACTCATCAGGGACAGTACCAGGTATGTTTGGCTTTGTGGCTGGAAAGGGAAGGCAGTGCTGAGACATGCATACTTAAAGAAATTCGGCATGTCAGTGACCTGGTATTAGTGAACAAATAGCTTACTCCCTCACTGAAGACAGAGCTCTGGTAGCTGATGCCACTCCCAGTTATTAGGACTTCAGCCACACAAGAGTAACATGAGCCTTTCTTCACTCACCTGACTCAGATGAAAGTCCACTGCGTTCAGACATTATTGAAGGGGTCCTGGAGTGTGCCAGGGACCTTACGCTTTAAAAAGTCATTGTGTGAATGGTTCATTCTCTCAGGTTTGCCATCTGGTGCAGAACTCAACAGAATTAAATATAACCACTAAAAGTCTTTCAAAAAATAGTGTATATCGGAGTGAACATCATAAAGCTGTATCTGCAGTTTGGCACTGGGAAGATGATTCCCATAAATCACTTCAGAATCTGAAGCATCCTGTAAATGCTAACATTTTCTGCTTTTTGTCATAGGCTTGTGTCTACTCTTGGATGAAAGTGAACCATGACACTAGGAATAAATATGCAAAGATAGCTTTCTTTAATGCAGGAGAAAAGTAGAGCTAAACCATCTTAAGGAATTCTATTTTAAGCAATTTTGAACATAAAAAGACCCCAACTTTAGAAAGTATATTGAAAAATAAAAAGTTCTGTATGTACCTTAATTTTGAAACTATGAACTTCTTGGTGAAATCTTAGTGCTACTTGAATTCAGAAGTAAAAGTGCTCATTGATGTGAGCAAGGTCAGGCTTTCACCTGGCATTTCAGATGCGTGCCACTGTTTTATATCTAGTACAAATTTGTATTAAAGGCAAGGTCAAAATTTTTAATCCTGTTTAATTCTTGATTGCTTTGGAGTTGAGTCCAGAGCAGAGGAGAGAAGGGGGAGCCCAAGGACCTGCTGCTGCCTCTCAAGTTGCATTGGCTCAGACTGCTGACGGTGCAGTTTGGAGACTGCAGGCTCCTGCACATGATGCTGTGTTCTCCCAAGTGGAAAGAGCCCACGGCTCACTGACTTCTCTTGTCCAAAATCACAGTTCTGGTGAGCGTGTGGAGCAAGGCACAGGAGTGACCAGCCACCAGCTGTCTGCAGACAGGGTGTGCCTGTCCCAGCCCTGTTTTGTCCACTTAGCTCCTCCACACAGTGCTCCCACTTTGGCTCCAGACAAGAGGGTTGTCAAGAACCACGTATGTTTTCATCTGCTCTTTTGATTTAAACAAGCAGTAGGTAGCGTGTATGGAGAAACTGACCAATTTGAAAAGAAAACCTGAACTGTTCCTGGCAATGTGAGGGGACAGGGAGTAGTTCTTAAGACTTGTTTCTTATCCTGCACTAGATCTTACAGCAAAAATGCCGACGGCCGACACAGCCAAGACCAGTGTGCTGCTGACCCTGCTCCCGACCCGACTTTGGAAGCCCACAGCTCTGTGTGTTCAGGGATGGCACCACTCTGCAGGGAGGGCCAGGAAGCGAAGGTGGGTGCTTCCAATAGCTTCCAGGTCTGGACAGGTCAGTGATGACTCTCCCTACCATAAAACAAAGAACCTGAACATACTCCCCTGTCTCACTGATCAGAAACTCGGGCTGTCAGCCCAGTGTATGTGCACTGAACGTAGTGCTGCTGTTTAGAACCAGATTGCTGTGCTTTTTAAATTAACCCCAAGATCTGTCAACAGGTAATAATTTCATTGCTCATTACACAGGGCATATGTTTTTGAGGCAAATATGGCAGGACTGGGTTCAGGCTGGATCTTTTTTCAGGGATGTTGGTGAGGGTTCCAGACAGGCCTGATGGTTACAGGGTCAGGTATCCTGATGGGTCTGGCACTGTGGAAAAGAGCTTCCCCCTTCCTGTACTACGCCTATTCAATGGTAGCTCTGTTAATAGTTCAAACCCTTATGTAGCCAGCTTACATTGCCAGCTGGTGCCTAGCAGTGTTGTATTCTTTATCTGAAGAGCCCTGCAAACATTGTAAAGAAAGACACTCATTTGTAACTTGATAGCAGATCATTCTGCTCAGAGCTAATCAGTTCAGACTCAACTAAAATCCCTTTTTACCCTCTTTCTCTTTTTTTTCCATCCTCACTCCTACGCTTCTGCTTCCTTTCAGTCTGGGCTGTGGGAACTTCGAGTTTTTCCACTAAAAGATGAAGAGGTAGAAGCTTTACTATGCCAAGATCAAGTAACAAATGAGGCTGAAATGTCAAGTGCAGATTTCCCCAGCAACTCTCCCTGCGCTCTGGGCACACCCACTGCTTTGCCAGACAATGGCCATCCACCAAGAAAACAATCTACCCAAGAGTCAGAAGACTGCAAAAACATTTGCCTGGGAAGCAACAGTACAAGTAAACAAAGGTGACAGGGAATAATGTGGTTCATTAAGAAAGCCAATTAAGGTGGAGAAAAGTGTAAGGTAAAATCTCTCTCATTCACACAGCATATGACAGCACAATTCAAAACCTTTGTGTTAGCTGCATATAATATATTTTCTTTCTTGCTTTGTAACAGGCAGGATAAATCCCAAAGACAACACTTTCTTCTTCCTGAACCCCAAGAGAAAGTAATTATTTCAAGCTGGAAGTCTAATATTCCCAGTGTCGCGAGTGGGCACACATAAATTGCTGGCACCATTCACTGTCTGTTGTCATATTGTCACATTTGTCAATAATCATCCTTTTCTGTTTTGTTTGTTTTCAAATGCATTTCTGGTTCTAGTGGACTCTGGTGCAGCAGGGGATGCTGCCTACCTTAGCCAACAACTTAAACTGAACACAGAAAAACTACTTGAAAATAGAGGGGATAAGCAATAGCCTCAGATTACTTTCCTCTGTGGCATGACCATGGGGCAGAAACCTGTCTCTCTAACTGCACGTGTAAGGTAACGGTAGGTGAGAACCAGCAGTTCAAAGCAGGTCATGTGGAAGTCTTGCATCTGGCTTAAAATCTATACTCAGCTCTGAGTAGTGATGGGGCATGTTTCATATCTATGTCCTCAAGCAATAAGGTAGAAATAGCTCACTGTTTTTCCATAGTCAATGTATCTGCTACCCAGAAAGTAGGGTCTCTGCTTTGGGCCTGTGGGGAGGGAGAGAGAGGAGGAAAGGTGTTGAGTCAAATCAGTGATGCAGCTCTTGGAATACTGTGGTTTGGGTCATCTTATTTCTTAGTCCTTCAGCAGCTAATGAGGCTCATAATACTTTGCTTTAATATGTTTAAAGTCTTGTTACAATTTCTGTATAGTGCCTTGTAAGAGTCTCATAAGTATGCCAACATTTGGTGACTAGCTGGAAAGGAAAAGATGATTGTCTAGAAGACCAATAAAAAAAAAAGCCCCAAAGCTTTCCACTGTGATTCTGGATAAATTTTTCATTTCCCAGCACACTCACAGTGAGGAAACAAAGGCAAGCTGTTTAAACTTGCATCTAAATAGCATAGTTTGGAATGTATCTGCAATCCCAAGAGGTATTAACAAAGATTACACATTGAATGTAGGTATAATCCATCAACAGGATGTTTTTCTGTGTAGGACAGTTGAAGACAGTTTAATAGGAGTCTGTGTTTTTATGCAGTTTTCTTCCACGTGTAATATCTGGAATGGCACTGGACAGATGACCCAGTTTTAGTGTCGATTTTTTTTTTTTGGTCAAAATGACAGCAAATATACATACACTGGGCATCTGCAAACAGTTCAGTAAAGTTTCAACGCTACAACCTATTGCTACATTGTAGTTTATTGCACATTCTGATTATTTTTTTAAACACTTTTTTAACACTGGTTTGTCTTAAACTTGAATCTTGCCTCAGTGTCTGATACAATAATCTTTGATGCAAGGTTGGTTTTTTAATTAAAAGTTATTTCTATATATGTTGTATATAGTCTGAATTTGATGGCTTTTTAGAAGTGAAGTAGCAGCAGCAGTGCTTCCTCTTGGCACAGAGCCCTGCTTGGCCCACAGATGGCTTTGCATTCACTGTAGCTTTGCTGTGGTACTGAGGCTGTGCTGGTGCTGTGGGGCCAAAGGCCCCCTCAGCACCTCAGTACTAAGCTGGATGTTGCCCTCTCTCTTGCCCTGCATGAGCATCTGCTGCTGGGAAAAGGTTTCTGAAAGGTACGTGTCTCAGATGCTTTGCAGGTCTTTTCCATACCTTTATCCATTCATTAGGAAGCCTGATCGAACCAGCTCTCACCCAGCTTTGTTGTAAGGTCAGGGCTCCCTGTGCTGTCTGATCCCTGAGGCAGTAGGAAGAGTTCCTGCACTTCAAGAAATGGGACACAGCAAGTAAACCAGCCAGCCAGCTGCCCTCCATGTCCTGAAGGTGCTGCAGGAAATGGAAATGCAATCTAGTATGTTAAGGGAAGGAGAGAGAGGAGGGTGTTTTTCTGGATTGGAGGGTGGGAAGGGTGTTAAAAAGGGGGCAAAAAAGAGGTAACAGCCCCCCCCCCCACAGGATAGGAGCTGGATTCCCGTTTGGTCAGCCTGGGGACCTGTAGAGTGTCCTTCCACTGGTGGTTCAGATCCTGGCTGCCAAACCATCCTGTGGCTGCTGGGTCATTCCAGGTGAGGGCTAAAGCAGCTGCTGCCGGAGCATTGCACAGCTAGAGCACGGTGCCAGAGCCATTCCTCCTGCTCACAGTGCCACCACAGGCCTGCCCCACACAGTGGTGGCATGCAGGGCTCTGCCATCAGGTGTGCAGCACATGCATGTCCTGGCAAGAGCCATTGGGGAGGGTGGCCAGGAACAGGCTGTATTTGCTTTCCCCCAGCACTTGCCCAGCTGGAGGTCCCTCCCTCTGGCAGGGGAGGGTGGGCAATGCTGTGTGCACATGGCAGGCGAGATACTTTTCGGGAAGCCTTAGGCCATGCTCCTCACCTGCAGCACCTCTGCTCATCTGCCACCTTGCAGCAGACCTATGCCCTGCCCTCTCTGTCTCCACTGTGTCTCTGCTCCAGCCAGGAGCAAATTCAGGGAAGCACCTGATTTTTCAGTAGCCCCATTTCACTACTGGGACAGGGTTAGAAAACTTTCTTAACGTGGTCCCAGGACCAGCCCCTCTTCATTTTCTTTCCATATGCTGTATGCAGCTGGAATCAGCACTGGTATAGTGGTTTATTGCCTGCAGCCCTTTTTCAAGCAGAACTGGGCTCCTACCTCCAGACAGCTCAGTTTTACCTGAATGCTGGTGTTGTGAGGAAGCTGCTGGTGGTGGTGGGAGTGGGCTGAGAGCTCAGGGCCAGGCTCATCCTTGAAGCCACAAAATGTGTAGGAACCCCCTTCTTGTTTTCTTTCCTTTTCAAAGTTTTAAACAGAAAAAAACCAGAAACAAAACCCAACCTGTTTGTCTTTGGCTGTTAAGCTATCAAAACAGCTGTCGGTGCTGCTCCCAGTGCTGTGGCTGAAGGTGTTACAGAGGCTGACTGTGAAATACCAGCTTAAATGTAATGCAGGAAGCCCCTCCCAAGCAAGAAAGGGGGGGTGCACAAAGGCATTTCCCCTGTGCTTAATTTACCATGTGCCATTGAGATTTTTTATTAAGGCCACTTACGTTCTGCTCCCTGCTGTGAGGGTTTAAACGCTTCATCTCTGCATCCAGGACCTTAATGGAATGTAAGTACAAATACAAACTACTTGACCCTATTAAAATTACACCCAGTGTGTCTCCTGCAGTGTTTTATCTTGCCCAGGGCTGTGGGTGTACCCTCTGCAGGATGTGTCCAAGCCCAGCCTGACTTGGCTCTGTCAGAGTTGCTTTCATCCTGTTTTCCAGTACAGACAGACCTGTGCTGTCAGACCCCCTGGACTGCTCTAGACCATGTGCCTCAATACCACCAGGCTGTGCTCTCCCTTAACAGAGCTCTGCAACCTAATGGGCCTGGGGTTCATTTGGCTCCAGGGAGACCATGCAAGCAGGAGGGCAGGCCTGAGCAGACCCGAACAGATTACTTCTGTAAATGTACAGAGGAAAGAAACTTGAAACAGATTTAAGCATTAAAGGACATTCAAGAATCATTCATTACTGTTATTCCATGAATGTGGTCACTAACAGCTTTAACCTGAGATGTGTAAAAGCTGCTGCAGCAGGAGCCAGCTGCATAAACCCATCTGGGTGGGACTCAGAAGCAATTAAGTAATTATACCCTGTATGTGTAATATCTCTCTCCCACAAGACTCCTAACCTGAGAGTCAACACAAGTGCAAACTGCCAGCTTTAAAACAATGATGAAGACATGGCTACAACCTGTGAAAGCATATCACAAGGTTCCACAAAACCTAGTACCATTAATTAACTAGCACAACTTGGGTGTTCCCCCCACATTATTTAGGATAAAAAGCAGAAATACTTTGATTACGCTTTCAATCCAGTTTACACTCAACTGCAGGAAGCCAGGATAGTACAGCTGTTGTTCTACTGCTTTCAACAGCATGAAAAGGCAGACTCCACATCCTGAACTAGCATTTTCATAGCTGGTGGGTGCTCAGCCTGCATTTTACCTACCAGAGCTGTGACTGTTTGTGCATGCACGTACATTAAACTCAATGCTGGTTCTTTCTAGAAGCACAGCTAAGCTGCTCTTACACACCCAATAGACCTTGGACTTGCCTTTCCTAGCCAAGCCTGCTTTTGGCAAGCCTCTTCTGAAAGATCACTCAGTGCAGTATGTCCAGACAACTCTGCTAGTTCCCAAATGGGGTTGCAAGTGGAAACAGGAAGCAACATTTGTTCACCTAAACCACAATTAACCACACAGGAAAAAGATGCAGTTCAGCCATTTGAGACACTTGTCTAGACTGTTTGAACGAGCCCTCACTCCTCCTTAAGAAGGGCAGTGGCCCTTGCTTTGGGGCACCTTGCAGGCTCTGGGCTCAGGATAAGGGGTGTAGCAGCTCCAGCACTGCCCTTAGCAGCTGCCAGGTGACACCTGCCCAGCTTTGCTATGAGGACAGCACGACTTTGGGCCTGTGGAAATGGCAGAAAACCACAAAATACTGAAGAGTCAACAATCCTAAGTGGAGCTATGGGAGACAGGTCTATGTAAAAATGGCCTGCTCAGGTCTTCCTCTGGTGTGTTGCAGCTCTCCTTTCATGTGCCCAGACAGGCCAGTCTGTGAAGTGGGCACAGCCAACGGAAGGACTGAGAACTTTGTGGTTCCACAAGGTTTTTTACAGAGCCACCTCCAGACATTTCAACCTACATATCACTTCAGCAGTATCAGTTCTGTAGGTCACCACCTTAATGGTTTACTCAGGCACATAAACCAAGGAAGCTGTGGGACAAGAGAAAGGTTTTTAGCTATCTGAACGGTTTTAAAGCAATGTTCTTCCATGGAAACTCATTGCTTCCTGGAATTTCAGACACTGCTGTCTTAACTGGCTATTTGAAAGCTAAATGAGAAGATACAGAAGATATTCCCCACTTTGTGACCTGGTAAAGATGATGCACTGACTTGTTCGATAAAGGCAAAGCACAAGGATATTTCTGGCAGCAGTGGGATTTTTTTTAGCCCTTTTATGACTGCATTTTCCCCAAACTTAGTCCCAAACCCAGTCATTTGTGACAGTCAGCTTAAAGGAGACTTACCGCACCAAGGAAGGGGCATTTTAATGCAGTAGTGGAAAAGTTTTGTAGGAATGCACAGATCAAATGACAAAATACAGACACAGCAGAAGGCAGTTTGATTAAGAGTCTTCCACAAGACAGATCGCTTGTGGCAATGCTACACTCTTCTAGCAAGCAAAAAACTGACTGTAAGTCAATCCAGTCAGCATTAGAGCTTGTGCTATAAAATTAGCATCCACAGAATCAAGAGGCTCAAACCATTGCATTTCCAGCCCTGAAAGACAGGCACAACGTTTCCCACTGCTGCTTGCTTCATCACAGTGAAGGAATGACTCCTCTGTTCAGCAGCAACAAGCTTCTGTGATTAGTGTTCATCCAGCCCTCCCTTGCACACGAGAAACAAGGGTTCTCCTGCATGCCCAGAGCCTTCTTGAACACGGCTTGGGCAGGTCTCATCGATCCAGACTGCGCTTCTGAGCTGCTTCTGAACACACGTTCCTGAGCAGATTGATCACAGACCTCGGGTCTGCGCTCTTCATAATAGCACTGCCAGACACAATCATATTGGCACCTGCCTGAAAGACATGGGACACCCATTCAGTGGAACAGGCTTACAGTTTTCCTGTTGTAAAGCACTTAAGGAGGTACTGAATTCTGGGCTAGTGGCAAACAAGCGCTACTTCTGGGACACAGGTGACATACCTCCAACTACAACACCCAATTAGGTTTAGAAAAGACAGCTCTTCCCCCCTCTTTCTTCATCATTGCTCCTATTTACCTGAACACACAAGAAACAAACAACTTCTCTAGCTTAGGGGAGGCTTCAGTAGCCACTATTAAGAAAAGGCAAAAGATTAGACCCCAAGTAGATTTTTATATTAGGTGCCTAAGTGTGTTCCCTCTGAAAACTTTTAACAGCCAAAATTCCTCCAAAGCTTCATTTTCTGGGAGCTGATCAAGTGTCTTAGCACAGTGACTGAGAACGGTACTCTGCTGCGACCTCTTACCTCTGCGCACTTATGGATAGTGTCAGGCCCTACTCCTCCATCCACTTCTATATCCAAGGAGGGAAACTGTGTCCTCAGCCACTGAACCTGGGGAACCATATAAAAAGGTGGGCACTGAGATCCACACTGAGCTACCACCATCTCATGCAGATTCTTACACATCTAGACAAGGTTTATTTACTTCACCACTACACTCCATACTGTTAGTTAGCTTTTAGCTCAATAAATAAGGAAAGAGAAACGTAGTTTACCTTTGGCATCATGTCTTCCATAAATTTTTGCCCTCCAAACCCAGGTTCTACTGTCATCACCAAAGCCATGTCTATCTGATTGGCCCAAGGTGCCAAGTGTTCAACTGTAGTGCCAGGCTTGATGGCCAAGCCAACCTGTGGGGAGGTAAGAAAAATCCAAGTGCACCTTAGGATGATGGCAAGGCTGGCCTGAGCTCAGTACAGACTCCTAGGAAAGTAACTGTGTCTGTCTAAGCTCTGGAAGAACAAGCTGGTTTAGGTAAAGATTCCCGATTCTCTTCACTGAAACTGAAGACTGACTTCATGCACTGAGTGTTAGGGCTGCAAGTGCCAATGTCTGACCACCTGAAATGGCAACAATTAGTTTTTCATAGAATCACGGAATCAGAATATCCTGAGCTGGAAGGGACCCACAAGGATCACTGAGTCCAAATCCTGGCCCTGCACAGGACAGCCCCAACAATCCCACCATATGCCTGAGAACATTGTCCAAGTGCTCCTTGAGCTCTGGCAGACTTGGGGCCATAGCCACTTCCCCAGAGAGCCTATTCCACTGCCCAAACACCCCCTGGATGAAGAAACTTTTCCTAATATCCAACTTACACTTCCCCCGACATAGATTCACTGGTCACCAGAGAACCTGCCAGCAAGGTGGCTCATTATGCCGAGCGCAGACCGTGCTCCCCTCACCTTCATCCCATTCTCTCGAATGTCCTTTATCAGCGCCCCGGGATTGTCCGTCGCTTCTAGATGGAAGGTGTACTGGTTCGCGCCAGCGACTGCCATGGGCTTAACCCACTGCTCCGGCCTGGCCACCATCATGTGCATGTCTGGAAGAGGGGAGCGAGCGGAGAGCTGGGGCCGGGTCCCGCTGCCGAAGGGGCAGCGCCCCGCAGCCCCCGGCCCTTACCGAAGAAGGGCTCCTGGCCCAGCTGCTTGCGCAGGCTCTCCACGACAGGGTGGCCGAAGGTGATGTTCGGGACGAAGTGTCTTGGGGCCGAAGAGAGAGACGCGGCCGCCCGCAGGTTACCCCGGGCGGCCAGGTGGGGCGGGCGGACCGGCCCGCCCCCCGCGCCCCCGTCCCGTCCCGCCCGCCCCCGGCGTTACCCGTCCATTACATCCAGGTGCAGGTAGTCAGCCCCGCAGTCCAGCATGCGGCTGCACTCGGCGCCCAGCGCCGCCAGGTCGCTGTTGAGGATGGACGGCCCGATCCTGCACCCTGACGCCATCACTGCGGCCGCGGCTGCTGCCGGGACGGAGGGCGGGGCGGGCGGGCGGGGGCAGGGGCGGGGCGGTGCCTCCGCCATCTCGGGGCCGCGGCTCCGCCCGCGCTGAGGGACACAAATGGCGCCGCAGGGGGCGGGTCGAGCCGCTCGGACCCCTCCCGACCGCGACCCGCGGGCCCAGACTGAGGGGAGGAATGATAACAACCCTGGTCTGAGTGGTTTGCGGTTCCCAGTGAAGTGTATTTCGTCAGCCCCAAAGACGGTTCCAGCCCCACGCTGGAACGGGGGAGGGCAAAGACCTTTCCAGCGGCACCCCCTGCGCCAGCACCGGGAGCAGACGGGTAAATTTTAACAAATGCTGTCGGTATCCTGGAACAAAACCGCGTATCGAAGCCTTTCAGAGAGAAAGAGAGAGAGAGAGACCGCCCGAGTTGCGCAAGGGGCTCAAACACAGAACTCTGTCCTTTGCCGTCACTCCTTTGTATTTAGCCCTCGGGGCAACGTTTGCATAAAATGCTGAGGCAGCGGGACCGACCGACACACGGACAAGACAGGCACAGCCGGACATTGCTGAACACGACATGCGCTTAAGGCCTCTAACACTATGTAAAGCAGCATCGTTTGTCTTCACAGAGGAAATACACCAGTTCTGGTACAGAGAGACGAAGGAAAGCACAAACCAGCTAGAGTACTTTGTATGCACCTCATCAGGACAGCATTAAGGGCAACCGATATGACAGTAAAACATGAGAAATCAGGCTAATGGGCCTGCGCGTCTGTGCCATCTCTCAGCAGCCATCCCACAAAACCAAAGCCAGTTGCCCGGCCACCTGGATAAAACTAAATTACAGATTACGTCATTTATAAGCTGCATTGATTTCTAGCAGGGTAGACATTAAAAATAGGCATTTTAGTCCTTGCTATGGCTTACTACTGTGGATTCACCAGAGACAATGGAAACTTGAAACAGTTATTACATACACTGAATTAAATGAAGCAAATCACAGTAATTTTGTCATTGCTAAAATAGAGTACTGTGGTGAGGCCTCTACTTTTCATTAATGAAGATCCTTCCTTCTCATTTTCAGCAGGAAAGGTTGCGCCATAAAGTGCACCATGAATTCTCTGTGTGTTGTGTCTCAGCCCACGTTTGAAGCTCTCCTCCCTGTGACTGCCAGTGACCCAGCCTACCTTGGGACTTGAAAGTGAAGCTGTGTTTTTCCTCATTTGTGCGTCACTGTTAATAATAACACTTATCATCTGAAGTTCAGCAATTCTTGGAGTGACCTCTGAGCTAGGAGCTAATCCAAAGCAGTCTCCTACAGGTACCTGGCATTGGCTCCAGTGCACTGAGGAGATAAGAAGCAGTACAGCATGTTTTGGTCAGCAGAGGAAGCGGTTTGTTGCTCAGGACATACAACGGGGCACTGCCACCTCCACCCAACCACCTCTCTTAGAAAACCAGGTACCCTTTGGAGCTGCATTGGTGCACCACCTGTACATTATATATCCCCATATATATTGGGATATATATGCTGCACTATAAAAATAGTTGCTTTTTCTTCCCTGCTTTTCCCAAGAGGGCTGAGAGCCTCCATCTCTCACCAGTGCAGTGGCAGCAGAGCATGCTAAGCACCTCGGAGAAAGATGGCCTTTGCTCTCTTCAGAGGTTTAATGCAGGCGAGTTCAGTCTTCAGACTGGTGTGCACAGCTCCTGTCAAATTTGAGCATTTGGCAAATGCCAGGCAGTGCAGCCTGAGGCTCCACAGGCTTCCACAGGCTGAAACCTGCTGCCAGGTGCGTGGTTAATTTTCAAAGCCACAGTAAAATCTGCGTGCTGCACTACAGCAGCGAGGCAGCTCTTCCTGTGGCTGTGTTTTAACAGCTACTTCAGAGTTGTTAAGGACAGATGCAAGTCCTTTCTTTGGAAATGGCTGGCAGGATATCGTTTCCCTCCTAAGGCCGTTTTATCATGTGTGTGTCCAAATGACAAGCCTTCAGGAGCCAAACTGGTAATTAGCGTGTTTTAGATACTCTCAGGATGATCCAAAACATTTTCCTCTGCACAATAATGCCACAATTATAAACCCCAGTTCTTCTAATGTGAACTGAAAAAGGCAGTGTACGATTCCCAAAGCAGAGGGTAACTTTGGGCATTGCTGATGATTTCATGGTTTGTTTCACAGCTGTTTGCACTTTGCCTGTCAGTAGCCAATGGCTAAATTCACATTTCAGTATAATTCCATGATGCTGTAGCAGAGCCCATAACTCATCTGTGACTTCAGCTGATCCCCCTCGGGATCTTCCCCTTCTGTAAATGTTACATACACATATTTAACACTTGCATCCATGATCATTACATACATAAAATGTAGCCTTTTTAAATACAATCTCAACATGCCAAAAATAGATTCTTTCATCAAGTTTTCTGCCCTGGAATAACCATCTTTCGTTTACAATGTATATATATATATATATTTATATTTTTATATATAGGAACATGAAAATACCATATATAAATATTTACTTAAAATCCTTCTATCTAAGTACATCCAAAGCATCAGTGGAGCAGTTGCTTGGGACCGTGCAGTTTCTTGGGGTTCTTTTTAAGCTGTCGAGATGAATTGCTCAGTACATTTAAGCAGGACAGTGTGGGCTGCAGATCACTCAGCCCCTGCCCATCTGTATCTGTGCACAGCACGTGCATTCCTGCTTATGGAATGTACTGTATTCGGTTTTACAGAGCAAATATTTTTGTAGCACAAAGGCAATATCTTACGGACTGGGACGAAACTAACAGACAAAAGTAAGCTGAACTGAAGCCTGCAGGGCCAACAGAAAGGAGGGAAAAAAAAGGGTCTAATTGCTTCCTAGTGCTTATTGTTGCTCTGCAAGTTAGAAACAATGGTCCCAAGCTTGTGAAAATCAAGCTTTAGATTGGTCCTGTCAGTGTTTTCACTGTCAGTACCAAGGTGTAAGAGCCTTGGATTCAGCTGCTATACAGCCCCCCCTCTCAAAAACACTACAAAAATAAATATTGGGCACAATCACAGAAGAGGCTTTTCTGTCTCACACAGTCCAACAGCCTGTTACCCACGAGGCTGCTGCTCACAGTACACGGCTGCCAGATCAAGGCTCTGTGGACCACATTTGCCTACACACCCCTAACCCCGAGAATTCAGTACAAATTCTCTTATCTTGTGGTCTTGCCCTGAACTGAAACAGATTTCACAAACAGAGACTTGCCAGTCTATAGCAACCTACTGATAGCCATTTTCTTATAATAAGGATAATAAAGTGCTCTTGGTTTTAATTAATTACTAGTCAGCAGTGAATTCTAAGGAGAAGGTGCACTTTCTCTTCCTCCTCCCACTATGGCACTTCCCCAGGAGTTAAACATGGGATTCATCCAGATCGATGTCCGTCTCCCCAAGCTCCACGTGTGTGAAGCTGAAGTGAGTGGCCAGCAAGGGGTTCTCCATCCCGTTGTCCTCACTGATGTGAAGGACAGTGTCCCCGTGCTGCAGCAAGCTGGTGGTCTCCAGGCCAGCATAGTCCTCCGTGTCAGAGAGCTGGGTGGGTGGGGTGCTCTGTGCTGTTGTTGGCCGGGACTCCAGGCCCTCCTCTTTTTCCTTCTCCTTCTCAGCAGAGAGTGCCTCGCTCTGCAACTGAGGAGAGCTGGTGGTCAGGCAGAGAGAAAGTGGGAGGGAGGGGGCAAAAAAGCAAAGGAACATCTATAAAATATTTTCTCGTACAGAAATAGATTTTACCATAAAGGGCCAGGTATTTGCAGATTATAAACCCATTAAAATTATACCCCTGACAATGATATATTTTTTCTGGTGAATCAAATTTGCAGAAATTATCAGAAAAGTTATCTGATTTCAGTCATCAACACTTCCTTATTTCATCTGTTTTAACTTATGGCTTCAAACCGAGAGTAGGTTTAGATTAGATATTAGAAAAAAATTCTTCCCTGTGAGGGTGGTGAGACCTTGGCACAGGTTGCCCAAAGTTGTGGATGCCTCATCCCTGGAAGTGTTCAGGGCCAGGTTTGATGGGGCTTGGGGCAGCTTGGTCTAGTGGAAGGTGTCCCTGCCCATCACAGGGGGCTGGAATGAGATGATCTTCCAATCCAAACCCTTCTGAGATTCATTCTGTGATTCTGAAGACAGAGGACTTTCTTTTGTTCATGATGAAGGACACAGCCCCAAAAGGTATCTGGGCATATAGAAGTGATCTCAATGTTACTGGTGTGTTGAAGGGATGACTGGAATTGTCCCTGCACTGTCCTCAGTGGTGTCCAACAGAGAAAAATGTTAGACAAGCAATTCCTTTTTGCAATGTGATGCTTTTGCTAAAACAGTCCTGAGGCTTTTGAAGGAGTCCTTCCCTAAGGAGGCATCTCTCAGGGAATAACCTGCAAAACCTGTTGAGGAAAGCTTGCACTGGTGAGCAGGTCCAGAAGGACCTGTGATGGAAAAGGAAGATGCAGGAAATATATCTGCAAATTAGGAATAGTTGCACAGATCTAGAAGGGAATGGCTTTCAGAAGCAGGGGGTGGGACAGCAAACAGCCACCCAGGAGAGTTTGCTGCCATCCCTCTCCTTCCAGCTTTCATTACAGTGCTGTAACCACGTGACCCGGGTGGAACAAGGGGGACAGACCCACACCACAAACCTCTCAGTCACAGTACCTGGCCGGTGGCCTGGCTGTGGAGATCAGCGACAACGATGGCAGGGGAGGAGGTGAGCGTGGGCTTGCTGAGGGGCTCCTGCTTGCTGGTCACTGGGGGGCTGCTGTGGCCACAGCCCACCTGCTGGGCCACCAGAGCCAGAGTGTCCCCAGGGCAGGCGGGGGGAGCCTCGGGCGGGGCCTCAGTGAACGTCACCGACCGCTTCTGCTCCGCTGAAGGGAACAGAGCCCAGAGGATCGAGGGTTAACGTTTGGGAAGAAAAACACAACAAGCAAAGACAAGAGATAACCCCTGGAGTTTTTACAATTAAGACAGGATTCACGGTTCATTCCATCTTTATAACCTGTCTAATTGACATCTAATCTGAAAGCCTTTTACCCTGGACTTTTTCTACAGACACAGAAAGAGTCGGGGATCTCCTGAGGTCTGGCCAGCACACCTGTCTTTGTCATGGCTTGGTGAGACAATACCACCCATAAAAACTTGCCATCCCAGAAGAATATACTGAGTTTAATTCCCATGTGAGTTAGGCATTTCTGCCCTCAAGTAAAAAAGGAAAGCTGTCATGCAAATATATAGGGGAATTGCCTGAGATTTTGCAGGAAATCTGAGAAAAAAAGTGTAGCTGATAGACCCCCATTCCTGCAGACTTAAGTCCAATATCCAGCATTAACAGAAGAGCACAGGGTGAAGACAGCTAGACTAAAAACCTAACAGTAAACCTGATATCCCTGCTCCTGCTCTTAATTACTTGGGGTTAACTTTTATGTTTCAAACATCCCCAGCAGTGCTGTTGCCCCAGAACACTCCTGCTGAGCTGTTAGAAACCCAGAAAGTTCACAAGCAACCTTGGCTCTTCCAGATGTTTCCTCCAAAGCTCACTGCTCACTTCAGATGGTACAGAATACAGCCACCTGCTCTGCTTGGCAGTGCTGACTGCTGGAAATGTACAGCATGGAGTGGCACAGTCCTACATTCACTTCCATGTACAATCCTTAAAGCTCTGAACATCTAAGCTTGTGAATGATGGGACATCCTTCTTTCTACTGCTCTCAAAAGCAGCTTCAAAACTTGCACATCTAGAGGTTTTGGACAAGGCATCCTGACAGAATACCTGCCCCCTAAATTCTCCACAACTCTTGGAGACAAGATAATCGTCCATGTCCATTGTCCATGTCCTGTTTCACCTTGAAAATCACTGGAGAAACCATCAAAGTGTTTTGAGGGGGTGATTTTCTGATGAGGAATCTACTCATTAGGAAAAAGGATAAAACTGCTAGGACTTCACTTTAATATAGGCTACTAACAACCTTCAAGTTAAAGCAACAGCACAGCACTTTCTGGTTTCCAGTGTGAAGTGCTGGTTCTGGGAATGCAGCACTGCCCTACCGCAGGGTTTAGGCTTTGGCTGGATGCTCCGCCGCGTGGTGGAGAGTCGCGCTCCGTGACGGCTCCGAGGCTCCGTTTGGGTTTTCTGACGTGACAGCAGTGGCCGTCGAAGCTAAATGTTGGGAGAGAGAGTTAGCTGATGTACGTTCACATATCGCACAGCTGCTCCTCTGAAAGGAGAACGTATCATCATCGTCTGTTCCTTTAGGTGTCCATTCACTCAACTTTTAACAGATACATGTTTTAAGGGTTCCATGGCTCAGACATCTCCTTCGTATGAACCTCTGGGGTTTGTGCCTTTTCAGTTTTAACACTGAAAGTAACGCAGTGCAGGCTGTGTGACCGTCATTTAATAATAATAATTTTTTAAAAAGGCTGCAGAGGACAAGATTGAGGAATTTAAAACAATTTAAATCCCTCCTCTCTTAAGGATTTGTCCAACGTCACAGCTAGAACTCGTGCTCCAGTTCCTGCTGACTTAAGGGACTGTACTAGTATAACACAAATCAGGTAGAAGGGGCGTGTCACATCCACAAAACATGTCCAAACAGTCACATCCACAGATCGTGTCCAAACAGACACAGACAAGAAAAGCCAACCCAAATGAGACAGCATTTCTGTGTTCTCACCTGCCGCAGGCCTCTCTTCCGCCCCAAGGGCTGCTGCAGAAGAAGGTTCTGCTGTCCTGGCTCACTCTGCACACTTGCCACCCTGTTAGATGTTGACAGCATTAGGCCAAGCTCACAAGCACCCTGTATAACTAGGAAGTGTCCTGGCAACTGGGACTAAAATAAATAAATAGGTCGACCAACCACTAATGGCACAGTCACTTCAAAGAGCAGTACTGTCTTTGAAGGATGGGGGGGACGTGTCTGTTAGGTTGTGGCTTCCAGGGCTTAGGAAAGGGTGGGAGGTGGAGTCATGGCATTCAGGACTTGGCCACGCACAGGTAGCATCCAAATATAAATAACTGCAGATTTCAGTTTTCAGTCATTGATTGATGCATCCCATTGAGCAGCACTCACTTTCTCTGCATCCTTTGCCACATCAGTGAAGGCAAGAACATCAGCTTCCTAGCTCAAAAGTCTTCTTGTTTGCTTTTCCTTTTTTCAAGGACAATGTTGTAAAAGCTAATTTTTTTTTTCCTCCCAAATAGACTCCATGGCCTCATCACAATTTCGTCATCTGGTTTTAATTTCAATTTAAGTCAACAAACAAAAAACAAACACAAAGTGACAAAGGATCCATTCACATAATGGATGCATGAGTTATGTGAACAAGGCCCCACACTCAACACTTGCAGCCTTAAGTCTTTTTGTGGCTAACAAACAAAAAAGACAAGTGAACAAAAATTATATATATATATATGTATATAAACAACAGCTTTTTGATTTTAAATATATTGGTACAAAATATCAAAAAATCTGCAGTAGAAGAATCTTTAGCAATAAAACATACTTGGCTACAATCTCATTCTGTCATTCAACTGACCATTTAATCTACTTAATATAAAAATACCACACTCCCCTCATCTTTATTAAAGCACTGTATTCCTGCAAACAGTTAAAAACTGGTCATTTAGCAATCACAAAACACTTTAGCTGAATGAACTACATCTGAGAGACATATGGCCACAACAGCCACTAACATTTAAAATGGACTTCTTCTAACTCAGGCAGCTGCTTTCTTAGGCCAGACTGGAATCCACTGACCACATGTCCTATTTAAGCAACTTCCAGCTCTATCTGGTACATACTGTCGAGGATTCAGGACTGCAATCCTGTTTGATTTTGGCCAGCATTAATCTAAAGGAAAACAACATTCTTTTCTCTAGATGTTTCCCTTGTATCTCCCTGGAATTGCTCAGTACAACCAACAGAGCGAAGGTTTATTGCCTGGCCATACAGGAGTAGAGGAAGAAGACAAACCTAGGGACAGACAGAACATGAAGGATGTCTGTGGAGAGGCTTAAAGAGCTCTGTGTCCTGAGCAGCTCAGTCGTCACTTTGGCAAAAGTTATTGATTGTCCTTAGAAGGTCTGGTGGAACAGAACATGAGGGCTTCCTGCTCTGCTTTGGGGCAAAGGCTGGTTACACAACCTGGAAATCCTATTGCTTCCTCCCTTATCATTTAAACTAAAGCCAAGAGTTTTCATTAAACCATATCCAAGTGTTTCTACCAGCTCTACTGGGGAGACAGTGGGAAACCTCAAGGACAGAGATATCTTGGGACCCTGAAGCTGTTTCTCTTTTGGTTGTCTGACTAGTAATAGTCCTGGACATACCCTCAGCAATCTCACCACAGCTGCAACTGGCTTGGGACAAAAAAGAAAAGCTTCTTCAAGCTCAGAGCCAGAAACAACAAGATGTATTTGAGTCCTTTTGTCCCTCAGATGGCTCGTCAGATGAGGTCACCAGTCCCTGGAACATATATCCCAGCTTTTCCACAGGGTATTGACATGATTTACATACCAAACATCCTAAGCATTATGCAAACACCCACCTAGGGATAAGCAGAGCCCTCAGAGTTACTCCCTGTTGGTAGGACTGTGTCCTTGACCCAGACAGTAACTGCAGCACATATGACTGGTAGGTCCAGAAGCAACACATCACTCCTTATTAAAGCAAAGAGACTGAACCTTAATTAGTCTTTAGATTTGTGATCCAGACTACCTGAAATTACAGCTTGGAGTATTTCCTTAATCTTCTCTTTCTAGGATTACATAAGAACTTATTCCTCTGAATTTTCAGAATTTTTTAGAGTGGTTACTAGTATGTGAATGAAGTAGAAATTAGATGGACAAGGTCTTGAAAAAAATAGTTTTCTACTATTTTCGACTAGCTTTTGAGAATACTGTTACAATTTCTGATGAAGAAAAGGTAACTCAGTTCTGTGAGTGAGGAGACATAAATGTCTGTAGCAGAAAGACTACAATTATATTCAGTACAAAACACTGTTTACAGTGCTAAAACAAACTCAGTTCACACATTATGAAAACATTTTGAAAAAGTCATTAAATAAAGGATGTACATGGACTGCATGAAGGCACAGAGGCTATACATGAGGAAAAAAACTACTCCCATGGAGTAACTGTGCACTGAGAACAACCAATAGGTGAGCAAAAGAAAGTCTGGACGTTGTGTCTTCCTGCTGGAGTCTGGAGTCTGGGATTTTCAGCTTGGCTTATATCATAAGTGAAGTAAGTGAGCTGGTGGATGTCTCCTTCCAGTACTCAATCACTACACAAATTGGAATAATTTGGGATGATCTTAGGAGCTGAAATTGCACATACCTATTGCAGGCAAAGGGTGGACCTGGGAGCAGCTGAGTGTCACAGAGCTGCCTGTGCACAGCACAGTCCTGCTATGGCTGCCTTTTTGACTTCTATCCCCAAATTTTGAAGAGGTGAAGGAAATACAGAGAATCATAAAGATCACAAATTTTGGATTAGTTACTGAATTTGCAGCTATAACCTTTCCCATCCTGAGGGTTTGTGAGGGTTTCTTTTCACATGAAAGAGCAGCACTACTGATCTTGTTTCTGTGAAAATGAGTGTGGCAGGCTCTGTGCAGTCTGCCCTCCCTCCTTTGCTTTCTCTCCTTGTTTACCAGACCTGACCAGGAATACACTGTTTTTCTGGCAGCCCGTAGGACCCAAACAAGCAACACTGAATCAAATGCCATGTCAGCTGACAGCACGTTTTCCTCCTGTGGCAATGTGATCGATAAGAATAGTTTTTCTGCAGGACATAAGCCAGATTTAGTTGGAATAACAAGCCACATCCTTTTTCTGCCCAACACAAAGATGCTCTGTCACTCTCTGAGTATCTCTGTCAGGGGTTTATCTGCACAATAATGTTACTCCCATTATACAGGTCAGAGACAGGTGAGCAAAAGATCTAACACACCCAACTTTGTGGATGCATGTTGCCAGGACTACAAGGAATGACAACCGGTGCAGTTACACAGTGGGAGCCAAAACAAACTTTGTCAGGTTGGCAAGCATAAGAAGTGATGCTCAGGAATTACAAGAAACCATGCAGCTAAAAACAAAAAAAGATAAGAAAGAAGAAAATAAAAGAGAGACGAAGGAAGCAAGGAGTTTAAATGTCTGTTAAAAAGATGTACATGCTTGCCACACCGTCATGGTGGAACATACACAGTTTATGTCCCAAGACATATGAATGAGAGGGTGTCCTAGTTAGGACAGCTGAGACCAGTTCATCATGGTATGGGTGTAACCCAAAACTGTGTATTCTATAGCCTTCCATGCCATTTCCCAGAAATTGTTAGCAGTAGAGGCCTGTAGATGTTCCTGTCCTCATACCCTTTTATGGAATTCCCCGCTCTGAGGGAAGGACTGAGCATTCCTGCCTGAACTGGAGAATATATAAACTTGGAGTTTTGGAACCTTTTTACCACTCGTGGGATCCAGAGGAAGACTGCAGCTCATCGCTCTCAACCAGATTGCAGCTCACCGCTCTCAACTGGACTGCAATCACCACTTTTGACCAGACTGCAACAGCTCTCCCACCAGCAGGTTTTTTTTCCCCTCTCCCTTTACTTTGGACTCGGGGGGGGACCAAGAAACACCACTTTGTTCATGCCCCAGGGTGCTGGGTTATACATTTGGGTTTTGTGGGTTAAAACCAAATTGCTTGTCTGTATAATCGTACTTACTGTATTATTTTATTAAATTGTTATTCTGACTTATAATCTCTCTTTTGAATTGAGTTCATTTCCCCTGCTGGTTAACTTTTAAACCAGCACAGAGGGTTAGTGGACAAAGGCAGCAGAGGATGTGTTAAATGTATTGTATTCCCAGACACATCCCAGCCTAGCTAGCTTAGATCTGCTGCTGTGATTGCCCTGGCAATGTGGATTCACTCTGATTTTTTTTTTTTATTAGGCACCATTAAGCCAAGGTAGGCACAAGGACAAACATCACAGGGAAATATGTTTGTGCAACAGATTTCCACTAGAGTGGCTTCTCTTTCTTCTTCCTTTCTGATTTGGGAAAATATCATCTTCTGTCAGATTATAACCAGAACAGATCACGATGCTGGACACATATGCTCCTCAGCCCTGTACCTCATGCTGTCTGAGCACTTCAGTGCTCTCCCCTTCCTGTCTTCCCTGCTTTTCTACATGGCTGGCTCAATTGCTATAGAACAAAGGGAAACAGACTTTAGTCTTTTTTATTTTTGTCACTATTTGTTTAACTTATTTAATACTCCTACCTTCCATAACAGTCTAGTCCCTAGTAAATATGATTTATTTCTTTTTGTCAGTTATGACTAAACATCAGCTTTGAATTCAGAAGGTGATCCTAAACAGTTACTGTTGTGCTTCAGCCAAAATCAAAGTTACATAAAAAAAACCTCAAGCCTGCTTTATTCAAAACTAATGTTCCTGAATGTAAAACCAAATTAATTCTGTCCTATGATTCCCACAGCACAATGAGCTCCCACAACATCTGCCTTATTAATCCCATCCTTTAGAGGAGGAATCCAATTTGCACATCTAATGACGCGGTTGAAACATCTTTTCCTTCTCACAGAGTTCTAAGCTAGCCTTTTCAGACACATCTGCAGTATTTCTGTCTTCATTCCTTCTAAGGCTTTGCAGTGCTGATGCCCCTCCTTCAGACGTTAGTGCCTGCTCCTTGAAACGGGTAATAAACCTCAGCAGAACTGACTCCCAAGTACATCTGCCAACCAGTTTGCCTTAGGAACTCTCTGTACCACAGGGCAGGGTGGAGAATAGTGCCCTGGTCCCTAGAGAAAATTTGTGTGACAGGAATGAGTAGGAACCCACTGTGCAACTGATTATATTTCAAGGTTCAAAATAAATTATTGTGTTTAAACTCATCTGTTGACTTAGTTGTCTCACATTCCTCAACCTCACCACAGTAATTAGGAGTGATTCCCCCTCGACTTAACAAAATCAAAACATTTCAAAATCGACACTGATGTTATCTGGTATCATCATGGCTTTAACTCAGATATGGAATTTCTCCTTCATCCTCCTCAACTGTAGCAACTTTTTGGCTCTGCTGAAAGGACAACATGGAAGTTCTCTGACTGAATGATTTCTGTTCTCTTTAGCCCCCTCAAACATGTTCAATGACACGCAGTCCATCTTACTTTATTACAAAACCAGGTAACAATATTCCTGCCTCTGCCAAGAAGCTAATGTCTTTTCCTAACACCACTCCTGCAGCAGCACCAATTAGAGACCGACCTGCCAAAGCAGGGTTCACGCACACAGAGGACACCACGAATCATGGGATGAGCTCAGTGACACCACGGATGATAAACCCTTCATTTGTCACTCAGGGAGAATGAACAAACACAGCAGCCTGTCCCCGCCCCAAAAAGCCACCACCATCATCTAAAGCCAAGCTAACAAACCCAAAGCATTCACACAAATGCATCTCGACATATCCACAGCTTCCGCTGGTGCAGGAATGACACAGTGTGTCACCCCTCGTGTTCCAATGGAAGGGGCTGTGTTCTCCTGGAAGGAAGCAGAGATGCCCTTGGGACTAACGACAGGTCCCCAGCCTCAGGAGCTGAAAGGTTGGAGCACAGCAGCAGGACAAGAAGGATGATTAAGATGACTGAGCTGGCTGTTAAAGGTGCAGCCTTCCCTTCTAAGCTCACTCCTGCCCCATTTGACACACTGTCCCTTTGTGTTCCCCTGTCCGTGAGTAATGGGGAACAGCTAGACCAGAACTCCAGCACTGACAAGGCAATTTTAAATATACCTTAATGGTGTCCACCTGCAAGATTTCTGAGGTGTCATTTGAGAATGAGAAATGCTTTGTAAAAATAATGAGAATTGTTGTGAAGCACCCACAGAGCACTATATTCCACAGGATTTATCATATCAGTTTTATTAGTGAATGGTAAAGAACACGGCTTGATATTGTTATTAAGTCTTTTGTGGTGACAGCATTGTGAGATGAATGGAAAAACAGATGTCTCTGTTTTATATAAGCCTCCAGTCTAATGCTTATAACAGGCTACAGCTAATGCCTCATGCATAATCTTTCTCATGCCTTTCAAGCAATTGCTTAACAAGGGGGAAACCCCGAGGCCAGCCTGCTGCTTTACTCACTACAGCTTTTTCTTTCCCCTTTCCCTTAGCCTCCTCAAAGTTATTGGCAATCAAAGCTGAAAACTGAAGGTGGGTTGCTACACCTTTGACTTGCAGGCCTGAATATTGATGAGCCACAAGAGACAGAGATGGAGAGAGCGACAAAAGGTGAGGGGAAGAGACAGGAGGTTGGAAACGGCCGGTTTCCCAACACACACACTGACAGACAGGTAGTGTTGACACTGTACCTAGAGAGGCTGCCCTCAGTGGCCAGGCTCGGGGAGTCATCGAGGACATTAGGTTCACTGCAGGAGGGGCAGGGAGATTAAGAATTTAGGGAAAGAAAATGCAAAAAAGCATGCGCTTGTCTCTGTTTTCAAGGGAAAAATATCAACGGAATAAAAAAGCGAAAAAGGACGGTAACATTAGTTGGTCTCACGCTCAACAGCATATATATGACTCAGAGGAGCTGAAAGAACATCTGATCACAGGAGCAGTCTTTAGAGGGAGTTTACACTGCAGGGAGCCTTCCACATCTCTGCTGAGATTTAGGGAGCTGAGAAGTTCAGCAGGATGTGTTTCCACAGGAAATAAGGGGAGGGAACTATTTTCAAAGCTGTTTTCCTGCAGCATTTTCATTTATTTCCATTCTATTTACTTCCAACTTCACAGAAAGCTTTTTTCCCTTCCCCATGAGCCACTTCTTTTTGAGGGAGGGGTAATCTATCTCCCATGAGCTACAGACCTTCTGTATGACTCTAAGGACAAACATCTGGAAAATAAGGTCTTGTAGTGCAGTGACACCGTAAACAAACACCTGGTGAGGATCCTGGCAAAGAAGTACATCATCTCACTGCTTTTCTGCAGCCATCAGGCAGGAACAGCCTGCTCAGCCCATAGGAAAAACATGAAAGGAGGAAAGCAGTCTGCTGGGCTACCAGCAGCAAAGTGGTAATAATATTACTTAGCATTAATTAGTTTACATTTGTGAGGCAGTCTGGAAGCCCAGAGGCCATCCATAACTAAAAGGGCACGACATGGAGGACTGATTACACTTGCTGAGCTGGTCCTTTCCCTACCAAGATGAAAAGTCTCCTGCTAGGAGACTTAAAAAGTACTTAAGTACTTAAAAAGTAGAGAGCAAAGATCTCTGGTAATTAAAGTCTTTTTTCTCTCAGCATCACCATGATTTAGGATTGCACAAAACAAAGATTGCTATCAATCAGCTGTGACTCTTATGAAGTTTATACACTGAAGATGGCAGTGAAAGACTGAGGAAAACGCAGCCTTGCATATTAATTTTTCAAGAAACAAAGGGACTGAATCAATTGAGTTCAAAAGTCAAATGAGTTCCTGTAAGCCCTTTTGTGAAAACTCTCAGATAAAATCTGTGCAACTTCTCTCTTGTAAATCACCCCTCCTATCTCTACTGGCAGGTACCACAGCTGTTACTTTTCCTTCATGTATCAAGGTTATATCCTTAATTCCAAGCAAGACTGGGGAGGCAGCAATGTTGTTTGATTTTCCAAGGCTGGTCAACAGATAATGTAGGATATATTTTTTAAATGTTCAAAGGAAATAACATAAATTAATCTATCCACTGCCAGATATCCTTGGATAACTTGTTGCAGACAAATAAAACAATAAACATTGCTTACTTAGAAAAAAAAAATCACACTTAAATGCAAAACTTCTCTCTACTTCTTCTAAAGCTGTACATTTCCCAAATTCCAATCTCTTTCTCACCACTCCATGTTAACCAGGAATAAGGCATTCAAAGTTATTTGTATCAACAAGTATATTTCTGGTTTGAAACAGTATTAAAGCCCATCTTTAAATATGACATTCAGTTTCTGCCCAGTTACTATTCTAACAAGGACAAAGATCACAGGGAAGAAAACAAAGTAAATCAAACAGGATGCCTCTGTCCCCTTTCCCAGCTTCTCAGGATTCTTCCCCACTCCCTACACAGTTTGGGTATGGTTCCCTAGTTCAGTGCAAAACCGCAAAACCCTATTTTCTTTTTCCTATCCAGCAGTAGCAGAGGAAAATAATAATGCTGAGTGTTTCTGAAACTGTTTAAGAGGAAAGTTTCTGTGGATGACAGCTTGTTCTTACGGACCTTACATGACACGGATCATCCTGGAAAATCGTTATTTCCCACCCTGCATCCTCGGTCCAACACTACTGCAGGATGAAGAAATTTAGCATTGCTCTGCTGGCACTGATCCCACTGTCCCGTCCCTCTGATGTACCTGAGCCATTTCTGCTCTCATGACTATAATGGGAAAGGTGAAAAGCCCATGTTGTTACCTTTGGCTGGGCAACATGCCCACCTCAGCCTGAGGTGCGGACATGCTGGAGAGATGGCTGGAGAACCGCCTCCTCCCAATGGCACCCATAAGGTATGCTTCTTGTTCACTTACCACACTGGGCATGCTCAGGGAGTCATCTGGAAAGAGAGAAAAGAACAGGAAAGGAGAGGAAACAACGACCCCAAACCCCACCTTCCTCTTCTCAGTTCTCAAGAGACAACAGGATGCCAAGGGTGTACCCAGCATTTACTTACCCAGAGCCCAAACCTGCAAACTGGAATATGCCATTAGATTTTACAGTGAAGAGAGACAAACACATAAACCCCTGCAGGATGAGGAACCTGGCACATGTAGGGCAGGAATTTATCTAGGCTTTCAGCTTAAGTGGCTCCCAGGAAAACGCGTTTGGGGAATTCAGCTTCCACTAGGGCTTAATTCCTGTGATTAATAAATTCCTTGTTAATATACAGTATTTCTGGCATAAAAGTTGTAACTAGGCGTTTTGCTGGTGTGAAATAAACTGCTGCTGTGACATAGCAAAGCACTGTTACAAAAAAGAAAATACATGACAGCAAAGTGCAGAACTCACATCTTTAACACACTTTGGGACATGCATCTTAAAGTGTCACCAAAAAATTGGATAAATTGACTCAAAAACATCATACTTCAACTGAATTATGCAGAGTTGGACAGCGGTCAGGACTGCTTGAAATTTTCAGCCCTGTTTCAAATTGTATGAAGTACCTGGAAAGAAATTACTTTGTTGTGGTTTTTACCATAACAGCTTTTAACTATAAATAAATAAAACAAAGAGGAGGTTTTGTGTTGTCATTTTCTCTTTTCTTTTTGACCTTTGCCAATTCTGACGTACTGAAATATTTTATGGCAGCATTAAGCCAAGGCAGGGCTGAGGCAATAATGACTCAGTGAGATAGGAAGGTAGCACTTACCATTCCTCATGGTGGCTCAGAATTAATACATGGCTGGAACTAGAGTTTGCCACAGTGAGTAAATATCTGAGCAATGTAGGAGCAGCACAGTTGTGGGTGGATTGTACAATGTTTAGAAATGAACCCAGCTAAAATAAAGTTGGGCTGAGCCTGGAAACTTTCAGGTTAACTGCTCTTTCTCAAATGGCAATTCTGCTGTAACTGCACAGGCCTTTCTTTTGAGCCCCCCATTTCCACTCCTTTTGTTCGATGTCTTTGGGGGTTAGCAGTCCTCAAATACAGAAGTGAAGCACTTAAGTTTCAGGCATTAGACAACCAGCCATTGCAGCACCAGAAGCCAGTATCCCTGCAAAAGCAGGGGGAAGCCCAAGCCTGATGCCATATGAGCAGAGTTTTCTACCCTGGCTTTCAGTGAAAGACAGCTCAGAAGCAGAGAGAAGGCAAAATTCCAAGAAAAACATGAAACTCAGATGGAACAACAAACCAATATTTCGATCATTGCAAATAAGTCCCCAGAAGATTCACTATCCCATTCCTTCTAAACTGGCACCAGAAAGCCTGGCAACCTCAGAACCTGCCAGCTGCCAAAAAGGGAGATCAAGCTTTTGTTGTCAGTAGGTTTAAGGTTTAACTTCCTCTTTGTTAATTGACACAAGAACAGACAGTCCACCCTGTGGAGAGCCACAGCTGGATCCCATGCAGCACAAGGACAACATATTTCATGTCAGAGCACCTGGACAGAAGCGATGAGAAGGAAGTACTAAGATCCTGCAGGAACGGGATCCTAACCACAGAACCACAGCCCCTTCCCACTGTTGTGAGGAAGGTCAAAGAGAGGACTGGTTGTCAAATGCCTTGTCAGCACTGTGAGGATTGCATGTCAGCCCTGATCTCAGACACTAAAAATTTGCCTGTGCCTTTCCCTTTTCCTTGCCACAGCTCAGGAGGCAATGAGGAGCTATGCACAACCCAAGCTCTAACACCACAAATGGTGTAGCAATCACACCAGTTTCTCAGCCTCGTGCTCCTGTGGGCCTTGTGTTCACACCAGTACAGGGGCAACTGTTTTCCCCTCCCAGCTGATCTCTGGGACATCGAGAAAACACCTTCACTGCTCGGGGATTAGCTTGAATCAGCAGCCACGTACTTTCTTCATCCTCCTCATCCGTGCGGCTCAGCGTGTCCTGCGAGGCCTGCTGGGAAGGCTCGCTGTCCTGCTCCCAGACCGTGCCGGTGCCGGTGTTGGAGCGGGACATGGTGGCCAGGCTCAGGCGGTACGCGGAGGTGGAGGTGCCCACAGTGCTGACGGATGTCTTCCCTTGGTAAGCTGTGCCAAGAGGAGGGAAACCAAACCCAAGTCAGTGATGGCACTGGAAATCAACAAACAACCAAGCATTCTTGACACGCTGGGCACCTCATTCTGCCCAAGTGAATGGGTGGCAGAGGTGATAAAAAACCCACAGCTGCCCTGGCTCACCTCACCTCTCCTCTCCAAAATCTCTGTTTTTCTTATGCAGTACAGTTTTTGCAACCTTACTGTTGTATTTTCCAGATCAGCTTCAACATTTAGGAACAAGACAAATTATGCCAAGGAAAAAAGGCTGAAGCATTTCCTTTTGAATTTGTTTTCCTAAGAACAAAACACATAATCCCCTTGCAGTGTGCAAGCAGCAGCTGCCATCTCGTGGCAACAGGAGTGACTGTCAAGGGAGAAAAGTGTGCCCTCATGCAGGAGAGAATTCAGTGCACCATAAGCTCGGGGATGCTGATCTGGACCTCACAATAGAGAAACCAAGGGGAGAAAGTAAGAGGTAGATCTGCTCCTGCCACATATTTCTGCACAAGTAGGTTTGGCTCTACAGAGGCTGCACTGGGTTTGGGGCTGCACAAGGCACTCCCCAGACAGTGAGAGCTGGCTGCTGGGGAACAGGACTCAGACTTAGTGGAAAAATGGGTGCATTTCACAATTAACCTGGACTTCTGTTGGTTGTCCAGTGGCAAGGCTGGGCTGGGCACAGGCTCCAGGGGCAGGCTATCCGGGAGGTATGTGGGTTGCCCCATGCCCCTCCTAGGCAGTGGACAGGTCTGCCTCACAAGTAGGGGCGAGCAGCTGGCCAGACTGGTCTGATGGCCCTGAGCTCTCCCTGCCCTCCTTACCCGACCCACTGTGCACGGCCTCCTTCAGGATCTTCAGCTCGTTGTTGAACTCGGCGATGAGGGAGCTCTTGCAGAGCGGGCGCGGGATGAACCGTTTCTCCAGCTGGTCGGAGATGTGCTGTCGGGCCGTCAGCTCCTCGTGGTTCTCAGCCGGCTGGGCCAGCAGCTGCAAAATTGGGACGTGTTAGCATGGCCAGGAAATGGTGCCCAGGGAACCGGGACTAGTCTCCAGACCAGCTTCAGCCTGCAGCCAGCAGACCATCCTCTTTATAGGCAGGAGGTTTTTGACTCCAGCTATGAGGTTTCCACCTGTCTTTTGGGGACAACCTTATATTTGACTGAACATATATTAAGACCTCACTGGTACAGGGTATATGGGTTTGAGGTTTTAACATTAAAACCTCACTGGGACAGGGTATATGGGGATGAGGGCTTCCTAATGCTAAGCTCTACCCTTGGACATGAGACAGGTCCCTCCTCCACAATGATTTATTCTGTCCAAGAGACAAGGTAGGCTAAATAAGTTGGAGTACCATGTGCTGGTCTACTTGATAAGCAGGGAAGAACTGTGATTAACTTGAGCTCCAGTTGCCTCAGCCTAGCAGCTGTCTGTCCGTCCACAAAAGTCCTGTCAGAACCTTCACCCAGGTCCTTCCTGGCTGTAGGTGTATTGCCTGGCTCTATGCAGAAGAGAGATTTCTGGAAGATTTCTGCCAACACCCTCCCAGGCTCAGCACATCCACACTCCCTTGAAGTGCTTTGAGTGCCTTTGTTCTAAAATTAAGTGCACAGGCAAACACTCTTGGTCCAGCCTATACTACTTTCCATCCAGAGGAGCTAAGACTAGCTGTACTCCATGGATCAGAGCTCCTGGATGACTGGCATACTCTTTAGTGCTGGCTAGGGAAAAGCCCTGTGATTTAGTTTCAAAGGGTTCTCAGGTCTACTAACTTCTGAAAGGTAATTCCCTACATACAGTTCTGCCAGGAGTGCTGTTCCTCTGTTCTCAGCTGGGGAATAAGGGATATCTTGCCTTCAAGGCATGATCTGTCAGCAGCCAAAGCAACTGTTACCTTGCACTGGATGAAGGGCCGAAGGAGCACAAAGATAGGGATCCGTGTTCGTACGATAAAGTCGAGGAAATCCCACAGGGCCAGCCCTCCCACCTTCCGCAGGGCCATCTCTTTGACTTGCAGGCTCAGCCAGTACCACTGGCTGTCCAGCTGGCGTTCAAAGCAAACAAGGATCACCTTCAGGGCTACAGGGGAACACACACCAGCAAAGGGCAGTCAGAGATGTTACCAGTGTCCCTCACAAGCACTGGGGAAGCAATGAGGGGGGCCATGGTGGGCACAAACCTACACAGGCATGCTTGCATGCACGTGCACATGCACTCCCACACACCCCGGAGTCACAACTGTCCTTTCTATCAGTCTCCAAACGTGGCAAGGAAGAAGCGACCACCCTTCTTGTAATAAAGGCCTTAGGATCAGGACTGGGAGTTCCATTTCCAGAGAAATTTTCCTACTTCATACTTAAGTTCCTCTGTATCTTCTTGCTCTATCTCCCCCTTTCCCTCCCTGCAGAGTTCTCTTGTCTTCCCAAAATTCAGATATTTTGAAAGCAGCTCAGGGTGGGAATACAGCCCTGGCTGATCAGAAGACAAAACAGTGCTCTTCACTGAAGTGGGGAGTGACCAACACTTGGCTCACAGGAGAGACAAGAAATCTCTCCCTTTCCATGCTCCACTGGTCTGGAACAAACAGGGAGGCTTGGGGGTTGGGGGAAGGTTGACTACTCCATCTTTCTTCATAGGACAGCCAAGCCTTCTCAGCCATCATACATCTGTGTCCCAGTTTGTTGGGGCAGGGGTCTAAACCAGTGGTGAACTGCCAGTTTTTCATCAGTGCTACCCCATTCCTCAGATATCACCTTTACCCCTAGCTAGCCAAGGGCCAGTGAGGCTGTGACTGTAGGGGCTGACAGGCAGTCAGACTCGCCTTCTGTGGCTTCACTGCTGTGCTCTGGCAGTATGAAAACTGAGTGACCTCTACCTGTGCTGCTCTCCTCCAGGTGCAGTGCTGACACTGCTCACCTTGCAGTATATTCCAGAGATGCTCTTGACTTCATGCTCTGGCCTGGCCCCTTGTTCAGGACAAGTCTTAAAGCAGTTCTAAAGAGTTCAGTTACCTCCTGCCTGAGATGGTTTTCTTTGGTGCTCTCTACAATCTTGAGCACTCCACTTTACCTCTGTCTCTTCTCAGAGGTCAGCAAAAGCCATCACTCACCCAGGTAGGCAGCCTGGCTGGTGGACTCTGCGAGCCCTTCCCGTCGCAGGTCCTTCCCTGCATCCCCTGGGGTGGAGCAGTGGGCAGGGGAGCTCTCCAGCATAAAATTCTTGCTTCGGGAAGTGCTGATGATTCGAGGTGGCAGGAGGATATTGATAACAGTCTGGAGCAGCAGCAGGACCTCAGGCTGCTCCAGCCAGGGGCTGTCTGAGATGCATTGGGAGGGGAAAGAGAGAGAAAGATCAGGCTACATCCCACCAAAGACACCCAAAAGATCCAGACCCTTTTCAGTTGCAAAACAGGGTGTATCTCAAATGTTCCCTATGCCAAAACTCCGTCCCCCACACCTTGTTATGCTGCTTCTCCTCCTGCAAGCAAAGGCAAAGTTTATTTTAGCACCAACATGAACACACACAAACACAGAGCTATGCAGCACAAAGAAATATCCCATTCAGTGGTCTCATTTCCTTTTGGCATTCCCCTCTCCCTTTACTCTTTGCTTTCATTTACAGATTTACCAGTGAAGACCTTTTATAGCAGAAAACAAGGACCAGGACTTGTGCCAGACAAGTGGCATGGATTGGACAGACTGTGATCCACAGGGGCACACAATTTCCGTGACCTCTGCTCCCCTCTGTGGGTTCTGCTACAACAGATTTATCTCACCCTGCACTCCAGTTTCAAAAGCAGGAGCATATCTGTGTAAGACCTGACTCAAGAACCACGGCACAGCTGAAACAAAGGAAAGAAACAACAACAACAGCTTCTCCCAGTGGGGCTTTTTTCAGTCTCGGACCCAAAGGGCACTTAGCTGACACACTGCCAGTGACAGAAAATCAAATTAAAAAAAACAAAAATAAAATACAGAGGGCAGGGAAAGTGCAAACATCAGTTGTCAGAAAAGGGGGAGAAAAATTCCTTTTGTTAAATTAGTCAGACCTTTGCTTCCAGATCCTACTGTGAGCACAAATGGAATCAGTAGGTTTAAAAGCATTCCTTCCCTTCTTTCCTGATTGGTGAATGGGGAGACGACATGGCTTAGGGGGAAATCTTCTTTCAAAGCCTGTGCAGTAATAATAAGAAAGGATTAAAAGATTTCATCAGCAGATCACGCACACAAGTCACTGCAGGGAATGATGATCCCCAGGCACCCTGTTTACACAGTGTAACACCAGCATTGAGGACCTGATTGAATAACAAGCCCTCAGACTACTTAGTCAGGAGTAAAAGGAACTCACAGAGTAACACGGGGGTCACCTGCTCTTGTCGCAGGCAAGATGTAAGAAGCCCAGATTCCTAACTCTTACATATCATTAATAAAATCAGATGTATCCCAGAGGAGTCAGCTGAGTGTTAGTCCTAAACTCTGCACTTCTGTGAGTGGCATCAGGACCTGACCCAGACTATGAGGAATAAAAAAAGGAACAGAGAAAACTGCACAAATGACATAAGGTAAATATCCTGCTGTCCGAACATGGAGGCTATTCCCAAACACATTTTTTGTTCTGCCTCACTTTGTTCTGCCCCATCATCCTCCCTAACACAAAGAATGAACTCCTGAAAAATAAACAAAATGCACATTTACTTCTTGACACACAGTCAAGCCTAAATTGAATGGTCTTTCACCTTCTTTAGAGGAGGTAATACAAATGACTGTCTAGTGACAGCACTTCTGCTCATTTACAGCATCCCAGTTCCTACAGACTTAGCTGTGAAATACAACTCCTCAAGCTTGCAGACCTGGGCTGAGAAATTCCAGGAGAAGAAGTTTTCTGATGGAGTGTGAAGTACTTCTGTTTCCTATCCTGCTGGAAGTATCAGGAATTATGACTACTCACGTGTTTTTCTTGACATGTTTGGTTTTCATTACATTTAAAGCTCACGAATGAGTGAACGGGGAGAAGAGGGTGAAAAAAGTAAAAGCTCCCAATACTTTAAAAAACACTATTAATTTGGTATCTGGTTTAAAAAATAAATCAGTAATATTTCAGAGAAGGTGAAGGGGGCCCTTTTTTTGTTTTTGATTAAAGAACCATTGCCTCAGAGCTGGAAGAAACCTGTGTCAGTTTGTACCAAAAAGTGCTTTTGTGCCTCATGCTCTGAGCCGGCACTGTGTTTTGGTCCCTTCCCAAGCTGCCCTAATGCTCAGAAATACCTCCCTAAGTATTCAGCTGGATGTGCCAATGCATGCTTAAGTATGCAAGTTGGAGCTAGATTAGGAAATCTGTTCCTTCTTGGAACACCACTCTGACTAACCTCACGCTAATGGGGAGAGAAAGGGATACAGAGGCAGAAAGACTCTGCAATAGTTATGGCACTGTTATGAGAAAGGCATAGTGATGAAATGATCCAAAAAGTCCAGAATGCTTTCTTTTTTATTCTGGATAAAAAGGATGCCATTGCGTCAGCAGCTGAAAAGCCAAGTTGCCCTGCTTTTTGTGCTGGCACACTGTGTGATCAGTTCAGGTAAGAGCAGAAGCGCACAAACTCCACTCTCAGTTGCACACGTGGTCCCACAGGAAGACAGGAAGGGTTGCATGGACATGACCCAAGCCAGGGCCCATCTCCCTGGGGTAGGAGGCTTATCCTAACTCCTTAGATCCTGCAGAGAATCCTAACCTGCTTATCAGAGCCTTAAACAGCATCCATCAGCCAAACTCCTTTGGACTTCAATGGCAGTGTTAAGCTGATGGATGCTTGCTCTGGACTTGGCCCCAGCAGAGGAATTCTGAGCTCAGCTCAAGCCTTCAAAAAGGAGGGAGAATTTACATGTTGCTTCTCTTTAATTTTTGATGTGTGTTCCACAGTTTTTGCCCAGCTTTCGCAGAAAGAAAACAGAGCACCGATGAGTTGGTGTCTCAACCCGAGGCTCTAACAGGCCTGGCCACAGGCCAGGGCAGACACACCTGTATCTGCAATGCTACAAGCCGGACAACAGCTGTGCTGAAGGGAAGAGGTGGTGAGAGATAAGGGCTGAGATGAAGAAGGGGTAATCCGTCAGCCACACTGGAGGGTCCTACTACTCCCATCACCTGCAATACAAACAGAGCACATCACCACAACTGGCTGCTTACAGTTTCACCCATGCCATATCCTCCAACATCAGTGAAATGGAGGTGCCTTTCATTGAGCACTGAGTTGGGGTGGATCTAGGAGAACCAGCCCCCTCAGTGGTCCTTGCAGGAGCTGGGGCCAGTGAGGGGAAGGAGTACTAGCAGGGAAAGGAAGAGGAGAAGAGGAAACCAGCAAGGATGGGAGGAATGCACAGGTAACCTGGTACATTTATAAATGCACCCAGTACCAGCCTTGAATGACCAGCACTGGACCGGTGGAACAGCTAGAGTTGGAGGATATGTCATGTGACAACTGTAACAAATAAAAATATTTCATCAAAGCAAAAAGTCTGCATTGAAACTGGACATCTTTTCCCTTCCCTTGCTGTTCTACTTGAAAAATAATGTCCTAAGTCTGACCCAAGCCGGGTTTTGCACAATGTTCAGATTCCTCTCAAACACAGTCTCTTCTCAGGAACTGTAAGCATGATTTATCTCACCTGACTGACCCCAGATGTCTGAAGCAGAGTCGCCTGCATGTGACCTCGTCTGGAACTACCTGAAATATCAGCACTAGGAAACAGCATTTCTAAGAGGAGAGTTATTTATACTGTTTGGGATGTGTCCCTCTGGAGGAATTAAATCACAGGCCTGCATATGCCTGTTTCTCTCCATGACTAGACACATGTAGATGATGGGAACAGGGAGAAGTTACCTGGCAGATGACTAAGCTTACGGGAGATGAATACACACTTCTTTCCCAAATTTAGCCTGGGCAAAAAGCTAATAACCAGTTTTGTATCACAAAACCAAAAGACAATTTAGAAGGGAAAAAGTCAGAGCCCTTTCTTTGCATCACTGTGGATTACCATTGAGATCAGCCTTCCTGGATGATCTCTTTTTGGGCTTCTTGATGCAGCTGGTCTACACATGATACAGCATGTAATCAGGGTGCTCTCACAGTGCACACAGCTCTGACAGCTAAAGCTAAAATATTCTTAGCAGTAGGAGTACATCTTTGCCTGGTAGCTCTCCCTGATGTTCCCAGTCAGCTGAATGTAAGCATGACAACTGCACTTTAGCACTGCAGAGCTTTCTGTTTGTAGGGCACTGGCTAATTCTTAATGCCTCTTGGAGAGCCTGCTGCTGTGATTCACCCTGCCATGCCTGCTTGCCAAAGTGGAAGTCCATTCCAAATTTGTGTTTGAGCTGTGTAGCAGCCTCTGCATGGAGCAACTCTTAAGTAGTCTGAGTGCCCAGAGCTGGCTTAGCTCCAGGCAGCTTGAAGCTCTGCATGAACAGGGAAGAAGTCTTATATACTGACAGGTTGAAGCTTCCCTGCCCTTGCAGCAATGAGTGCTGAATGGACTTGAAGGACAGGAACCTGGCAAAATCTGATATTGCATTTTAGCTGGTGATCATGGTTTTCAAAGCCCCTCAGAGCACTGGTAAACCCTGAAAAGTTTTTCTGTTGCTGCTAGAAGTAGTTACAACATTTTTTTTCTAAGGAGAAAATGTTATAAAATCTAATAACAATAAAAATGCTAGTGCAGCCTTTCCCCCTTTATTTGTATTTTTTTCCACATGGAATGAAAGCACGAATGTTTGCCCAAATGGCTGGAGTTACATTGCTATCAAAGTGGGGGCTTGTCCTCAGTGTAACAGCTGTACAAACACTAGAGTCTATCTCTGAATGACCAAGCATGTCTCTGTTGTAACACACCTAGGAGCATAAACTCTACTAGGAGTGGGATCTGAACATTGTACAGTGCAAACCTGTACTAGATCAAGCCAGGGACATTGCAAACAGTGGAGTCAATCCACCTTGTAAACCCTTCTAACTAGCCAACACCCGATGGCCTCTGACAGAGCCACCAGGGCCCTTCCCCCACTGGGGATGGTAGGTACCCCCAGTGCCACCTTCTCCCTGTCTCTACCAGGTGTGTGCAGTCTCCACCACCCCACTCTCCAACTTGCAGCCCTCAACTCTCAGCTCAGTCTGGCAAAGGTGGATCTTCAAAGTGGTGTGTGGGAAGCAACGGAAATAAATCGCCTGACCGCTGCTACCGGTCACTGTATCTCCCCATGCACCACTTCAAAAATGAACCTTGCTATCTCTAGTGTCACTTGCGAAGTCCCCCTGCCAGGGGTAAGGGGGGACAGGTAAAATGACAGGAGTGGGAATGATCTGTCATCTTCAGTCCAGAGAAGTCAACAGCAGGGGGAGGTTTAGTAAAGGTTCATGGGGTTGCCACTTGGCTACTCACCAGATTGACACAGACATTGATCAGAGACCTAAGGTGAGGCAGGAAGGATATGATAGGCTGCCTCTGAAGTGTCAAACAAACCCCTTCAATCAAACTGCTGGCAGGCTCCCACTCAACCTGGCGCCTGCAATACAACAGTAGGTTCTGTTAGCCACGGGCTCCTGCCCCCCACCAGACGCCCGCGACCGACACACAGTGACACCCACGGAGGAAACGCTTCAGACAGCAGTGACGTCCCAGGGAGCACAGAGTGCGCGACAGACGGAAGGTTTTACCCCCGCAGCTCAGGAAAGCGCAGAGCCACAGAGCACATCGGGCATTTGAGAGACAAGAAACAAAGCAGAGGGTCTTGGCTGCTCACAGCAGCAGTGGTGAAGCTGCATTTCGCTCCCTGACGATTCCCTCGGAAAAGATGAAAAACGAAAGGGAGCCCCAGACAGTGGTCTCGGGTGTCCCTATGTGGGGAAAAGATCTACTGTGCCATGCTACCAGCTGAGAGTGAGTCCTCCATGTAGCTTATGGATGTTCTCTCTGTAAGCTACTGTGCAGCTTGGTCTGCTCTGCCAGAGTGACTCATAAACACAGACTGCCCCAAATGTAAACTGACCCAGTAGTACAATCTTTATCTCCCTCATCCTGTTCAGGAGGGATGGTTCATTTTCTATCAGCACCAGTCCTTCATTCCAGGATCCTTTCTTCGCTGACACTTTGCTTTTTTCACCAAAACAACATTTAGGGCTTGTGCCAGCTGCTGAAAGGATTCGCCTTCCTAGTCGTAAGCAGGCACAGCGTAGGTAACATCAAAGTGGTTCATACCCTTCATCTCAGGGCCTGACTCTTTGGAGTCAGTGCAGTTCAGAAGCCAGCATCTGACTAAGCACTTTTTGGGACAGAAAGATAAGGCTGGCATAGCTTGTCAGCTCAATCCTAAACAGTATCCTAGTCAAGCTCCCCAGACTTCTCAGAGACGCGGGGGACGGAGTGTTCACTACGTGTGATCTTGTACAGACCAACATACGTTCATCTTTGAGCATCCACAGTTCTTAGATCTCCAGAATAGTAGTTTGTTCTTGCATTCTTCTTACACACGCACTGCTTCCACTGGGTTTGGAGCGGGGTGCCCACAGGAGGCAGCATATAAGACTGTGATGTAAGTACCCCAATGGATGGCTCTTGGGCTCTGGCACCCAGGCCCATCCCTAAGAGACCCAATGATGGCCCAGTGATGCTTAAATGTAGATGCTGTATTTGATCCAGTGGCTTTGAGTCCCTTTGTGTACAGAAGAGCAATTTCAGCCAAGCATAGGTACAGGCACAGACAGAGAGAATATGAAGGGAATTTGAATGTATGAACATCCATTCAGTTTACATAAAGAGGAAAGATCTTCAGGAACAGAATACCCTTTACCTGCCTTTCAGGGAGAAGAAAGTATGAGCGAGAAAAGAAAGAATGAGCGAGAAGCAGACAAGACATGACAAAGAATCAAACCACCAGGAAGGACAAGTATCAAAATTTCTGCCTACAAGGCAGTTCCCTACAAGGGCAGGAATTTCTTGAAGCAGGTTGTTTGCCAAAGGAAAGCGATAGATAGTGATGCCAGAAAGAAGAGATCACCTCCCTTTTATTTGCTCCATCTTTGCTGGGTACAGATAATTTACACTGGGACCTAATTCTGATGTTCTCTGACATGATTTGGCTTCTCAGCTGAGACTGACAGCAAAGGGACTGATTTAAGCAGTTTAGGACATATGCCGATGGGGGTCACTAAGACCAATGACTCTTTTTACTCAGATCACTGCAAAATTTACAGGGCTGAGAGATTTTATACTACACGGGCTGGATTTGTACCACTGCCTCCAAGGTAGGAACACTCCACAGTCAATACTTCTTGAAATGGCCAAAGCCTGTGCCATAATGCCACTGTGTGATGCACCAGGCTTCCAGTAGCCCGTGACTTGAAGCAGTTGATGCAGATCTGTGCCCTTTACTCGGGAGCATCCAGAAGCTATCGCATAGCTCCAGACTATTTTCGTCTTTACAGTGAACGTAACAGTACAGCCATGCTGCAAATACTCTTGCTACAGTTTAACTTTCCACTACAAAATAAAATTAATCTCCTCAACTCACAGCTAAGGTAAATAAAGAGGGCAGCGAGATGGTAAAAATCTGAAGACTTATTTCGGGGAAAGAAAAATGACATTTCTGAAAGTTCTCTCTGTGGTTCTCAGTAACCGTGTGTTTCTTTTGTTACCAGAAGACACAACAAAAATGTCAACATAAACACGTAACAGAGATAAGAACACCTGTTAATTTTCTGACACGTTGTAAAGATTCGCTGCAATGCGACAGCTTTAGCCAGGATGACATACCCACACTTCAAGGCTTGCAACATCAGAAACGGACCCCGTGGGTTTCCAGCGTACCAGCTCACCTCAGAGTAGGCATCTTGTGAATTTTATTGAACATACGATCCAATCTCTTTAAGATGAGGATAAGGGCAGGTCTCACCGCCTCGGCCGTCCAGTCCGTGATGGGCAGCATCTCCATGATGTAGCGCCGGAGCCCTCGGCTCTCCATGGTCTGCGTGTCGTAAGGTGCCAGTTTCAGCAGGGAATGTGCGATTTCCGCCAGCCTGGGACCGGGGATCGTGAAGAGGGAAGTCAAACACAACTCGCGTTTCTCCACGGGTGCAAACGAACTGAATGGTAAATCTTTGGCAGCCTAGTAAAAATGTGCTGCTATTTAAACTCTGAGATGTGGTCTCTAAACAATCTGTTAAGATTGTCTTGCTGGAATCACTGTTTAAGAACACGAGTGGTCTAAAAATTACTTTTACGTTGACATTAAATGCGCCGAAGGGACATGAGGAATCACAGATTTGTGTAGCTGAAAACAAAGTATCTGACCTGTCAATCAGACTACAACATTGCAAATGTCTGTGAAATACAGACCCGATAAAACCTATTTGTCAATATTCATTAATATCAATATTATTAAAATGGATTTGGTTTGGTTTTGTGCTTGTTTTTCCAGTGTTACTACTGTAAAAAGTCTCACTGTACAATTTTCAGGTGTTAAAATTTTAAAAATAACGTGTCCGTGGGTTTACACAACACGTCCTTTGTAGGATTACTCCCTGCAGCTTTGATTTGTTTCTCCTGATGCCTCTACAGATTGTGTTGCTGTTGCTTCTTCTAACCCTCCCAGATGGCCTTGCCGATGGCATTTTCTGTGTTGACTACGAAATATCACGGCAGCATTTAACTCACACTCGCAGTTTGACAAAGATCTTCTGAAATACTTGAATGTTTGTGGCAAACAAAGACTATAAATAAAGCTGCATCTACTAATAAAAGGGATAGAAATCTGTATACTCCCTGAAACGGACTCTGTAGTGCATGATTACAATACAGCCTTATCCATATTGTGGGGGAGTTTTCTGAAATGCCTTCAACTAATGGAACATATCTCTATTATCTTTATAATCTGCCTAGCAATATCAAGGGCAACGAATTCTTCAGATTAACCAAAAGTCCTATAAAAGTTTTTCTTTATCCACTTTTTCTTTATTATTCCTTTTTACAACTACTTTGTCCTACTATGGAGTAGGTCTGTTTTCTTAAACACTGTGAAATTTAAATTATCATATAATTAAGCTTCTTGCTGGCAACTTAACATGTGGCAATCAGTGATACATAATGGTATATGAAAACTCCCTTATGTGTTATAAAGTGTGAGATCCATTGCATCCAATTTGAGAGGTCAATCTCAATTAATCTTCTAGTTCTGTTCATGCAGAAATAAGCAACCTGGGAAATTCTTATCTTCCCGAAATACTGGCATGAACAGCTCACTGGATATGCATCTCCCTTTTTCATTGGGTCCAAATAGATCTTTATGACTTTTGCAGACTAAACATTTAACTTCTAAATGGCTAAAACTGGGTGAGATTCAGCCTGTCTGAAGTGACTAGCATATTATCTTACTTTCTGAAGCCTCTGAAATGGCACCTGTCAGCCTCCCAGGGCCATGGCTGTCACATCACATTCTGGTAAGTCTGCTCTCTAGGTAGAACTCAGTTTTTTCCTCCAGTGGTTAAATGTGGTCAGTCATTTCAATGATACTTACAAATTTATGTAAGAACCATGATGAAGTTTGCTTTTATTTAAGACTGTCTGTGATTAAGCACTTCAGGTTCCAACCCCAACAAACAGATATTTCTAGCACCTCCAGGACATTTAAGAGAATCAGAGCACAGCTCATTATCTGCTGCAAATCAACCCCTTGGTTTTACTGCTGTAACCTTTGACCGTGAAAGACCTTTCTTGAAAAGAATGCAGTATTTGCCAGCTGCAAGTGTAAAAAGTGTGAAAAACTGACAAAAGAATTGGGTCCATTCTCTTTTGTCCCAGTTGTCGGACAAACTTCTCAGTAGCAACTTACGTTATTTTGTGTTTACCATGAACGGCAAACTCAGAGAATCAGGACCAAAGTGCTTAGGAGGCTCTACTCCCAACTTCTTCTAGGTCAGCACCACGTGACACTTTGCAGCGAGCGTCCAGCCAGCAAGCTGGGCTCAGTGCTGCACCTTAATAAAAGACTTGTGCACCTCTTTATCCTGTAAATGCCTTCTGCCCCATCCTCCTCCCTATTTCAGGCACTTATGGAGTAGTTGCTCTGCCTTTCTTGCTTGTTAATTGCTGGTTCTGATGCACTGAGTCACAGGAAAGGATACAGCTTGTATTCAGCCAGACAGGCAGTCTCTCCAACCCCTGCCCCCTGTCTATACAGGCTTATCTGCCCTGATCTTCACTACCACTGATTCTCATATATCAGATAGGCTTCCATGGAGCTATTTCAGATGGGGGTCTGAATGAGACCAGAGGAGAGCTTGAGAAACCTTCCTTATACACAGGCAGCATCAGGTACAATCTAAGGAACATCCAAAACAACCTCTGCGTGTTTCAGAGAGAAAAATGCAACTACACTACCAAAAAGTGATTCCATCTGCTATTATGAAAACTTAAGAGCTAAAAGAAGGGAATCTCCCTGAAATGAGCAAGAAAAGCAGCATGCCAGTGGAATACCTCATGTGGGACTTCACATCCAGCAGCTCCAGAGAAGTCACGCGGGGCTCACCAGCCAGATTCTGCAAAATCTTCAGCCTTGGACCACAGTGCTTGTAAAACTCTGTGCAGATATTCAGCAATGACTCCCGTGGTCTCCTGAACTCCTCTCTGGCAATTCGTTCATCCAGCTCCTCTCGGGGAAGACCCTGGCCCTCCTCCAATATGTGAAGGTTCTCCCTGGAGAATATTAAATGAGACAAAGTAGGAAGTGTTATATGCAGTGGATCAGCAGGGATAGATTATAACAATGTCTCCATCTCGTTTTTGCAACAGGTGCTTTCTGCTGCAATTGAAAAGCAGTTGCACCTGCAATTAAAAAAAAAACAAAAAAGGAAAATTATAATATGCGAAGTCATGCTAAAAATGTAAATATTTTTCTGTATGAACTATCCTTTGCTACCCTCCCCTGAAAAAAGGCTGCCTGTCACAGCAGCAGTGCATATGAACAGTTCATCATATGTCATGGAAGACTGGGCAAAGATTTTACTATACCTGATAAAGTGTAGTTTGGTTCCTTGTTCAGGGTACCTGGGAAAACAGAAACAGGGAGGTTTTAAACAGCAACTCAGTAATATCTAAACTGTGCCTTTCTGAAAGAAAGTGATACTGTTGTAGCCCAGAGGTTTACTCACCAGGGAAGGATGGTATCTTGTGTCACTGGAACCATGGCTACACATAATTACCACATTGAACAGCCTTTACCTCCCAACTGGCTGCAAACAACATATTCCTACAGTTATCCACCTTGTTATGAAAGGACAAATTTAAGCTTATAAACCATAGCCCTCTTTCAATTTCTCTTACTGATTTTCCCTCCAGTGCTCAGTCTGTTCCACAAATCCAGAGCTCACCAAGTGGAAAAAACACCTCAGTGTGTTTTTTTATTGTCATTTTCTCTTGACACTTCTTGTTGAGAAAGCATTAATAAACCTTGCACCACTTGGCTAACATGTCCAAGGCTGTAACAGTGATCGTTCATGAGACTCCTGCTGTTGCCAGCAGATGTCTGTTGCAATGATAATACAGTAGAAGAAATATGGGCAAGAAATCTGGAGCAGTGCAAAAATATTTTGGATCAGAGATTGAACATTTGATAATCAGAAAGATCTGGAAATGTAAATCAAGATGCCTGAGTCACAGGGCATTGGGAATCTCTGCACTGCCTGTCAGCAGATACATATTAACTGCTCTCCAAAATGAGCAGACAGATAATAAAGCAGTACTTTCCATTACAGCTTATCTTCCTTAGACTGGGCAATCTTGCAATGGAAGTAAATGGCATATACCCACTTCAGACTCGAGCATGGAGGAGTTTATCTGCTTCTCAGACCAGGGGTTGAAAGTCAAAGCTGTGTTTCATCCATGCCTGAATTTATCTTAAAGAATAATAGGCTGATTCCAGGAGTTATGAACCAAGATGTGTACACTATCTCCCTTGAATACCAAAAAAAAAAAAAAAAAAAAAAAAAAGACAGGTCATGACTTGGAAAGCTCTAGGGGACAACAGTAAGGCACAGTCCGGCCAGGAGAAGGCAGAGCTGCCTAGAAAAGTAATCAGTACTGCAACAAAAACCCTTCATAATCCCAAATGCTTGTGGGTGGATTTTATAACAAAATTTCTTAAGTCCTTTCTCTATGACTAAATTGTCAGAAGCCTTGTCTGATTTGCAGCAGCCTAACTGGAATGGCCACTATGGCCAAGGAGCACTATTATAGTTTGCTGGTGCCATGTCCTTCTTCCACGTGAAGGTTCTTTAGTGTTTTGTTGGGGTTTTTTTAAGAAGGACAAAAATATTCCCAGTCATTCTTCCACTTCTCTCAAATTCTCCATCACCTCCTCCTTTGCTATCTGCAACTGCAAAAAAACCATAGACCAGTGTGGAGGTAAAGTTCATACAAGGAGAGCATAGGAAATGTAAAAGGAAATGGAAAAGGGAAGAAAAGAAACCTAGAGGAGGTGCCAGTCTGCAAGTATCAACTGACATGCAGTTTATGCTTGTACTGCTGTTCAATCCTTCAAAACAGGGCCAGAAGGATCTGACCCTTCTGCTGTCCAAGTGTGCTCTGCCAGTGGTCACTTTGACAGTGGACTCAGCAGGAAGCAAAGCACAGAGAAGAGGGACATAGTTGCTTTGGCAGTATACTTCTAGAATACAAGAAGAGAAACAAATAGGAAGTAATTTAAGATAGATGTTATCCATTTTGATATCCTGGTCTTCTACTTAGATACGTGATTTTTAAACAGAAATTCTAGTTTTGAGTATTTTGGGTGCCATCAGAAATGCAGTCTTGGGCTATGTGCTCTTTTTATGTGACTGTTCTCTCACAATATGTAGAGCACTTCCTCAGCTCTTTGAGGCCAAGCACTCTAAGCAATGCTGCCTTACTCAAAAAAAATTAAAAACCTGTTAAGAAAAATGAAAGAAAAGGCCCCTGACTTACCTGGTGTTCACACCTGCTGTCATGGTGTGGTTTGCTGTTGTGGTCCCTTTATGGCCCTGGTCACATCGACTCATCTGTGGAGCTGTCATAGGCCTAGCAAAGAGGTGAACAGCACATTACACACTAAATCTAACAAGCACAATGAAATCCTCCTTGTGATCTGGTGAAATCTGGCACTAACTTTACCATGTCTCAAACTCAACCGTTATTCAAGCTGAGATGCACATTGTGGCCTCCTGTGCATTCCCTCTCCCACACGGAAAACCAAATGCAGCTCAGACCTTTGACCCACGTGGGTTACCTGGTGAGAACTTCTACACTGTACAGGAGGGCCTGCAAAGAGGTGGCAAGGGCACCCATAGAAGCAATCTCCTCACGAGCTGCTGTCCCAGTCTCCACTTCAGAGGTTTGTCGCTTCAGTTTCTGTAAGTAACAGGGAACAAGCGCTTCCAAGACCATCAGCATCTGGAGGCTGGAAAAATAACGATCTGTTTTACTTTGTCAGTCCTGAAACTCACTTTAGGTAGAGGCTTAACTTCCTATCTGAAGACCCCTGGATCTCTCACTGGGCTTGTGATTTCATTGCTTCTCACTAGAAGCCCAGAGCCAAAGAAACTATTGGATGAGGGATTTCAGGGGGAAAATTAGCTGATGCAAGAAACAATAATAGTAATGGAAACAGCCTGAACTTCTGGGTATCTTCCAGATATGTCATCCATTTGCTAACAACCACCTTCCCTTTCACAGATCCTTTTATTCTCGTTTCCTTCTTGCAAATTAATCTTTGTACTTTAGCAAGTTTACCTCCCCACTCTCTTATCTTTCTGTTCTTTCCAGCTGCCTGTTTCTCCCCCTCCAGTTCCCCCTCAGCTTCTCTGATGACAGAAACCTGCAGGAAATGGTGTGTCTCCCCTGGGAAATACAGCTTATGTGTTGCTGCTCCAGCTGCCATCCTGCTTAGCGCTGCAGCCGGCGGCTGGCAGGATTTGGAGCTGGTGTTCTAGCCAGGGCTTGGCCTCACAGGGAAGCCCCGTGTTTGGAATGCATTTCTGTACCCTCTGCCTCCATTTTCCAGCCTTGCTTTCACATACCCTGTGCAGCTTTTATGCCTTTTCTGAGTCTGCACAAACCAATATAACAGATTAGCACCTTCTGAATGACTCAGGAGCGTAGGCCACCACTGTCACACACAGCTTGATGGCTTCGCTGATGGAAAAGGTCAGGTCTTCACTTCCATAGCAGAAGTCTGAGGGAGTAAAGCAATATGAGAACACTATCACACAATCATACTGAATATGAAAGGAGCTAGCACGCTCTTTCCTTTTTCTTCTCTCCACTTGCTTCCTTCTCATGTTAAAACTGCCCAACAGGCACTGGCTTTTGATAAAAATCTGTCTATATAAAGGAAACATATGCTGCACTCCCACTTGCACCTTGCTGTCCAAGGACTCTGTAGGTGAGAAACAGCTCTCAGTAGGTCACTCATGGCTGAACACAAGGCCTACAGCTGCTGGAGTCCTGTTTCAAAAACACCATCCATCACAAGCAAAGTCTGAAGCTCATACATGACAAAGGCACGTGTCAAATTAATGATAATTTTTATGCTCCTCCCGCTTTTTCTTACATGTTTTCACCAGACAAAAAATGATGGTGATACACCACTGATGGCAGAAGATAGTTTTACTTCCCAAAAATCAAACACCTTCTATACTGTTAGCCACATGGGTGCCAGCACAAAAGTGAGTTTGTTGTGCTAGTGGTTTCACAGAAAGTCTTCAAAAGCATTTAAGTCCCATACTACAAATATAACTTTGGGGATAATTAGTTCCAGGCACCAAGATACTAAAGTATCCAAAGATTAATATCTGTAATACAACAATATAGTCCCGTTTTCAGAAGTGACTTTGGTATGCAGGAGCCCAAGTAAAAGTTAAGGTCCCAAAACATGTAAACAAACCGCTTCCAACAATGGAATTTGGATGTCAGATATTTTAGAAAATTCTGATCTTCATATGGAAGATACCAGATACACAACATACTCATCTACAGCCTCATCACCAACACACACACTTGAGAATTTTCAGAGATGTCTTTGAATAGCCCTCCACAGAAACCCCAAAGATTTTATATAAACGTTTGCTACATTCAACCAAGAGGAAGAAGTATCTCCTGTTTCTGTACTATTTTATATTATAACTTGTGATAAAATCCCAGTATGTAACAAAGCTTTAACTCTAAAGCTAGTCAGGCTTCACAGTGCAACAAGATAAATATTACTTAAGGAAAGTGCAAATGTGGAAAGTAAGCTGAAGATCCTAATAAAAATCAGCAAAAATTACTTCTCTGCAAATCACAAAGTAGCCAAATTATTAAATACTGTGCATGGATAACTTGTCCTGGATACATCATACAGCCATACATATTCTGCCTCGTGATAACATCCCCCCAGGAGCTCAGCACTGCTGGATATCTAACAGCATCCATCATCATCTACTAGTCATAGTCTGCCCATGGGAGAGGACGCTTTTGTTTCCTGTCCCCATGGAGCAGAGCAGAGGATGATCTTGTCAGCATGATACAGTTTATTAGGCATCTTTATTTTTCACCCACACATGATAAAATTCAAAATGCCAGGGGCTAGTCTCAGACCAGCAGGCTTAATGCAGAAAAAGTAGCTTTGGAAGGAAGTAAGTTAATAATTCTCCTCCTGCAGAAAATATCAAAAGGATGGTGGTGATAAAGCCAACTCTTATGAGGCATAAGAAACAAATATGACAGCATTCTGGGAGAAGAGAAGGGCCCTGAATAAATCAGACTGCATCAAATATATGCTGAATCAATAAACAACAAACCAGAATTTAAGAAAGGGTGCTCTGCTGTTACCTAATGACTTGAGAGGCTTTTCTGCTTTCACCAGCTCTAAGATGTCCAAAATATCAGGAGTATCTCCCTCCAAGGACTGCAGAAGGTCAAACAGGCACTGAGCTGACACTCCTTTGCTGGTTCCGTTGTTTGTGGCATCCTGTTCCAACAACAAACATTCATGGCTGGTTTTCTGAGGGCCTGTGTGCATCCCAGGAATCTTCATCTGGAGGTGTGGGCAACCTTTGTTTTGACAAAGGGCCCATATGGAGTTCAAGAGCTCACTACTCCCAAAAAATAAGGCTTGCCTGACTCAACAGACTGATGCTACAGCGGGAGCATGATCTGAAAACTGCACACAGACCCTTGCTGCCCTGTGAAGGACAGATCTGTGTGCTTGCTGTGTATGTACAGTTAGATTTGGCAGCCCCACTTCAAATTAAGATGCCATTACCTTGCCTTAACTCACTAAAATGTTAAAAAGTAATAAGGGAATATTTCAAAACAGGGCTAACCCAGTCTTCGAGTTCACATGTACTAAAACTTGGCATTAAGCTTTTAATTCCTGTTGCTGGATGCTAGGAATGGATATGCATTTGAAGAGCTACAAATCATTATTGTCCTTTTATAATGTATTTATACACAGAAATTTGAAATGAGACCGCATTTACTAGCCTGGATACCAGTGGCCCATTATCTCAGCACCCTGCTCCATCAGCTGATGCACACAAGTGTGCAGAAATAAGCTTAAGAACCAGTTCTGTTCAGCACTCGGTGTTTTCCGTTTGTGAGCTCTGACAGGGGCTGGCTGCATGCACAGGCTTCCCCACTCTGAGGCTAGAGAATCACTCTTACTCACGGGGAACTCCAGGAGAGGGGCCACGCTGGCAAACAGCTGCAGGATAAAGGGCTTGCGGTGCAGGACGTAGAACTGGCGACAGGCGAACTCGATCGCTTGGCGCAGCTGGGGGTTGCTTTCATAGTCAGAGTACACCTGAGCAGATGGAGGAGGACATGGAGGCACTACTACAGGGGAAGAACTCTTCATCTCCTGAGCCCAGACTGAATCAACTACAGCCTGGTCATTCCTGACATGTTTGCCTAGCAGGCTTTTAAAGAGGGAGACTGGGCCACCCTCCCTGGCAACGCATTTCAGGGACAAACTACCCTTAGAAAAAAGGTTTGCTTTTCACGCTTGAACCTTCTTTGCCACACCTTTAGTCCATTATTTTTTGTCCTATGTATCACAGGTAGATTCCTTCCCTCTCTTTCCTAGAAGCACTTTACTTCTCAGAAGCCAGTTAGTGCTTTTTTCCTCAATCTTCATATTTTTTAGTTAATCAAATCTTCTAGTCCTTCCTGACAACACATGTTTTCTAGATGAACCTCCCTGTTCTTCTGCAGTCTCTTCAGTTAACTGATGTTTTTCGTGCAGTGCCCACTGGACAGAGACAATACTTCCAGTCAGGAGTGCTGCTGATTGGAGCAGCAGAATTATTCCATGTTTCTTTCACAAGATACAAATCTGTGTAGGCACCTCAGAATGGCATTTGAGGTATTTTTCTCTTTTATCCTTCAGTAGAAGGATACTGTTGGTTCGAGTTTAGCTTCAGATCTATAAAAACTCCAACACACTGTCCTGCAGAGGTGCTACTGAATCAGCTACTTTCCCTTCCACATTTATGTGGCTGATGATTTGAAAGTAAGGTGTAAGCTGACCAACATGATCTGTTTTCTTTCCTTTTTTTTCCAATTGCATCTCCAGTTTGTCATGATAATTTGGACTCCTAGCCTGTCCTCCAACACACTGACAGTGCCACCCACTATTAAGATCTTTTAAGGTTTTTAGAGTGGCATTTCCTTCAGGGGTGGCCACTGAACTATGAAACCAATATGTTACCGAAGATGTGGGATTTCTTTCTCTATTATGTAAACAATATAAATTGCTAGGAACAACTTCTCTGTGCCTCCTTTTTCTGTCCATTCCAATCACCTGTCTGCACTTCTCTGCTGGTACAAGTCTTGTTTGGGGTGTGGGTAGGAAGGATTTTCTTGGTATTTGCTGACAACAAGAAATACTAAGATTTTTTGGTAGTGCAAAATTCACATTACAGCCCAGGGCTCTTGAAGATTTCTAAAAAATTATTAGTGTGAGACCTCTGCAGAGATGTATTCACTCCTCAGTAACCTGGTAGGCTGAGTTTAACGTGGCTTTAATACAACCAGAAGCCTCTAGGATGGTTATGAGGACACCAGAAATATCTCATTTATCTTAGAAAAGGGAAATAATTATCTGTATATACATTTTACCAAAGAAGGTGGAAAAACCTGCATCAAAAAGAGCCCTGTGGGGGTCTATGTATGTATGCACAGGAGCTAAGCTGTTAATGGCTGGTTCAATTAAAGACTGGATCAAACCCAGAAGTGGTAGAAGAACTGACCACAAACCACCTAATCTTGAGTGCCTGAAGCAGAGAAGTGAAGGACTGCAAAACCAAACAAGCTCAGCAACACTTGGGTTTTCTTTTGGAATTGCTTTTTTACATCTCAAGAGGGGTATTTTATTAATTCAGTAGTTGACAATAATTTGGGAGAGGGAGGATAGAAAAGAATTACAAGCTAATTTCTCTGCATATGAAGTGAAAATGAAGTGAGACTTCTTCATAGGACTGAATGATTACTGCCAAGTACTTCAAATTATGTTATTAAGCTATTTTATTTCAAAATGTCTTGTTTCTAATGAATAAACCCATGCACTGCCAACTTGGATCCAATTTATACTTATCTAACTATGTAAGGCACGGTATTACAGTTTCCAGTTACTAAAGAGTTTGTTTAGGTAGCTAAAGTAATCACTGGTCCTAATTACTGTGCTCCATTAACTATGTTAAAATGAATACATACAGGGATGCTTCTTTTACAGAAATGATAGTTTTTCTGTATTTGCATTATAATACTTAATCTCTAGATACTGTCTTCGAGCCCTACAGAAATAATCCTTTCTTTCTGTAAAAGAACTACTTTTTTAAATTTCATTTTCAGTAGCTAATTTTTCTGAAAAGTAAACAGGAAAAAAGGTCTACCTGTACACCTCAAAGCAAAGAGAAGCTCCACCTCTAACACTTCCAGTACTTGTCATCACTCACAGGAAAAGACAACACACAGTTTTTCATAATTAAAAAGTGATTATAATTTTGTTTCAATCAGCAAGTAGCAAACTTAGATATTTCAATGATTCCCCAAGTTTCAGCCGTCCCTGGAGGAGAAACCACCGAGGGAGACCCAAGGCCCAAAAATTGTCCAGAAATTTCACATTTCTGTGTGGCAGTACAGAGAAAGGGAAATGGACATTCATTTACTTAACACAGACAAGTAAATAAAATGTAGTCATTTACTCAAGAAGAAAAGGGAAAGCTAATTTGGGCCATCCCACCCTGATTTGCTGCCTTCCTGAGGCCTACAAAATTTGTGCTCTCACCAGGACTCAGCAGATTAAAATTTCCCCTGTTAAGTGTCAGTTCCATTGTAGAATCACAGGATGGTTTGGGTTGGAAGTGGCTTTAAAGATCACATAGTTCCACCCCACTGCCATGGGCAGGGACACCCTTCACTAGCCCAGGTTGTTCCAAGTCCTGTCCAACCTGGCCTTGAGTTCTTCCAGGGATGAGTCATCCACAGCTTCCCTGGGCCACCTGTTCCAGTGCCTCACCACCCTCGCAGGGAAGCTTCCTAATTTCGAACCCAACCCTACTCTCTGTCAGTGTAACTCAGGGCTTGGTCAGCAGCATTCCCTCGTGTGGTTCCTGGGAGTGGCTCACCTGCAGCATGCTGGGCAGCACCCACTGGTACCCGCTGAGGGAGAAGAGGTGGTTGAAGTGCACGGCTGTGTTGATGACGGTGGCAGCGTACTGCCTCAGCAAGGCACTGTCCTCGGGGTGCAGGATCAGGGCACCATTGAAGACGTTCAGGAACAGCATGATCTCGTCCCCCCAGGGGAACTCACTGGGCATGCCAAGGAACATCTCCTCCAGCAGCTTAATCCACAAGCTTTTCTGAAGAGTGTCCAGACCAAAGAGCTCTTTCCCAGCTGCAGGGGAAAAGAGGCAACAGCACTCAACTCTGTCCACCACAGCCAGCCTTGTCACATTCCCAGAGGCCAAAGGCCTCTGCAAAGAACCATCCCACAACACTGACCATTGTTCTGCCTTTTAAAAATGATCTCACCCATCCTGTACCCTTTTAAGTGCCCACAGGGCTTGAACAAACATTGACTGAAAGCACCAACATGAAGACAGAGAATAATGAATCTCACACTGTTAAATCTGCTCCCTGCTGGTTGGAAATTCTCCTCTTAAAAAGTGGAAGATGTGAGCTTGTACGTGCATCATCTGCCTCACACAATCTGAACAGCTGCGTGGATTTATGCTCAATTTTTATCCTCTAGGTGTCCCACACATGACAGGACATCTATGCAGAGTTACAATAATGCTTCTGAAATCAAGTGCCTTTAGGGCCTGTTACAGAACTTGCCAATGCTTAACATCCTGCAACAGAGGTCTGTTTAATCCTGAAGTCCTTGAGTAAAGTTTCTAAAAAGTGAGCAGTTTCTACATCCCTGCTGCAGAATTTGTCCAGTCTTCATTGGAAGCCCATTGTTTCCTCAAAGTAGGTGGCAAAGGGCTCCAAAAAATCCTTTTTAGGAGCAGTTATGATACTGGACATAGTAGTGCAGCTGTAGCATCATGCATAATTTTAACACTTAATTAAATTATTCTCATTTGTCTCTAAAGAAAGTAGCTTTGTCTGGAGACCTCTGACAGTGAAACCCTCCCTTCTGCTGTGCTTACAAACCAACAGCTCTGTATCATCGTCCCTAGGAAGAGATTTATCAGCTTTCAGTTCTTCTGCTATGCTGCAAAGCCTGTGGGCAAATGAAGTACCTCACCGAAACCTTCTCGGTCTTGTACAGCCCCAGAGAAAGCTCCCAAAGGCCATACCTTGGGGGTCACTGAACAGTGAGAACTCGGCATCAATGGCACTTCGGGGAAATGAAGGCAGGCGGAGGAGGTCCTCCTGGAGCATGGACACATGGGACTGCTTGTGGGCAGTAGGTATTTTCTGCGTCAGGGATATCAGGAACAAGACTCGCCCCACCTCTTCCAGCTTGCGGGTGAACACCTGACAGAGAAAAAGAGACAAGGATCTGCATCAGTCTGACCAAAAAGCTCTTTACAATGTATATGTACCCTAGGTTCGCTTCCTCTTACAGGAGGGATGCTGCACTCGTGGCCCAGAGGATTCTTCTGAAATTCACAGGGCTAGTGCTGCACCCTTTGGATAGAATTTACGTGACCATTGTTCTCCAGCCCAGCTCTGCAAAGATGGATTGTGTTTGTAAAAAAGTTTCTAACAACATTTTCTATCTCAGCCTTCTGGAGGACCCTAAGTGGTTGTCAAACACTTTGCCATTGTCCCATGTGACGTTCTGTAGATTAATGTAAGCTTTGCCAGTGTGAGCCCCAATGTGGCCAGAGGAAAACCAACTCCAAACTGAAAACCATATGGTTGGCAGTTGCTTTCTGCAAGGCCTTAAACTATAGTCAACATGAAGTAGGAATTGTTATCTGTCTTCTGGGATGAGGATGGCTCACATCTGACTGTAGAAAGTGTATGTATAGTTGCAAAAGCAAAGCAGTCAATAAAACAAAGCAGACCAGAATCTGTGTTACTGCAAAGGAGCAAAGTCCTCCTTGATTTGAGACAATCACTTCTGGTTTAACCAGCTGGGAACCTGAGTTCCATTCTACCAGCCTCCTTTGAACTTGTGACTGGTAGGACCAGCCTATTTTGATACCAAAAGTAACCATGAGGCAGCGTGATGCTTCATACTAGAAGCAACTGTCTTTGGAAGCAGTTTTGAGGCAGCTCTTAGCTACTGGGAAGAAGCTAAAACATGGAAGCATGTGGCTTAACATGTGACAAAGCCCAGCTTCACATGTCCTACCTTGCTGTGACCTTGCTCTGAAGTGCACTCAGCTCAGAATTGGGTGCTCAATCAATCAACAATAAAGAAAGTACTTTTCCATGGATTGCTGCTCTGTGGGCAGTGGCTACAGAGCTGCTTTCTTTGCTGAAGCTGGATGTTTTCCAGCAACATCTTGCATGATTACAGAGAGGTTGGTAGATGGCTGATGTAAGTTTTACCTTACAAATATTTTGACCTCTAAGTACTCTAAATAGAAAAATGTAGAAAGCAAAATAATACCCTGACAAAACTGGACAGGCCATTTAAATCTTTTTGGATCATGTAGGATGTATCAAACTTACTCATTTCTGGGACACATCTCCTAGAACCAGAGTAAGAGTAATTTCTGTTAGAGAAGCAATCAAAATGATCCCAAGTAATTTCAGATTTTTATAGACTTTCTACTGGCAGATGCAGCACACGAAATATTTCCCTATTCTGTGCCATACACATATGAAACAGCATTAACTATGTTTTCCATTATTTTAGCTGGTAGTAGCTCTTAAGCAGCTTTATAGCTGCTTTTTATAACCACTCCTGATGATATTTTCCTACACTCACATTGCTAGGGACATAACTACAGTAACTGTTTTTTCACTAGAATAATACAACTGTTAAACCCAAATGCATACTGTATAACCATATTCCCCCATCCCCTTTTTTATTTCCTGCTTATTACCATCCTCTGCAGATACAGCTAGAACAAAGTTCTTGATCTACATGAAGCACGAGTGAAGGTCTTTAAAGGGAAAAGAAAGATTTATTTATAGGGTTTGTGTGGCAGTAAATCTGCATTATATGAGAAACTGTGGTTTAAACATTTTTCAAAATGGCTTTTTGTATTTCTGCAAAGTCACTGCTCCTTCTTCCCTGACACCCTCTGTGAAGGACTCTTATCTCCCATGCAGGAGTGTCCTGGGAAGTTGTCCTGGGAAGATGTCCTGAGGTGTTTTCATTGGCCTTTTTTAACCCCTTCCTATTGGTTGTTAACCCCTTCCTGTGCCTGGTGTTCCTGTAAGCCCCTTAAGACTTGTAATTGGTTACTCTGTGAATCCTCCTAAACCTATATATGTAACCAACCCAACAATAAACTCTCTCTTGCCTCCTCTCCATGTCCTGTGTGCTGTCTCTGTGGCTGCCATGGTGGGGGGGGAGGGGGGAGCACCTCTCCCCTCCAGGCTCCGGGGCTGAGGAAACCCCTGGTGCTGGAGTTTCCCCCTCCCTATCCACCTTCAACCGTCGGAAATGGCCCCTCAGATGGAAATGGAACCAGAGATGGTACCCCAGGCAGGAGAACCAGAGGTTTGTTTCTGGGCAAAGGTGTTTGATGGCACAGTAAGATACCTGCTTCTGAATGAGCTCTTGACCCTTTTCTGGATGCATCTGCACCAGGTTGAGCTGGGGAGAAACGGACCTACGGAAAGGATAAATGTCACGGACGTAGGTCTGCCAGGAAAGGAAAAAAGTGTATTTTAAACAAATGTAATCATAACAGCATCAATCAAGAGAACACAACAGAATAAAAAGCCTTTAGCCCTTTCTCAAGGGCAGGGGCTTTCAGACAGTGTCAGGCATCATGAAAGAGCATAAACAGAAGAGAAATTTGCTCTTTTCTATGAAAACTAGACATTAATGACTTAAGAGCAAGGGACTCCTCCTCTGCCTCTTCCCTCTTCTGTCAAATTCCAATTTTTCACCTCACACACAACTAAACACTGAAGATGTGGTGCTCACAGGACAGAACTCTGTCTATTTATGGGCTGCTTGTTTTCCTTTAGATAACCCTGATGTTGAAAAAGGGACAAGATGGAAAGAACAGTCGCCTGAACCTGATCTTTGCCTTACCTTGTTGTAATGAATGAGATTCCAACGCTTATCCATTAAAAAATAATGAGAAGACTGAGTTTCAGGTATGTTAAAAAACTCCAAGCACTCCTGAAAAAAGAAGAAATCAAAACATCCTGTTACTTTTTAGTTGTCTTGTACAAAGACCACAACATCCAAAAGAAGAATATCCATCTAATATAATAACATATAAAGGCACAAACCTGCATGCCTCAGTCAGGCTCGTACACTGTTCTGGTCTTTAATTTCTGGTTTTTAATCATAAAGTACCCAAATATGTTTGTGATAATCAAGGCGTGCTGGTATCACAGTCCTGAAAACTGATGTTTATTATTTTGTTGTCTTTATATCACCCATATGAAGGCTCTATGAGCCAGATGGATATTGCAGTTTCCATTTCCCTACTGTGTATTTATCAAGCTTTAGTCATAGGTGATATGCAAGGACACTGAAGTTCTGATCCTTCAAATCACTGAGATGTGATTCCCATTAAAATTTAACACAGTTGAACAAACTGAAGGCTTTTACAAATCTGTTTCTGATGTGGCTTAGTTAAGGCCATCCAGGAAGTTTTTGGTAGAAGGGGAAAGTGACCTCACATTTCCTGGATCCCAGGATATCAACGTGGCTACCGAACCATCATATCCACTCTGATCTTCATCATTCTGTTGTCTTTAGTGTTGATAAAACCAAACATTTAAATAATTTATGTATTTATTGAAAGTATACTGCAAATACCCAACAAGCTGCAGTATCTTCAAATATAGTTGTATTTTTGGGGTTTTGGCTGTGAGCTCAGAGCATTTCTATTATCCCTTCATATGGGATCCTTTTTCTCACAACCAAGCTCCCCTACAGGCAGACAGAAATGCCTGTGAGCAGAACTTCCCTCCCCAACACTGGAACAGGACAATCAGACAGAATGGATTGCTGGCATACAGGTATGGCAGGTAAATGTACTACTAAGCAGCTTGTCCAGTTCAAAAACTCACTCCTACCTTCAGAAGAGCCTCAAACTGTGTGTCCTCGTGGACCGGTAATTGCGTTGGGATGTCACACTCATTCTGTCCGTGCACAACAAGGGTTTTTGTGCCTAAAGCAAGAGAAGGAGTTGAGTCTTCCCTGGCCTCTTTAATTAACTCAATTTCAGGAGACTGGCCATGGAGGAAAAGTGATAGGTAAAATTCATTCCTGGGCAGGCAGGCAGCCCATGCCAGTCCTGTCTGGAATCTATTAGGCAGTGTTAGCATAGTTTCACACTTCCACAGTTATTGAGGAATTGATCTGTTCTTAAAGGATGAGATGGCTTTAGCAGCCACTGTCACTCTGAGGGAGGAACAAACCTAAAAGGTCAAATCTGTTTTTCAGCAAGGTATCTCTTGCCTGACTTGTGATGGCCAGAGTCTGAATGGTACAGTCTTACAGTGATCGTCCTTGACAGCCTTTCACAGCCCAACTGGCAAGAAGCTCTGGGTTGAAAAGACTGTTCTAATTCACTTCTGTTGGCTTCTTTTAGAGCTTTTAAAGTGGCTTTCTGAATCACTAGGAATTAGCAGTAGAATTTACTGACTGAACACTCAACTCAAGGAAAACTGACTTCTAATATGCAGCCATTTGTAACGGGCCTTTTACTGATCCAGTTCTGATGGATCTCCTTTTTGGTAGAGTGGGTCATGAACTTGGAAGTGAAGGAGATTCAAAGACTCATTTCCTATACCTGGCATTGAGGCAGTCACTAGCAGCTTCACTTCACATTGTTCCTTCTTCATAGTCTGTTTGAGGTCCTTGAAGAAGAGTCCTTCAACATAACCCACCACTTCCCAAAGGAAGGTAAGTGTGGCAGAAATGGCATCCATGCCCCACTCACACGGAGTCCGTACAAAATACATGATCAGTCCTACCTGCATGCAGTAAGTAAGAGGAATAACAGGTTGTACACGCTCTTTTAACTGTGCAGAGCATTGCATAAACACAGAATAAGAATATTGTTCTGCCTTTCTTCACTCAGAGGGTTAAACTTATTGAACATATCCTAAAAATCTATGCTAAAGAACAATCTGCCTGTACTGTTCTTCCTTTTCCTAGGGAGGGTGCGGACTGGGGGCAAAAAGTACTCTTGCAGCACAGCCTTAAAAGACGTTGTAGATGAAGAAAAGGGAGAACCCCTGCAGTAAGAGACCTCCTATGCCTTCTGCTCTGGTGTGCTGCCATGTAGATACCTCAGAAACAACAGAACGCTCCCTGGAGTAGCATACATCTTGTCTGCTTCATCTCTTAACTGCAGCAAATGCATTGACCCCAGTCTTGAAAGAAGCTGCTAGGTTTGCTCAACAGTACTCTCTAAGAGCAAAACACTTTCTGAATGAAAATTAAGTAAAATAACTGAAGCTTTTTGGGATCCTTCTATTGGTCTACAACTCACTGTCTGTTGTTCATAAAAATCCAGGACAAATTGCTTAGAGGTTTAATCACACATCAGGGGTTTAATCACACATTACAGATTCTTTTTCCTCTCCCCATAAGGACTGAAAGGCTGGTGTAAGCCTGGTGACTTGCACCCACAGCCAGAAGCAGATATGAGCTATAGAGGAAAACTTAAATGCATTTATTTCCTTACAGATTGTGACATTAACTTTTTAGCACACATGCAGGCAGAGGAGAGATTCTGGGCTGCACAGGGGACCCACAAGCTACTCACCAAGTAGTTAAAGAGGATATGAGATGTCTGGGCAGGAAAGTCTCCAATGTTCAACAAAAGCTTCCTTAACATATACATCAGCTCATCCTGGAAGGAAAGCAAATTTTTTTTTCTTTTCATCAAAAAAAAAGGAGAATAGATTTCTCCTTTTTGTCCTTTCCGGGTTTGTTTCTTCCCATTTTTCCATACTCCCTTATTCAGCTCTGTCTCTCAGGGCATGAATTAGAATTATATGCTTGTGACTGCTCCCACATATTGCAAAATAAGGCCCAGGGCACAGTACCTAGGCCAGTGTCTTTATGTTTTTATCTCAGAGAAGCCAGTACCTCCTGTTGCAATTTGTATTGACTGTAGCATCCTGATTCTGCACTCCTCTCCCTGTGATAATCCCTCTGATGATGATCTGTGGAATCCAGTTCAGCTCAATAGCTGTGACTGCTGGGTAGGAGGTGTGGGCAGAATCAAACTGCCCTTCTTTTAGAGGCTGCCAGTCTTAAATGTAGACTAATCCATTTCCTATGGTGGTGAGGGGTTGTGGAGGGCACAGAATCTCATTGTCAGCTAGGGACAGGTAGATGGTATCATAAATATCTTCTATGGCCCTTGTCCTCATCCACAGCAGATTTGAGCTATGGGCATGGATATGCACAGGAAGACCCATGCCAATGACACATCTGGTGATAGCTTCCAAGGAGATACACCTGTTCTCTGTGTTCTGTACTGGTGGTTGTGGCAGGCCTTTAAAGAGATAGCAAAACAGCAGACTGTGATAACTCAGAGGCCTCTGAGGCTAAACAGTGCACAGCTTTCTTCTCAAAGGTACTTAACAACCAACCTCTCTGCCCAGAGATACCCCATCCCTGGAAGTGTGTAAAGCCAGGTTAGATGGGGCTTGCAGCAACCTGGTGTAGTAGGTGTCCCTGCCCATGGCAGGGGGCTTGGAACAAGTTGATCTTTAAGGTCCCTTCCAACCCAAACCATTCTATGAAACAAAAGTGACCCTCTGAACTTGAACAAAAGGTTTGTGGACTATGGCTGAGAACTCTCAGGAATGGTGAGGCCACTGCTTGCTCAAAGAACCAAAGGGCCTGACCTTTCTCAGGTTTAATATTCATTCTGTAGTCAGTTCTTAGCTGGTGGCTTGAAGATGAGGGCAGTGATATTATTGACATCATACACCAAGTGTGCAGTTGAGAAGGTGGTATGGAGAGCCTTGCTGCCTTCCATCCAGTCAGAACCAGTATGCCTTTTATTCATAAAGCTTAGCCATGCACTGGGAAGTGGTCTAATAAGCCAGGGAGAGACAAGGCCACCCCCATCTTTTAGGGAAAGCCGAAAAGAGTGGTGTGGGTGCAATCAATATTTAGTTAGACGAAAGGGTTGTGCTTCACTAAGCAGCTGTTCAGAGCTTGGCTTAAAGCAAGTCAGATTCTTAGTGGTGATAAATCAGCTGTGTCCCATTTACATCAGTGGACAATGAACGAGGCCAAATGATGACATGCTACTTTATAATAGTAAATGTTCTTCCTCTAGTGATGCCAGCAGATTGATTCTGCTTGCAGCTGTGCTCCCCTGCTCTAAGCAATTCATGCACCCCTGGGGAGAGGAAGAACATACCTGTCGATTGCTGATCGTGAGCTTCTCAAGGAAATGGCGCAGAACTGTTGAGGGGTCTTCAATTAAGCAGTTCCACAGGACCTGCTGAGCAACAGCACTTACTGTGAGAGAGAAAGGAAACAAGGTCAGAACCATCTCCCTTGGAAAAGCCTTGAACTGGTACACTGAGATGCAAATGTTCCTAATCTTCTACCACAGTTGCCATGTTTTGTACTGAAACACACAGGAGCCTCTTTGATGCACAAGGATTCCTGGTCACCAGTGCAGTCATCTCAATAATAATCATTTAATCAGGTCTAAAATCAGGTCTAATATTTGAACCTTCCCTAACTACTGATAGGACAGGACGCACTTCACCCCTGTAGTCAAGGAATAATAAAGAAATAACTATTTGGTTTCATAACTCCAGATGGACAAAATACAGCAATTGAAAGACAAATTCATGTACTCTGTTGTTCGTGCATATAACTTAACTTTCATGGTGATTTATTAAGTGATTTTATCTGGCACTGGTGAGCAGTATTAGATAGTTATCAGGGAATTGTGTTGATGATCAATTCCCAGAAGTGCAATTAATGGCAATCCTGCGAAGCTTAACAACAACAGAGAATTATTTGTTATTTTTTTTCAGTATGTGGCTCCCAATCACAAAATGGCACATACATTATTTAGGTGGCTGACTACATCCACCCAAAACTGAATAGAAAATTTAACAGAAAGTTAAATGCACAATTAGCTGACATGATGAGTGATGAGAAAGGAAGGAAGGGCAAGAGTTCATCTGTAAACATTTGAGAGAAACAAATACAGAAAAATGCACTATTAATTTACAAATACATCACAGATCATAACCAATATATTCAAGCTGTGTATAGGTGGCTTTCCATCTGTCATAGAACAAAGAAAGGCTGGTGGAAATAGACCTCTGGAGGTCTGTAATCCAAGCCCTGCTTGGAGTAGGACTGTCATCATGGCTTTGACTAGCCAGGTTCGATAACCCCTCAGCATGGAGAATCAACAGAAGCTGTACTGTGCTCCTGGTTATGGAGTTCCTTCCCAATTTCTTACCTCAACTTCCCAAGTTGTAACCTCTAAGTTAGTATTCCTCTTTTTGTTTCCTTTGCATCACACCAAACAAGCCCAGTTTCTACAATCACTCCTCACAGAATACCTATATTAGACCTCTTACCATCCTGGTATCCCCCTCACTAAACCATTTTCAGCTTCTCAGTATTTTTCTTGAACTGGGGGCCCCAAAAGAGCAAAAAACCCTCAAAGCCAAATGCAAATTATGGAGGAAAAAAAGGAAAAACCTTACAAAATCACACTTCTATTGGAAATCTATTTTCAAAGAGTTTTGATTCTTGCCACACTTGAGCAAGAATCCCTTGAAGGTTAATCTAGGTCAGTACCAGCTACTCCATCCTCCCGGACTTCTCCATCTTCCATCAAGTGGACAATGGGGAGCACTGCTGCACAGATGCATGCTGGAAACACAGCCTGAGGTGGTTGGGGCACATGATGGTTTGGAGTGTGTTCAGTAGTGTGTTCTTCATCTGCAGCAGTAAGAAGAGTAGAAGGGGAGTTAGTGGTATTATCCAGGCAGGTTATATAAGCATTTATGTTAGGGGCTGTACAAACAGTTCAAAATTATAGGCTGTCTGATCACTGTGCAAGCACGACAGGTTTACTGCTATCTCCAAGAAGAAACTGAACCTCCAGCCCACTTCTTGACCAAGAATTTTCGTTGTAAATATACAGTTTTTCAATTTACAGTTCTTTTTTTTTGTAGGCAACCAGTTCTAATGAAATCTCTTTTCATTACCATTTTTCAGCTAAAGGGTTCTCTGTTGCACTACTCTCCTAATGGAACATGAGAGGCAAGGGAAGACATTGTGACAGCAGGGGTGAATAAAGTAATGCAGGGCAGTAATTTATTATAAAGTGGCTCAAGCTTGGGAATAAATTTAGCAACAGCAAATGCCACAGCTTTACGGGTCAACAGGAAAGGCTTCCAGTGAAATGAAATCCTAGAAGAGAATACTCCAAAGTGAAGTCAACCCACCTTCTGCACTGACTGCAGACCGCACTGACCAGACAGAGCCACGGCGGAAGGAATAGTTCCTATGGGATGTACTGGAGGTGCAGGAAGGACTCACAGAAAGACGGCGGGAGGCCAGGTTGGCAACTTCTTCTACTGACAAAGAGAATAGGAAACGTCAATCCAGATCCAACTGACAGACTTTAGGAAACTTTCTGAAGAACAGCACTTACAACCAAATCATATTGAGAATTCAAGTCAGGTAACACTCAAGAGGCACAACTTAAAATCTATAAAGATCAGTCAGATAATTTGTTCATGCTTTGGAAACCAGCAGAACATTGTTCTGTAAGAGTGTTCAGTGTTTTGGTGCATCACACTGTAACTGAATCAGCTTTATACTTCTTTTCATCTACTCCCTGTTAACCATCATAATTGCTTATTTTTTCTAAGAACAGGGATTTCTACTTACAGATTTCTTATGTATGCTTAGATCTGAACATCCCTGAACTCACCTAATGGCACATAGGTTGGAATGCCTTTAATGAAGTCTGTGTGCTCTGTTAGACTGGGCCAGTGAAAATTCTCACCCAAAGACTAAGCTTTTCATGACTCATGCCATGTAACTTTGGCTATCTGAAAGTTTGGTACTGAGGCTGCTCCTGTCCCCTGGGCTTCCCCGCTAGTCACCATAAAGACAGAAAACTCCAGGGGCAATTCAGCATATCCTAAGGTACTGCCAAAGGGCAATTCCTCTCATCCTTTAATTATTTAAGAGTTAAAAGTTAGGAAGGACATATTTCATTTCTAGTGTTGCATATTCTCATTCTGTTAAATCCCACAAGATACTGGGAGCTTTGAGATGCTAAATTGTGGCAAGTTCCACCAAAGGCGAGAGGAGATGGGGTAAGTGGCTTCATCACACAGTGAGCACTCAATACGTCCGAGGTTCTCTGTTTTTCTTGCACTGATTTTTAAATACACTTTTTCTCAATGATTTGGACTCTTCCAACGTGTGGATGCAGTTGTGATCTTTCCAATATTAACAATCAATGTTTCTGGACACCACCCCCTAAGCAGTGCTGTGTTGGTGAGAAGTGCTCTCGGGTTCCTGGAAGCCAGTTCCTGGCCCCAGAGCACACCTTCTTCTTCCTGCTCCGAGCTGGGTGTGCAGGACGGCTCGTAGCAGGCCTCCTGAGTGATGGGGATGGCAGTGATGAGACTGGCTTCCCGGCCCAGGCGTTTCTTCTCTTCCTCCTGCTGCAGGTTCTTCAGGATATGCTCCGCTCGCTGATGGGAACGCGACACAGCTCGGGCTGAAAATGACTTCTGTTGGGAAGAAAAGAGAAGAAACACAGCCTGAAGCTGTTAGTTAAGATGCACACACCCTGATTTTCTGACAGAGACCTCTAACATTTAGCAATTCAGTTTCTAAATACAAATCTGACCAGTGCCAGCTGAGCAGATTAAGCAGGAGACTCTTCTTGAAGATATGTCTACAATGGTCTGTCAGAGAGTTCTGTTGAACCAACCTTCTCTTGGAGAAAGAACAGCTGTGTGCTCCTAAGATATGAGTTACTGTCTCTCACAGGGATAAGAGGTACAGTACAGTACCTCAGTGAACAAACAGAAAAGACTTATGACCACATAGAAAATTCTGTGTATCCTACACAGACTATACAAGATTTTTTTTCCATATGGGAAAGACATTCTCAGAGTTTAGTCCACATCTTTTGGCTTCACTTCCCCAATATTGCTACAGAGAAAAAACAGTGCTTACTTTCATGATGTCTGCTTACCGACTGATCTTCATTTATAGGATCTTGCACACTCCCACTGCACTGAGGGACCCAGGGAGGATCAAACATTGGCACAGATGGCATACCCAGCACAGGAGAAGGCAGAGTGAAGTTTATACTTGGAGGAGGGATCTAAATAAAAACAAAAAAGACATTTTGTTAAAGCAGACTATTACTGTCAGTACTGTTAATTAAACATGAGCACAAGTACCCAAGACATTAATTAACTCTACAAATTTTTCCCACCTCCATATCTCACTGGACTATAACACCACGTATGACATACATTTCTTCCTCCGATATTTCTCCTCACTTGAGTCCACATTATACTTTTCTCATTTTATACAGGAGTTCTACACATCACCTCCCCCACTAGTGTGACTAACATTTTTTTTTCTCTAAACATTTTCAGGCAATTTCATAGCAGTTTGTCATTACATCTCTATCCCACAAGGCAAGCTGTAAATGTCACCATTGTGCTTCATGTGTCTTATCTACCTTAAAGATCTGCTGTGCTCCCTCTTCCATCCTTGGCCACACTTGATATCTAAACCTCCAGAGTGTGTGAAATTTGAGAATGGCATTCAGTCTTTGCACTGTTTCTGGGTGATGAAATTCGGACATCAGCATGTCAGAAACGGCCTCTGGCACTTTCACAGCACACAGCAGGAACATGGCAGCTGCAGGGACAGAATATCTGATCATCTGGTTTTCTTAATAACATGTTTATTTGGCAAGGAGAAATCGCAGCTCTGCAAACCCCCACCAAGAGAAACCCAGTCTTGGCTCCAGAAAGGACATCACCAGTCTAGCAGGCCTAGAGAAAACTGTGCTGCTTCATGAAACCAAGCATGTGTGAGTCCACCTTTTGGAGCCACAAAGCATGACACCTGAAGCTTGCAAATTCTTCTGGAAAACCTGTTTTTAAAAGAAAATATCCCTTTGATCTTCTCACTAAAAAAATTCAGTCATGACTGGTTTAAAATAAGAAGCATCTCTTGAAGTAACAGGAGTTACTTACTAATTGAGTTCAGCTTTCAGAGATTCCAAGTGATTTCTGTATTGATTGATAAAGGTTGGTTTAACAGAAGTTCTGCCTTCCCCTTGGAGCAGGAGCCAGTGCCCCAGCAGAGGTCACCTGGCTATGTTCATGGATAAAACCAAAATAAAGGTTCTTGGTTAAATGGGCTCTGTGTAATGATCACAGTCTGCCCCCAAGAGAAAACAGTTACCATGAACTGCAAGACCAAGGACCAGCTCACAACGGAAAACAGCACAACAGAAGTTGAGCTGGCCCATAGTTGTTTCAATGGATCATATTTGAATATAAACAGACATTAAATTCCAAATGCCAGACTGATAGAGGCCAATTAATGCAGACGGCACTGAGGGGCACTGCAGGAGACAAAAAAGGGGAACAGTGTTGCAGTGGGAGTTCAGTGTGTGTCAGAGAATCCATGGCTTCTTTGACCAGTAGCTCACCACAGAGCACTGAAGACAATTTCTTGAGACTTGGTGGCTGTTCCTCCACAGTAGAAAGAAGACGTTTGCCATCGCGTTCGCCTCAGCACTTATTCAGAAGGTGCTACAGGTGAGAGCTGTGCTGACAGGAGGCAATTCGAACACTGCAGGAAAACAAGGCTGCTCTCTGACTGCCCAGGTCCTGCCTTGCATCACAAAGGCTCCCAGTGCTGCTGTAAATTGGTGGTGGCCTTCCAGTCTCACCAGCTCAGAGAACTTTCTGCTCTCTGGTCTTTTCAATGTAACTATGTCAAGTCTTAGTAGGACTGATGTAAAGGTGTGAGTTGATGCTGAAGCAACCAAGAAACAGAGCCTTGGGAGAGGTCAGCAGATGGTACTGTGGTACATTAACACGGGAGTTCTTTTTATCTAGCTGCTAGATACTAACATTTGGGGCCTTTCAGGGTTTGACCTTGATGAATGTAATTTATACTTGGGCTGAAATAACTCACTACTGAAAAAAGCTACTACAGACCCTCAAATTGATTTTAATCCTCCATTCAGGAACAGGAGAAAGAGTAAGATGTATGTCAGAGGCTGTTTTGGAAGAGCAGCAAAGTTTCATCCCATTCCCTGTAAGCCATGAAATTTTTTTATTTGAATCATAGAATCACTAATGTTGAAAAGGACCTCTTCATTTTGCTCCTTCTTCTTCCTGTCTGCACATTTGACCTGGGAAAGGCAAAGGGGAAAGCACAGGGAAGAACTGTGGGCTGAAAAAGTGCACTGGTGGAACAGATGGAAAATGAGAGAAGCCTGGAGAACATGAGATGTGCAGTCAAAAAATGGACTTCAGGGCAGAATTCCTTGTCAGCTGTGGAAAATGAGGGACTGTAAACTGGATTGAAACGTGATAAAAAGGGGAGTGATGTCTGAGGAGCACTTCAAAACTCTTGCATTGTTAGCAGCTTTTGATAAAAATGCCTGTAATTTAATCTTCAGTGTAAGAACACTTGGGATGGTCCCCTTAGGTGCACAAATCTGTGGAAGGAGGAAATCTTTAAGCCATTTCCTTGCATGCTGGGGGGAGGAGAAAGGCAGAATTTGAAAGTTGTGGGAAATCAGCATACAAAGAAATTCAATTACTTTAATTTATGCTATAAGTAAACTGTGTATTGTGTGTGAGGGACGTTCACAGTTTCTAAGACTGCAACTCATTATTTCTGAACATCTGCCATTAGCATACACTGATTATGAGTGTTTGGACAGGACAGTAAGACTAGAAAAGACCTCCTGAATCACATCATCTCATCCCCTTCACAAACTCCTAAACCGAAGGGCATTTGCTCTCTTTCTGGTGGTGAGAAATCTTCTGTTTTCAAGGTGAAAGAGGTCATAAAAAGTTAATTCTCATCTTTATGCTACCATGGCTTAAATACTTCTTTCTCCCTGTCTGGTCTGCTGTAGTTATGGAGAGAAACAGTATCAATTAAATAAGTATCCTCACCATAAAGACTCTTCATTTCTCCTGTCCTAGCAGCCTTTCATTGCATCTGCCCCATGTAAATGTCTTTCTTCAGTGACTAGAATCATGCATGGAAGTGCTGTGTTCTAGGTAACTGTACATTTTGCTTTACAACAGCGTTAATACTTTGAATCTCTAATGAAATACCTCTTCTGACACAATCTGACTGTGTTTGTTGTTCCACAGCTGATTGTTAGGTCAGTTATCTTCTGGCCAAGGGATATACTCTGAAACTAGTTCATTTCCACGGGAGAAGATCCAAGCTCACGAGAGAAAAATTCTCATTACTACTTTGCAACAACATAATCTTACACTTTATAGTCATAAATTTCATCCCTGGTGCAAGACCCCAAGTCTAGAGCTATGAGCTCACCAAAGGAGTTTTACTTTAAAAATATACCAGGCTCCAAAAATTCGCCTGCTGATTTTTTTAGATGAGCCCTCAGTTCTTTTAACACCTTAAGAGAGAGCACAGAGGAGAAAAGCTGCACACATTTTCTCAGAGGGTACTTCTGGTGGTAAACTTTAGGAAATAAGAGTACTTGACAAAAGTTTAAAGGGTAACATTCAACCAAAATAAAGCATTCCACTAAGCATTGACTTAGCACATGCTATCACACAGAACTTAGCAAAATCCAGCCCATCTGGGCCCAAGTGACCCAAGTTACCTGTCTCTACTAATAATTTCCATCAGGAAACATACAGAATACTTTAGTAAACTCTGCACAGACTGAATCACTGTGTTTCCTCTGCCTAGAAACCCAGCTGAACATAGATGCTGATTTTGATGCTTTCCAAAGATCCACCACAACCAGGTGCTGAGAGAGATTGCCCTCCTGGTCCTTCTGGCCACCTCCTTTGTCCAGAGCACAAAACCACATGAAGGCCTATGAAAACCAAACAGTCCTCAAGAAACCCTGGTGGCATTCAGATTCCTCCACTGCAAAGCTGCCTTGCAAGCTCTTGTGATCTGCTGCAAGCTGTGCAGCCAGGGCAACCATTCTAAATGGTTTTGTTCTCTTACCTGCTGCTCCAGCCATGTGCTCATCCACACTGAGCAGGAGCTCCCATGCTGCTGGCTGAATGTCTCCATACATCTCTTCTGTGAGTATAGGAGCTGCCTTGATTAGCAGTGACAAAGGTGCAGGGGAGAGGCTCATCACCTGCAACAAACCAAGCCAAGCCTTAGGGCTGAACTGTGCAAACTATCACCAGGGAACAACACATGCAGTAATTTTACCCGGTTTTGCTTTGCAGATTACCCACCAATTACCTCTAGGTTCAGCCATTTCAGATAATGCTCCAGAAAAGAACATTGCTTCTGGCTACATTGAAAGAGCAGTGTTTGCAACCCGGTTCCTAGAGCCTTTTGCTTGTCCCTCACATCACCAAAACTCAAAGAGAAGAAAAGGAAGGCCAAACTTTCCCAAGGTAGTGTACAAACAGTGATACAGATCCATGAAAAACTTCTTGCTTCTTCAGGGACATTGAACAAGTAAGACCAAAGGAAACTATTGCTGTAAATGGACAGGTGGTATTTAAACACAATTGCGGATTTTCTACATTTTTAAAAATATTTCCTCCTTTATTTTTTGTATCCCCAGCTTTGATGCATGTGTCCCTATGGAAAAACAGAGATGCAGACTGTGATTTAACGAAGCTAAATGTTTAAAGGATTCTTTGACCGTGTTACCTTAAGAGGTTTAAATTTAGCATTTCTCAGATGGGGAAAATATGTAGGGCTGAACTGACTGATATTCAGGAACAGGTCTTCTCATGGGCTTGGAGATCCATATATATTTTCCCTATTGTTGCAGTCTAACCTGACACCTAAGTATCACCTTACATAACTATCATATGGCCTAGTCAGTACCTGCTGCCTGATGTATTTTAGCATTCCAGAGTCCTTCTTCCCTTCCAAGTTGATATCAATTACCCTCTTTTTTAGAGAAGGAGTTCTCAAGCACGACTTGTCTGAGCACTGGAAGGAAACAAAAAGAAAACTGAGTTCACATTTAGATTTCCCAAAATGTGGAAAAGGAGATCAGGTACAAGAGGAATTTCCGTACACCAAAAGCCATTTGGTGCCAGAGGTGTAGCACAAAGCCCTCTTCTTTGCTGGCAACAGACCTAGTATCAGTGAGATGACATATCCAAATTTCTTCTCTTTTTAACAATGTTTTCCCAATAAAATGTGAAGGCAGAAGCCAGTAAGTCAAACGAAGGATGTGAATGTCGTCTGTGTCATCTTCACAGGCAGCACACACAAGTATTTTAGCTAAGCAGGTTAGAGGCAAAAAGTCTAAACTTCCCCCGCAAGAAATTACCAATGGAAGTGTTTAGTGAGCACAACAATGATTCCTCTCATAGAATCACTGAGGCTGGAAAAGACCTCTAAATCATCGAGTCCAACTGTTAACTCAGAACTGGCAGTCCCCCACTAAACCATGTCCCTCAGAGCCACATCTACATGTCTGTTAAATACTTTCAGGAGTGGCAACTTCACTACTTCACTGGGCAGCCTATTCCACTGCTCGACAGCCCTTTCGGAGAAGAAACGTTTTCTAATATCCAACCTAAACATCCCCTGGTGCAACTTGAGGCCATTTCTTCTCATCCTGTCACTTGTCACCTGGGAGAAGAGGCCGACCTCCACCTCACTACAACCTCCTTTCAGGGAGTTGTAGGGAGTGATGAGGTCTCCCCTGAGCCTCCTCTTCTCCAGGCTGAGCCCCCCAGCTCCCTCAGCCTCTCCTCATCAGACTTGTGCTCCCAAACCTTCTCCAGCTCCATTGCCCTTCTCTGGACATGCTCCATCACCTCCATGTCTTCCTTGTAGGGAGGATTATCAAAAAATTAAAAATTATGAATTGCTGTCCTGCAGTGAGGTCTGTACAAGCAGTGCCTGTGCTGGTAGGAAACCTTACTGTCTCCCAAACTTTTTTTTCCTTGCTTAAAGGCTTTGATGATTTGATGGATGGTGAAATGTGTATCACTATCTTGCAATTCAAAGTGGGAGATGAAACAGCATGCAGTGTTCTTCTGCTATCTTTCATGAACACTGCCAGCTGCTTATCCCCAGCCTGCCTTCTGTAGAGGAAATGACTGCCTCTCTTTCTAAATAACTAAGTGATACGCTACTTTTCTATGCCAGAGGAAATATATGAGGGTTTCAGTTTTCAGGAAAGCAGAAACATTAGCTGCTGTTTCACCTGCCCTGTGCTTTCTTCCATACAAACACCCTTCAATTTTCTACTTTGACAGGAAATAAACAATCTGCTGGGTGATGAGAAAACATTATAAATTTGTCTCCTCCTCCATCATTTGTTGCTTCCAGGGATGATAGCCTCCTCACCCAACTGAAACCTTCATGAGAGTTTCATGAACTTTTTTGTTTTCAGTGTTACTGCAAAGTAGTCTAATGACTCTGCCATTGCAAGTATTCAGAATGACTGTAGTTTTCCTACTGTGGTCCAGCTGTTCATATGATTAAGTTGGTGCTTGGGTGGGCACTTTCCTGAAAGCAGAAATGTATTTCCCCTGCAGTTAGAGGTGCCATTTATATGACTAAAAAGGCATAATGGTTCCTGCTGAACTGGTCATTAAAAGCATGTCACTAAAGAGACTGTAACATTAAAGACCAATGTATACAATTCTTGGAACAGCCCTGGGAGCTCAGATCTAAAAGAAAAAGATTACACGAGATGTTAACAAGAATTTCAAGAGTGATTCTTACTAACAGATGACAAAAAGCATGAAAAAAAAAAGGAGACTGTACTCCACAGGGTGATAAGTAGAGGCCATAAAAGACCATTAAAATTAAAGTCAGGTTTTAAAGCTTTTAAACTACCTCATCAACAACTAAGATTCTCTCCAATCAATACAGATTACATTCCTTCCATAATGTTAAGTGACTTAATAGCTGGGGTTTTTTTACAGCAAAGCCATGTTTAGGAAGGGCTGTGTTAATTTTTTCATGAAAGAACTGTATGAATACATTAGGCAGCCTTTGAAGGTAATTACGACCTGCCCAGACAAACCCCAAAACATTCTGCTTTTTCCATTTACTCACTTCCTTTTGTTTTTTGCCTCTTGCCACATTGTTCAGTGTGGTGTTTTCTCGCAGAGAGTCCACTGTGTCTCCATACAGGAGTTTGATGGCCCGGACGAGGCGAGCACAGGAGCGGCTGTGATGGAGGTAGCAGTGTGGGTGACAGTAGTCAATGTGGGTACATATGAAACTTTGCTGGTTGCATAAAAGGATCATAACCTGGAAATTAAAAGAGCATAATTATCTACAGAAAACGGAGTTACACAGGCAGGTATAGTCAAGCTAACTCTTCCACAGCCTAGCTGGGGAAGCATGAAGCTCAACACAGTTGTTTAAAAAGTTATGTGTGCCTATGCAGAGCTCTCCATGCTTACATGGGGTTGGCAAACTAGCTAGGCATGGCTAAAGAAACATTAGTGTTAACAAAGTTAACAGAGCGGCTGCAGATATGTTTGGCTGGGGGCAAGATAAATGCTGAGGAAAATAGTACTCTCTCAGTTTGCAGAAAAGCTGTTGTATCACCACTCTGAGATGAGAGCTCGGATTGGAAACTGTCAACTAGTCAATTGTCACAGAGGAACAGCAGCTCTCTGTACACTGCTCTTCATGTTACACACAAACCCAGCCTCTTAGCAGCACTCTGAGGAAAACACACCGGCATCCCCAAGCCATTCACACTGTAGGTCTTAACTGGCCTTTATGGATCCCACAACCTTGTTCAGAAATACCCAGAACTGCCACAAAGAATCTATCCCAACTTTTCCATCCACTTATGGTCTGTGCAGCTGTAGTCTGCCGGCTCTCTCAAGTAAGGCTGCCACATCATTCTCAACCTTAAAATATTTAAGTTTCTAAAAAGTTAGGAGCTAAATTTAAAACAAATCTGTGCTACGTATGTTGGATTCTTGTGTTTGCTTGCCTGTTCTGGCCTCATATTATTTTGGGGTCAGTCAGGAATAACTCAACATTTGTATCAATGTGCATATAGTGTAAGTCTAATCAGCATTGCATAGCCTCTAGCCAGCCTGAGTGGCTGACACAGAGTGAGGACACCACGCTCCAGGCATTCAGGTTTCCTGCCCAGTCACCATCTTCCAAAAAAAGACAACTGTCAAGAACTGTTTCTGACATCAAAGCCTGTTCTTGCCCACACCCCATAGGAATGGGACAGCTGAGAGCAGACTGTATGAAATACTTGGGAGAAAGAGTGGGATATCAGCTCAGTATTGGCAGCTGTCTTTCCCAAAGGCAACTCGGAAGTCACACATCTGTGCAGGACACAGTCAGTCTGTGCACAGCTAGTCAATCCAAAGACAATTAATCTGTGCACAGTGAGTCAATCAAAAGCATGTGCACAAGGACACACTGACTGTACTACTCCATCACAAGTGTGTCATGAGGCAACAGAGGTAGATGTGTGCAGTCCTTGGATACAAGCAGATTGAACGGTGTAGACTTGCACAACTGACTTTTGGCGAGTCTAAATTGTGGATACAGAGATTGCCAAAATGGATGTCTTAGACCCTGCATGACCAAACCACATCTGCACTGTTGTATTCCCTGTGTGTTGGATAGAGTTGGAACTACACAAGGCCCTACTGGGTTAGACAAGTAGCCTCTAAAATGCCACTTCTCAGAAACTAGGAGCCCAGCTCACACTGTAGTCCATTCTGCTGCTCTCCCTGAACTACCCACTACCAGCCATGCTGAAGATAAGATACTGAGCTAACGGATTTTTCAGCTGAGGGAGCATGGCTGTCCCTGGACACCTAGAGAGAAAGTCCATTTCCCCTTAAAAATTAAATATATGAAAAGACAGAGGGAGCGAGATAAAAACTTTCTGGGTTTAGTCCATTTTAGAAATGGCAAACAGATGATTTCCAAAAGTCACACCTTACTTACACTTTAGATCCTTGACGCTGTATGGAGAAAGCACAGACTGTGATCTGGTTACTGCCAGCCAGCACAAAGGTTTTCCTACTGAAAATGCCATCCTTGAGAACACTACCAGTGACTTGTACTTACATGCAGCCACGACATATTCCGATGATAGTTCTCCTCCATGCCTGTGTTGCTCAGCACCTCGGGTTCAATGCTGGGCTCGCTTGCGCTCCAAGGGCTCCCTTCTTCAAAAGAAAAATACCCAAAAGGTGGTTGTTTTTAGTGCTCCCTATGTGCTTTAAGAGTAGCGGCAGCACTTGTAAGCCAGGCCAGCCTTGTGGGAACAGACCAATCCTTGTATCATGCTGGCTTGACACTTACAAGAACCATTTGGACTTGGCTCACAGGCCATCCTGTCAGTAGCAAACATTGCTCCCTCCCCACTTTTTTTTTTTTTAATTGAAGGAGAAAGGATAATCAAAAACCATCAGAAACAAATTCTTTGCACCATTCAGATGCTGCGAATGGTTGGTTTAGTGATCTGCATTGACTGGGCTCTGTGGTTAAAAATGCCAACAAAAATCCAACCAGAAGTGGCATCCAGCTGGAAATGCCAGTGGGCAAAGTCCCTGCTAATTGCCCATGGGAACTGCTAATGTCATGGGGATGAAAGGGGAAAAAAATCCTGATTATAGCACACTAGTTCTGAAGAACTCAGACAAGGGAGAGATTTCTCTGGGAACTTCACTGATCCCTGTGTTTCCTCTAGCCATTTTATACCCTATGGACCTCCTATAAAACTGACATTAATGCTGTTAAGTGTTGGCTGGAGATGAATTCTGGTTTATCCTTTCTTTCTCCTCTTTAAGTGAACTGTGACTTGCCAAAGTCTAGAGAACAGGCAATCTCACTCTCCATGTTCACCTACTGAAGCATCTTCTGGGTAACATAAAAATGACCATTAAGTTTGGGAGGTTATTTCAGCTCCAAATGTATCCACAGTTTTTGGTTAACACTCCTAGCAGAGGAAGCCCCTTTAGTTCAACTGTGATGGAGATTTCTCACAGCAGGATGCACATTTGGTTTCCATAAGGTACATGTATGGATATTTATCTTTTTAAGACTGAGGAAAGCAGCTGTAAACTGTAAAAATAGATATATATGCCAATATGTAGAAATATAGCATGTAGCATGTAGGTGTTATGATCTACATATAGGAAGATATATTTTACATGTCATGTGACATGCCTATGGCATCATATCTGATATAAAATATGAAGTGCATGTCCATATATATATATATATATATACACCTATATATATATATTTAGCCAATCTGTTGTTCATGTAATCATTATATCATATGATTTAGGAGTATGTGTCTGTGTATATATACACAGGCACATGCTTCCCTAAAGACAGCAAGTGTTTGGCTGGCAAGCACCAGCATTCCAAGAGTTCATGCTCTAACACGGAGCGCTGAATTGACAAACTGTGCATGGAGCTGATGCTGCACCCAGGATTTGAGACATGTTCCTCCCAGGCCCTAGTCCAGGAAGTTCTCTGAAGAGGACTCTAAATTTTTCCTAGCCTGCCGGGGTGGGGGTCTCTTGCCATTTCTAGCTCTGCTGCAATCACATCAAGAGTTTAGGTCCTGCCTATGGTCCCCTCCCTTTCCACCCACTCGTCTAAGTTACCTATATCAGTGACAGTGTCCCTGCTGTGGGACAGCTGCAGCTCCTCATTCTCAGACTCTGAGTCCTGCCGTGATAACTTGGTGCTCTTTAGGCTGCCGGCCCGGCGAATGCTGGAAAGGGAACCCCCCTTCTTCACCCGGAAACTGCGGGTTCCTTTAATCTGGAGCAAGCGGGAGCCTCCTATCCTGATCTTCCTGCTGGGAACTGTATTAAAAGAATAAAAGAGGACTTTTTTCCCCTTAATTTTTCCCCATTTAAAAAAAAGAAAGAGATCCTGGCCCTCCCCTCCCTCCCAACCCTTTGCTGCCAGCCTGTATTGCAGCATCTTTTCTTCTACCAGGGAATGTGGAGCCAGAGGCTTCCTCCAAAGCCACCGCCAATGCAGCTCTGTCAATCGGGCAGTAAAGATGCTTTACAGAAATGTGTTCAACATCTCATTTCCTGGACATCTGGTACGTCACCTTTGGCCTTGTCTGTATTTGGAATTAGCCCTCGTTCAACCACCAGCAAGTAGAGTCATCTGCTCTAACAGAAACCCAAAATGTGGACAAGGAAAACCAACGATTCACACAAATCTGAATCAATTCCTGCCAGGAAACAGGATCTACCCAGTGGATGTGAACTCCAGTTTTCTTTGCCAGCCCTTGGGGTTCACATTAGTGCAGGATCACCTCTTGCTAGGGATAGATGGCTGAATCCCAAGCATGAACAAGGCACCATGGACAAACCTACTTTACCGTGGGCCTAGGTTCTGTAAACGTCACTGAGCTCTGCAGTAGGATCAATTATTTATTCATACAGCATGTGTGACTGCAGAAGGGTAGTGTGCTTCATGAGGTCAGCATGGAAGACTTCTTTGAAGTAAGATTTGCATAAGTCCATGTCTCTGCATGTTACTCTTCGTCATTAGAATGCTTTAGAGGAAATGGGAGCACGTAGATCCTCTCCTTCAGACAAATCAGCAGCTTTCAGGCATTAACAACATCCATTGACACTCTGCATTTTTGATGAGCACAGATATGAAATGGTTCAATGTTCAAAGCACCAACCGTTTGCACTTTCATTCTCCTCTTAGTTCAAAGGCAGTACATAGCAATATGTCAGTCCAAATGTTGCAACACTCAGTCATTTTACTGCAGATCTAATCAGACAAGGCCACATGTGATCAATTACCTTTTCGTGTGTGGTTGGGAATGAATGAGATACAGCTTTTTGGATATCATGGGTAAGCAAAATATTTAAATAGAATTGTATTTTGGCTTCAGGAAAAATCAAACACACTTTTACTCCCGAGAATGCCCCTAATTCCTCCAAACCCAATTCCCGTTCCCATAACCAGTGGCTAACGTCCTGGTCGCAGACAGCTGGAAACGTTTTAAGAGCTACTCCTCAGTCCTCATGAATCAGGTGGGCAAATCACTGTTGAGTGACCAGAGAATCTCCCTCCAAGTGACCGTGCTGAGTTCCTTAGCAATCACTACTGCTTGAATCACGTTCAGATCAGCCTCCTGAATACCAAACCACTTAAGCTTGTAACTTGTAGCTGCATTTTGTGAAGTCTGCAGAATCCCATTTTGGCACTCAAAGAGTACATACGATCCTCTGAGAACCTTTATCTACCTAGCTGTATTATCTGTATTTCAAACCTACCTGAAGCAGATTCTACACAGTAAACTCGTAGCTTTTGGATAGCTGCTAAGCCATGCCTGGGGGGAGCAATGAGAGCAAAGTTTTTAACACTCCGGAAAAAAAATGAAAGGAAACAGATTAGTACTCATCAAAGAGGTTGAGATAAAGAAACCTGTCACTGCAGGCAAGAAAAGTTTAGTTACATTCACACAACAACATTTTCCTATCTAGGAAAGTGTAGATTATGAAAGGTGCCTCTGCATCTATTGCGTTTGGCCCAGGTGGATCCCCAGAAGAATATGCTGTGGCCAAAGAAAAGAACATAATTATTGTAATTTTAAACTATAACATTATCCTGCACTTATTTAGCTTCTAAAATATTGGAATTCAATTTTTGCTATAGCAGGATTCAGCCTTCCTACTATAGTCACTTTTCCCATGCCTACAGTGCAGTAAAGAGGCAGCTTTAGTAAAGGAAAACTACATGACAGCTTAGGGAAAAGGGAAAATGGAAAAAAAAAACAACTAAAATTGCAGGAAAATGTAGTTTAACAGAGGCCAGAATAAAGAAACTTAATACTATATTTGCAAAAATAACTCAATTCTGCATTATGCCTGCAGCACAGTAACATGTGCAGGAAAAGCAAAGTCAGCATTGTCTCTGAGAAAAATAGGATAGTTAGAGACTGGCCACCAGCATTTTCCAGCAGGACTGCATGCTTGAAGGCATTCTCCCACTCAGGTAATATCCCAGTGGATGGAACTGCTCCCTGAAAAGCTTAAAAGTGGTTTCAAGTAATTGTCATAACTATTTTCAAAACAAACCCAACCCCAAACCCAAGCTTTTCCTCATCTAAATAGGTAAAGACATCTTATCCCACTCATGTTACCCTATCAGACACCCCAAAAGGCTATGTGCTTCTCTGGGCTGCCAATATGCCAAGGATACACAAAATGAGCATCAATTTATCCAGCTCACCTTTCTTAGGTGGGTACCTAGCTGTCTCCACAGAAGTAATTGTCCCCCCTGACACACAATCTTGGAGAAAGTTTTATACTGTGCAAGCCTTGGAAGCATTTCTATTATTTTCTCCAGTGATTGTGGCAGGGTCACAGCTGAAGACAACACAAACTTTATCCAAAGCCCCCCAAAGTCAATAAAAACTCCTCTTAATCATTAATAGACATTATAGTTCCTAGGGGATAACCAGCCACAGACTCCACCGTTTTCAAACAATCATCAAATGTTTATCCTTTTCAAATGATCATCAAAATTATCATTCAAACATCTGCACCTTTAAATGGCTATTATGAGACAGAATGTAAACAGTTCTAGAAAAATTGTTAGAGGGAGAATCATTTGCAGGTCTGGCAGTTTAGTCTCTAATTGCAAATACACATGATGACTGTATATTGTATTGCAACACTTGTACCATCAGATATTAAGTGAGTTTTGCATGAGATGGCTCAAAAATGGAAACGATCTGCTATTCTCAGCAAACACAGTGAGCTTGAGGTTTGCTTGTACAGTATACATATGTTGGTAACATCAATCTGCTAGCCATCAAAAGCCACACAGGTGTGTATTTTTCATGTGGTAGCAAAGAATTCAAGAGATCAAGTGATCAACCACTAATTCTGTAAGATGCCATGACTTCCAAACTGGTACAGATTTCCACAGAAAGATACAGATATTCCCTCCTATCTGTGCTTTCCCCAAAATGAAAAACTGTAATCAGAGCAAAAAACAAACAAGAACATTTTATTTTTAAAGTGAATCAAATAGTGATACTTGTCTCAGCATCCCAATGAGAGACGGTTTCAAACAAGGAATGCTCCTTTTTAGCAATCTTGCAATGCTCTCAATCGGTTTCAGTCATAGCACTGTTTTATAAAATTTAACATCTTTGCTTCTCACATTCGTTATATTGGACCCTGAAGGCCAGAAGCGTCTCAGAAATTATTCAAAGCCACGTGACTCCATGGCTGCCCGCTTTTTAACACGGTCTATGCAAATGAAAACATAAAATCAAGCGCCACTTCACAAGCCCTGAGAACACAGACGCCTTATTGTGCTGACAAACCTTTTTTCTCCTCGAAGCCAGCCTCAGATTTGAGGGTGTGGCTGCTGCTGTGCAGGGAATCCTTTGAATCTTCGTTTTCATCCAGAACCCCAGCAAAGCTGATCTTTCTTTCATACCTATGCCGGTCCATCTCAGGGTCCAGACGCAGCCTGCAGCTCTCCAGATCCTGTAGCAGAATGCAGACCACACAGATGTGCCAGCAATATGAGCCTCCCTGCTTTCCACTGCAACTAGAGAAGCTTCAGGAGAACTGCTTCAAAATGAGAATTTATTTCTATCACACACTGTCAGAGACTGAAACGGTTAATGATTTACACATTCTAAGATCACCAAAAGGCTTTTGCAAACTGAAAAGCAGCAGCTGCTCACCCCTTTCTCCCCCACCCCAATACTGCTAAAAGGATCAGATAAGGGGGTGCCATTGTCCAGCTATCCTGGATGCAGATGCCTGCCTGAGGAAGGGAAGAGGCTAACAAGAGGCAAGTCCTGCAAGGCGGGAAAATCCCTTTTATCATGCCAGTGTCCTCCCTTTACATGAACTCTGCACATCCAGCCTGGGCTATACATCTCAAATGTTGGACCATGATGGACCATGATTGATGCTGGTACAATAGGCAGCTGCAGCTGCCTTTGGAGGTGTCCGAGGCTTGTGGCATGGCCCGTGACACTACCCATTTGTAAAACTCCCCACCTGATGAGGTACAAGGCGTTCTCACCTGAGCTGGAAGTGTACAATAACTCATAACTTCTTTGAGTGGGGGGCTTCCCCCCGCCCCAATGGATCAAGACCACCACTTCAACTAACAGACATGGAAGATGCAACTACCAAGTTTCATCACTGGATCCCATGGGCGGTGACTATACATATCTTTCCACCTTTATCCTTTCTTTCTCTCCCTTATGCATTTCCTTAAGTGTTACCTTTATGCTCTAATGATTGCTATATTGCTATAGATGACATTGCTGTAGATGCCTTAATATTGCTACACTTTAATAGTGCTATATTGCTATGCTTTAATATTGCTATATTGCTATAGAAGTTCTTCAAGGCTGCCAAGGCTCTGCTCCTATCTGTGGCACAGGTACACCTACAAACACCAATGGAAGTGAGATTTGCCCCACTGAAATTTCAGCTTTGTGGACCATAACATCATGTACTTGATTTTCTTGGAAAGGAAACATCACTCCAAAAATACAGAGACTCAGTATTTTAATCTGGAGTGTTGTTGGCTCCTTTCTTTCCCCCATACAAAGTCAGAAGCAGCACTCTATGGCCATTTTCTCTAATAGCCTCTTGCATAATGTGACCTTAAGGTTTCTTCCACCTATGCATCACAGAATAATTTCTCCTCCCTTTCTCCCATATACAAGTCTGAAAAGCTATTAATCAGTTGCATTTCTATCTGACACAAAAGCACAAATTTCTACTGACCTTCATTATCCAAAATATTCTTAGTTCCAAGCCTAACTACTTAACTGAGATGACTTCTAAACCCTGGTATTATACAGTCATTTATTATGCGGTAAAAATACCAACTAAGTGTTTAAGAAGGACTTCTGCTGAATTTATTACTTTTTAACACTGCCCTTCTTGCATACTTGGGAGCTGAGCCACTTCATTGTAGGTCACCCACAGCCTTTCAAATTAATTTCAGAACCTAATTACAATAATGCTCAGCTAAATCAGCCTGTCAAGCACAATTGTCATCAGCAAAAACTGTTCTGTCATTAACAAAAACCAGAATAGTAGGGCTAAATCCTTCATATTCACTTGGAAATTTAACTTCTCCTTCTTTCTTTACAATTTTTATCCTGATTTCCTACAGAAATTTGTCTTAAAAGATGAAACCATGTCTGCCATTCAATTCTTATCCCATTCTACGCTTACCAGCTCTGAAGCTGATGGTCACCTTCAACTTAATTTGTCAAAAGACAACTGCATGCCTGTGTATTTTGTAAAACAACAGGCTAAAGGCAATGTTAAACCACAGTATTCAACGTGAGAAAATCCACACAAGAATGAACCACTGGAAATCAGATTTCATGGGTTCTGCTTTTCACAACATTAGTTGTCACCTAATCAGCCATTAGATTACTCTTTATGCCAGGATTTGATTATGCCCCAGTCTCATGAAGGTTTATTTCTTTCCTTGCTTCTTTGTCTTCATTCCTTTCCTTTCTTCCCCAGTCCCCTCAATTCCGTCGTCTAACCCAAACCAAAAATCTGCAGGATTTAAGCCTCAGCAAATTCTCTGTAAACCATTCTGTTCCCTTCTCCTAACCACCCTGTTCAGATACCTCTGACAACTGGCTCTCCTTATCAGCTATTTAGCATATATGTGAGCTGTCCTCTCTTGCAGTCCATCTCAGGTGCCCCACACCCAGTTTCTCAATCCCTTTGCTGCCCTCATCTCTACTTTGAAACTTGAACTTCCAGCACATGTTGTACTTTCACAGCCTTATCTTCTTAATCAACCACCTGATGTGCCCTGCCCATCTTCTGTTCACCACACAATAGCTCCTTTCTCCCTGCAGAGATCCACTGGAGTTTTTACTCCACCCTTTCTCTCCACAGAACCCAGAGAGTTCTGTGGGCACGGCCCTCTTCAACGCGCATGGTCCACGTACCATGAGAGGCTCGGTCCGCGGCCGGGCCATGTAGGGAAAGGTCTCTCGAAGGAAAGTAGTTATCTCCAGGAGAAGCTGACAGGCTGCCATCTTCAGTGCAAAAGGACAACAACATCTGGTAGGATTCACAGTGCCTAGGAAAGAATAGTTCTATCATGAGCTAGGAGTTCATACAGGATCTGGAACCGAGAGGTGATGGACATTGTCACATATGGTGCACAATGCAAACTGCACTGAAAAAGAGGAAAACCCACACTTCTGTCTATGCTACTTTGCCTACACTAAAAGAAACACAGTCAAACAAAGATCAATCCATGTATTTACCAGCACATGCAATAGTACTAGTATATAATATATGATATGATATTTTATTGTATTGTATTACATTATGTTACATTACATTACATTATATTATATTGAAATAACACTATGATTTACTATGGTATATATTAGAGTATATTATGTTGAAGTACCTACTAAACTAACATGAGCTTATGGCATTTTGTATAAACCTCATTTAAAGTTAATACAGATTAAGCAGTAGATGCCCTTCGTCCTCTTTTCAGCTTTGCATTCAGCCACATCTTTTGCAGTTCTAGAAAAGAGCCACTTTCAAATACAGAAAATTTTCTAAATATATATGGAGTTATGACTAGCCAGCAAAGAGGTACTGTTCCTATTTTTATTAATTACTACCCTGATAACTGGAAAAGACAGCCTCCTTTGAAGTCAGGCTGCATTTGTGCAAGGAATCCATGTGCTATTTAGAGACAATCAAGGGGGAAAAAAAATCAAACTGCTTAATCAAATCATACATTCAAATGCTTAACCTAAAACAAAGTGGGAAAGGGAAGAGGGATTATCAAAATACTTGAAGTTTTTTCTCAGCTGCATCTAAACAATCAGCTTCAAAAGCCATGGATTTTGTAACCCATCTAATGCCATTCAAAGCTTGGAAAGTATGAAGGATTCTTCAGTACTTGATCAATTTGAAAAACACCATTTAGGCTAATGGACAGCAAAAAAAGTAAATAAAAAATTAGTTGTGACAACAACTAACCATGCCCTTTTTGTTTTAGTAATGTCTGGTATTACCACCTACATACACGTCAGAGAGATCAGTGTTTTCACTTACTCTCCCCATGTACGATCTAATTACTTTTTGCAAAGAAAAAGACTAAACCAAAAAAGTGAGAAGACTCTGCAGGGATCAGATAAAACCAGATTAATTCTGTGATGCTTGCCAAGTCTTCTGTACACACTACCAGTAATGAATTGTGGACTTTGTAAGGACTAAAATAATCTGAACTATCAAATACACACAAGACATACAGTGTAAAGGAATATCCAACTGCATATTTTATGCTCCTCAGTCTACTCCCTGCAGCATACAAGGCAGCTTTTGAAAAATCTCTGCCTTCAGCAAGAATGCAGATCAGTTATTTTCAGAGCCTGGCTTTCAGGAGAGCACTTCAGCTTTTAAATTGCTTTCTAGACCACAACATGATCTCTGTTTGCTTGTCTCAGGGCACCCTTTTAAAGCAGCTCCACATCTCCCTGAGTGCCTGAACAGGGATAATAAAGCCTATTCTGTCACTCAGTCATGAGGATGAAGTTCTTCATTTCTGATGCAGGAAAATTTTGTATGCATTCTCCTTGCTTTGGATATATCTCCTAAATGGCCAATAAGATACCCAGAACAGCCACTCATGTTCCTGTAGCTGCCAGCACTGCCACACCACACAGTGACACGTGGGAACGTCTTGCTCAGGGACAAGACAAGACCTTCTCTTGAGCTCATTTCCCATAAATGCCATTGCACTGCTCCCACCTGCTCCCCTCTACTCCAAAGTTGGCCTTTATGCAGAGATAAGAACAAATCCAGAACCACAGGCAGAGAAACCACAGAAGACAGATACAGTGCTGGCACACTACATCCAATGGGGAACAGCAGCACATGTAGGCGGGAACCAGTACGTTACAGCACACACGGGTACACAAATGGTGCATTGGTTGTTACCACCTTCACCTACACCCACACCAGGATGTGTTTTGACATTTTACTTTGCTTCACGGGGCTTGCTGGAACTTGCATGCTTATCTAGACTTGCAGAATCAGTGATCTGGCACCTCCTCCCACCCGTATGCACACATAGGCACAAATGTGTGTGACTTAGTCGTCCTGTTGTTATACAGATTTTTAGTGATCCTTTTTTTATCTACCACTGTACTATACCTCTGCCTGAAAATCAGGCAAATATACTGAACTCAGGATTTAAAGGCCTTTAGTAGAGCACTGCCAATTCATGTCAGGTGAGGAGATGACTCTTCAATGTTCAGAAATAGAAAACAAGCTGATCTTACACAAATATTTTGACAGAGGTAACTGGGAGGAATGGAGCCTGAGCACTTTTGGCACTCAGGTGAGAGTGAGACTCAAGACATAAATTATTACCCTCCTTATAACTGCAATTTCTGTGAACAGCAATTGCAACTCTGCCTAGTTTCCCCCTCCCTTTTCCACCAAAGTCTCTCAGCTCTGCTACCCGTTTGTCATATTGTACATCCAGGCACAGAAAGAGCAGGGGAAGAAGTTGGGGTGAAGGTGAGGGACTGGGAAATACAGCTGGGTGGCAAGAAGATGAAAAGAGAAAAAAAATTAAGTGCTCCTAAAGCAGAGGTTCTTACAAGCGGGGGTTCTTGTAGTAAAGGGAGTCTCCTTACTGTCATCTAAAAAGTCTTCTTCCTCATCCTCCTTTCTCAGGCGCCTCTTGGTCTCCTCATCATAAATGAGGCCCAGCAGGTTGGCAGGGCTCTCGCTCTCAGCGTGGCACAGCTCGTTGAGGCGGACACCAATCGCCTGCAGATGGGGAGAGAGAAGCACAAGGAGGCGAGAATTTCAGCTCAGCACACTGGCAGTCAAGGGCTCTGCCCCATGCAGGCCATAGAGATGGTTCAGCCAGAACAGAATGTCCTGGCTTTATTTTTATTGTCTGGAGTGGAGGAAAGCATGACAGAAGACTAATTGCTATCAAAAGCATAATTTAGTTCCCCCTTTTTTTCAACTAAAATTTGCAAACAGTGTCAAATTTCAGGATGAAAAATTTTTGCAGATTTAGTTTAATAACAAACACCACCCCTCCCACCCCAAACTGGCACATGACAGGTAGAAGGTGATCAGGTCATTATTTTGTATTAATTTCTTTCACTTTTCTTTCTTCCCTTAATACATGCGTTCCCGATTTTTGCTAAGTCTTTCCACTGTATGCCTTCTGTTTAAGAAACTATCCTGTGACTTAGGAACCCAGTAAGAGTCCCTATTTCCTCCACAAAACTGTTGACTGCCCACAGGAAAGCCTGCTTCCACCTTTACAGGAGAGACTCCCTGATGTGCTTTCCAAAAAGGAACTGATGGTATGCTTATAAAAGCTGGGAAGGTGCATAGGTAATGCTGTATGGGGTAACCCCTATGAAGAACACAGACAGATTTCCACTGAGCACTGTCACATTCTCCAAAAACGCACTGATCATTTATCATGGCTGTATGATCTGCGTCTCCCTCTTTCTCCTTCTCTCCTCTTGCTCCCTCTGCTTCTCTTTCTCTGCTCCTTTCTTGATGTTTAGGTGGCTTGGAGCTAGAGGGATTGGATTTTGACTTAAGTGTTGTGGGTAGACTGGATCTTGACTTAAGTGTTGTGGATTAATACGTGCTGAGTTGGCAGTGTAGTGGAACATTTTGTCTAGCTTGTGTAGTGCCCTGTTTGAACCTTTGCCAAGTTCCCTTATTTTCTCCCCTAAATTAATAAAGATATCTCTTGAGAACAAGTCCGTGGCTCACTCTCTTAACACTATTTCAAGGTATTAAAGAACCCTATATGTGTATATGTATGCTTGTGCCCGTTCTTTGTCAGAATCCAAGAAGGAATGTCTAGAAGCAGAGTCCACAAACAGAGATCAATAGTTCTGTCTGCAACACATGCAAAAACACAAGGATTATGTAATCCTATGTTCTCTATTTGGAAGGAGTTCTCAAAGGATTCAGGCTAAGGCAGTGACCTCACGGAGTACAGAAGCAGATACATTCACACTACATACTTTTTCATGGAACTTTGGTATTTTTGATTTTATTAGGATAATCTGTGTTTGAGACATAACAGAGAGTAAGGCTGCTCAGCTAGGATTTTCTGAGTTAGCTTTAGAAATGGAAGGAGGAGAGTAGCCAAGATACTAAGCTTGGGTGCTGTTTTGTGGTGGGAACGTACTGATATGTTCAGCATTAGCTCAAGGTTCCCCACAATGTGCTCCACTGAGAAGCATGTGTTGGTTTAACCCAGGAGAATACAGGTCAGCAAGGCAGAATACATGGGTTTTTAATTCCCCTGAGCCTTGGATTTTATGCCTTTTTCTTTTTTTTTTTTTTTTTTTTTGTGGGAAGGGCGAGGAGGATCATGATGTTCACTGTAAAAATCTGTGGTTTTGCAAAAAGAGGGGAAAAGCACAAAGCTCATTTCCAGATAAACATATGTAACAGGCACCACAGAGGTTACTATTTTGAGTTGTGTGAAATGACCCATAGTAAGTGTCAGACCTTCAGCAGGTATATTCTGTGGGGTTTCCAAGGAAACTGCAACTGGTATTGATAGGGCCAGATAAGGCAATTGCTTAGTCCCTGTATGGTAGGAGACCATAATAAAATAAAACTTAAAGGAGTCAAGCTCCAAACAAAAAGAGTCAGTTCATCAGAAGACATGTAGTAGCCCTGTAGAATTCCTTGCCAAAGAATGATGACTGCTAACAGTTTTTATGGGTAAAGAGAAACTGAGTAAGTACGTCAAAGAGAAATCCATCAGTAAATATACAGCACCACATCAAGCTCAAGCAGCCCTGGGCTAAAAAGGTTTGGAATCTAGAAAAAAAGAGAATTAGTACCACACCCTCTGCTCGTACTCTTTCCTAGCCATTCACATTTGATAAGTGGTGGAAAAAGGAGAGTGGACCAAATGGATCCTCCGAGGGAACATGTCAAAGTCACTTCCATTAGGAGAAGAGCTGGTCCTGACAGACTGAAGTGCAAGTTGGAAGGGTGGCTTGTGAGTCCCCATTTTACTGGAACTGGAGTTTTGTATAGGATCCAACTACCTTTACAGTCTGATATATTTTTAATGTAAGTAGAAGAGAAAAAAACAAACCACTTACATCTCCCCACTGGTAGAAGAGCTTAGCTGCATTCCACTGCAGCTTCTGGTTCCTTTTGTTGCCCACAACAGGTGAACGGCCACGGGACAGGCCTTTCTTAGTGATGTTCACATGGTGGCCCTTCATCCACTCGGGCCAGTTGCCACGATTACAGCGGTGAACGAAGCGCGCGCACTCGAGGAACAGGGCCGCTCGCGCCACTACAGGAGCTTCCTGAAACGTTGGCAGAAAATCCCCTTAAATACAAATACATCGGAAAAGCTCCTTGAATGTTAGAGCATTCTGTGCTTTAATCAATTGCTTCGCGAGCTTGCCATGGAATCACACAGCGTGAGCAATCTCTCCATAAAAAACCTGACATCAGGATCTCACTGTGTAGGTCTCACCACTCGAGCTACTAAAAGCAAGGCTCATAAACACTGAACAGTCTTCTTGCTCAGTTCAACCACTAGAGGGGCAGAAAGAGACACATTATAAACTTAAAAACAGCCTTGTACTCTTCTGTAATGCTTTCCTTCAGAAACGATCTGTCAGAAGCAGAAGCATGCATCTGGCACTGCTGCTGCAGGAACAAGTCAAACTGTATTTCCACCTTTGCTAGTGAGGCTGCAAATGCTGCAAGTGCAAAATGGCAGCATGGACACATGAATCCTAGCATCTGCCACATTAAGTTCTGCTTATGAATCCTGGGCATGAAAGCATTAATGGAGGCTTGTTGAAACTAGGAAAAGCACTATTTTGCACTTATAACAAGCAGATATGGAGAGGGAAATGCATTACTGGCACAAGTCAACAAAATTTCACTGGCTGAACTTCAATGGTCTTAGCAAGCATCAGACAATTTAGTACTGAAATAACAACAGGCAGCTGAGTTTTGAAGGGTTGACTATTTTCCAGAAGAAAATCCTCCTGTCCTTGGCTTGGAAGACCACTTTTCTTTAATGGGAGAAATGTTAGACCAATAAAGAGTGCTTCTGCAACTCTCAAATATGTTCAAAAATGAACACTGTAATTTGTTTCCTGAAGAGTAGCTTAGACTCTGGAAGGAGCTTTCTTCCCAGCCAGTCTACAATTGCAAAAATAACATCTTTACAGACATGGGTAATTACTAAAAAGCAAATGGTTCTCCTAATTTCCATTTAATTTCCCACTCTCTTCCTGCAATTTTCACAACCAAAACCAGCCCTAGCTAGAAGATTGTAAAACTAAGAATACAATAATGCCCACAGTTTACAAGCTGGCTTTGAAAGTTTCCCTAACAGGAATTTCACAGAGTACAAACATGTATTCCATACATTTTGATACTGGCAGTTTTAATGAGATAATTTAAACAGATCAGGATCTACTTATAAGGGAGGGTTCATCATCTGTGGTCTATCAATAATAGACAGGCCCTGAGATCATGGAACATTATTAAATGGTGCTTCCAAAAGTGCTTTAATCAAAAGCTGAAAGCAAGAAATTTTAGACCAATGCTCCTAAAGTTTTGGAACTGATTTAAGAAATTATTGACACAACATCCTTTTGCAGCTTTTTGTTCAGATTTTATACAAATGTTGGAAGAAAAAAGCTGTCCCATTGCTCTGATGAGGAAGGCAGAAATCTGAAGCCAGGCACTGACAGCCAGAAACAAAACTAATATCTAGCATCTGGAAAAAAACATTACAAATTACTTGTTACTCACATGCAATATGGAACACAGAATAGGTAAGGATTTTATTATTTTATTCTCACAGAGTAAAACCTTAACTACAGAGACATGCATGAACAGATGAAGCCCCAGCATTAAGTCTCCTCCTGGTTTTAGTTTACCAGTGGTAAAGTCACAACTTCTTAGCATATGGGAATCTTAAAGGTATGTGTTATAAATGTTATGAAAGCAGTTGATTACTATAATTAAAGGAGGGATATGTAGGATGGGGGGTAAAAGGGAGGAGCAGGAGTTCCAAATTAAAAGTCACTGAAAAGACCTCCTGCTTGAAGGAGGACTTTCTGAATATCGTGGGGCATGAGCTCCCTGTGATTGCTTACCTGAGGCTCTGAGAAACCTGAAGCAGCAGCAGCAAGAGAAAGATGAAGATGTGACAGAATGGACAGGGATGGATTCACACCACAGAGAAACATATCACAAATGGAGAGAAATGAATCAGGCAGGTGATGCATAGCTGAAAAGAACACAAGTTACCATGGTCACTGTCAAAACTTGACACAGCAGCAATACTCTCACAAGCCTGCCCATGCAACTGTTCACAAGTCCACTTTTCATATCAGATCTACTATACTGCTTTCCCCTTGGAAATGGTTCTTTACTGTATAAATAGACATGAATTTAAGAAATCCAACATTTTAAGTCCTCACGTTGGAGCACTTCAACACAGAGCCTGATTTGTTCTAAACAGCAAATGACCGGGGTAGGAGGGACCAAATACAGAATGGATTTGGAATTTTACAGCATCACATTAATGTTCACATAAAGCCAGTTCTGCAGTTTCATGACTGCAGAGCATTTAGGTCCAGATTTGTTTTCAAGAACAATGAATTTTATAAAAGAGTAATCAAACAGTGGTGTTTTTTCTCGAGTCCTTTCTCAAACTCCGCGTGGCATTTTGAGCAAAAATTTTTTCCACTGCTCTCTTCAAGTTGAAAAAGAAAGGCACAAAATAGCAAAGTAAATTCAAGTACTGTCAAAAGGTGCTGACTGGATAGCTCTGCTTTGCCTAACTGCAAGTTAAGTCTAGCAGGAAAAGTATCAGGAAAAGTAGCTCAGCGTGTATACCGAAGACAGGTTGTGAGTAAATTGGTAACCAGTGCCTTGGAGAATTGCCTCAAAAACATTAGTTCAAATCTGTCTGGTTATATCTAAAAATGGTCAAGTACAATCCATGACACAGCTCTTTGTTTCTGTTCCCAGTCATTTACTCTGGGGACCTGTTTGTAGCAATGTCTGATTTCCTTCCAGGTCATATGCCTTCCTGTGGACAAATATTTCTGCCATGGAAACAGGGACATGGGAACAACTGGGCCTGCCTAAGACCCAGAGTGACATGAAGTCAGGATGCTGGTAAGTATTTTTGCAGTTTAGACTTTGTTTCGGCTGTCCCAATACTTAGTAGGTCCTCTCAAACACAACCCTGCCAGAAAGCAGTAAAATTATGGCATTTCAGCAAGGATAAAGATTTACATGTTAGAACAGACCAATTTACACATCTTACTGGAGAAATGTAGTGGTGACAGATGTCACACACCATTAAACTGGTCAGAGGAAAGCTGGTATCTCCCCACCTGAGTCATTTATACTAGTCTAATTCACTGTGGCAAACCTGTACAAGCACCCAGGCTGATCAAAGATCTTGAAGCTGGTATAGGAGTGGAATTTTGAAAATATGCATAAAAAAGCACGCTTAAAAAATTATGGAAGAACTGAAATTGGATCCATTCACCTTTCTTTTTTAAAAGTTGCCTTAGCAGCTAGGCTGGATAATAATGACTTAGGAAGCTTTTCATTTGCATCAGACCTGATTCAAACTACTACTTCAAAAGCCTGAAAACAGAAGTTAAAAAAACCAGAATATTTTCTGTTTGGTGTGTTTTACTGACATAAAATGGGGGGATTTTTCATAACAGCATACACTGCCATTAAGCAATACAGTGAGATGACAGGCTGTCATCTTTTAAAACCTGCACTGCACGTGACTTCCAAAGTTCTATATATCTCCAATACTTTGTAGACAAAACACCAGCTGAAGAGGTATTTGGAGTGTTCTAAGTCTGTAACTACAACAAGGTGTCCTTCATCTTTAGCTGCAGACCTTTCAGAAATTCTGATACCAAACTCTTCTACATCATTCAGTGGAATGGAGAGAGAGTTAAATTCTAGTTTGTAAAAGCCAGCTCTGGAAGTCAGACAGACATCTTCAAACAGTTCATTCTCACTGGTAGTTTCCATCTGACTTCATACATGGGCACAGAGTAAGCTGGTCTGTCACTTAAGCATTTGGCAAATATAAAAAAGAAGTAAGACATTTACAGGCAATAGGGACAGAACTGTCCAATCCCTCTTTTATCATCTGACTTATTAGCATACAGAGTAGCACATCCCCAGAAGGGTCTTGGTGACAGTTTTTAGGAATGAGCTCCTTCCTGCCCATGCACCTTACATTCCCTGTGTTATTTTAGCATTTGCAGGGTGGCAGCCTGGTAGCCTTGCAGAATGAAATTGGGTGAAGCACACCCAGCAGGTGTGACTATCCCCCCAAACCACCCTCTGAGCTCCCTGCAACCCTGACTGGTAAGAACCACTTCTGACTGTGAGAGCATGAGACAGGCTTCTCTACCAGCCACTGCTTCCATGGCTTCCAGCCAGAGGGACAACAATCTCCAACAGGAAGAGTGGGCACTAGTGAAGAAAACATCTGTCTACTGGAAGAGGGAGGGGACTAGTCCAAACAGTAGAGCTAGATGGGAACTGATAGCAGCAGCAACCTGGGACCAACGTTAACGAGATGTGCTTGAATATGCAGCCTAAGGACGCCAGGTTAAGAAGAAGGTACAAAGCAGTGGTGCACAGAGTGTAACGTCCCTACAACTATGGGGCAGGCAAGGCAGCACAGCTCAGGGCACAGCAGTAGCAGGAAGGGAGAGTCCATGAGCCTGACATCTCCAGCAGTGAGCAAAAAAACTGAATATGAGCACAAACAGCACAACAGTCAAAAAGGTGAGAGGTGGGAATTGGGGGATAGAGAGCATGTGGATGCTCTGCGAGCAGTGGCTTTCAATCTTTTCTCAGCTTGCAGGCATCCAAATATAGAAGGAAGTAGAAGAGCAGCATGCAGAGAAATTGCTAATAATTGGCTGGCTTTTCACAGCTGCATCTGTCACAGTCTTGTGCTTGTCATATAAGCACCTCACAGTCACAGAACCTCACTGGCTGATGAACCACAGGCTGAAGGCCACTGCTTTACAAATGGAAGGGATTGTTTTAAAACAGCAGCTGCAAGGAAAAGAAGGAAGGAGATACAGAAGAGACACTCAGTATCAGGAAGAAGGGACTGAATTGTGTCACTTCTGTGATTTGGATCTGCAAATTAGAAATATCTGCATAAATGCATAAAAGCATGCACACTGACATTTTAATTTTTTTCCATTGACTGGCTAATAGTTCAGTTGCCTAATGTATTAAGAACTCTGTCAGAACTCCTGAGTGTAATTCCTGTGCTTCTCCAAGCAGTTATCTAGTCTTCAGTCCTTATTCTGCAGATTGACACTAACAGGAGAAACAGAATGGCTGCGAGCAAAGTATGAAGTCAACAATAAAAGCTTTGCACTAGCAATAATCTAATTACAGGGAGCCGTGTAATAAAAAAGGATCCATTTTGTCTGCAAACTCATCCAGTCATAGATGCTAAAGCTCCAGCTAATGCCAGCACCACCAGCTGGCATTGCTGTGATGCTTTTCCTGCTTTCTGGGCGGGCACAAAGAGCATTAGTGACTGATAGTGGACCACAGCGTATGCACATGCTCTCACTCAGCAGGTAACAACAGAGCAGTGAATGACTTACAAGATCTAGGGCTGCTGCCAAAATGGAGGCATCAGGGATAGTGCCTGGTTCACAGCAGTTCAGGAGAAACTGGAAGCGCTTCATGCCTTGGCGGATTGCTCCCAGGTTCACAACGTTCTTGGATTTTCCTCCTTCTTGGTTGGAGGTCAAGTGATCATCAAAGCTATGGCAACCTAAGGAGGTAGAGAGTACAGAGGGGATGCAGGGAGGGGTACGGAGAAGGGAACACAGTCTCTCACCAAAAAAAAAAACTCGGACAAAAATCCTGATGAATACAGTCTTGGTTTAAATCCCTTTCTCACCTTGATGTGCTATCTTGAAGATAACAGGGGCATTTTTAGAATACTCATGAATTCCACAAAACAGACATACAGCAAGTCAGATTCCGATATTGGTCATACTGATGTCTGCCCAGAACAATTCCACCATCCTCAGTGTGGAAGCCTACTTCAACATAGGTAAACCAGGATGTGGCCCTTCCTCCCCACCTCTTTAACACAGATCATTTGCTTACTGCCTGTTTTTCCTGCATAATGTCCTACCTTACTTCTCTATTGCCTCTAAGTTTACCTTGAAGTGGAGCATGCATAAACCTTATTCCTCATGTATCAATTTAGTAATATATCATCTACTAGGACAGAGAAACCAGTAGTAAATTTTGGAGATGTTCTTTGTGACAATCAAGTACTGTCCTTTTTTTTAGGCATACATCTTCTGCAATTACCAGAACACCCAAAGTGATACTGGACTCAACTTCTAGGTATCATCATCATCATTCCAGCTTCTCTCACTTGAAGTGTCTTGCACTCTTTGGGATGGAAAGCTCCCTAATACAAGTTCCTTTGGAAAATGAAGCTGACATCCCACTCCAGGGCTTCTTTCAAGCATGATTTAAAACTCTATGTATAGAGTTCACATGATAAATCAACTAATCCCAATAAACACTTCTAATGCAGAAGATCATTATGCAGTTGGTACCCAGAGTTGAGAGAATGGTAGAAAAACACAGATGAGAAATCTGGGAAGTAGTTTCAAAGTGGCTGGTCAAAACCAGAGTAGTCAGCTTCCAGGCTTTTTGTCTTTATCCATAATACTCTCCCTGTTTACACGTGAAAGCCCAAAAGTTTACAGAATACTAAAGGATAAAGCACTGAAGAAGAGAACATCGAGTGGAGAATTCAAGATTACTTTTAAACATGGATTTGAAAGACAAGAGTCAAACCATCAGGTCTACAGGACTTTGTGACTTCTTCAGGAAAGAAGAATGGCTGAAACTCAAAGTCCCTTTGAGATCGCACGCTCCAGAATTACCTGGAAAGCACTTAAGTACCACAAACAAAAGTCACAACAGAAAATTACAATACAGATCTTAATTTTCCCCTGAAGGAAGAGGTATATCAAATTTCAAGAGACTTATTTACAAATTCTGTGGCTTTTCTCTCTCCAGTGAAGCTTTTACATAGTTTTCCAGTAAACAAAATGTTCCATGTTGGAAAATATTCCATTGAAATGGAACAAACAAACAAAGTAGAAAGAACAGATAGAACACTTACATATATGAGCAGTCACAAACACCCTTTTCTTCCATCTCCTCCTGTTTTCCTGCCCGTAGCATGTTATCTGAGCCTTCCTGCTATGACTCTTTTAACACTAACTCATTTGAGGTACAAACAAATGTTTCCTATCCAGGGCCCTGTTAGGGCTGTGCCTGTATGAGACAAAGAACAGAAACTTGCCTAAGGAATGTCCCTAACACATCCCTAACCCCCACTAGAAAGATCTAGGAGAGGCTTTGTCCATCTGAGCTTGGTAGTACTATCACTACAGCCCTTTGCAGCCCCAGCCTTGCATTTTGTTGAAGCTTTGCAAAAGAGTCCCTTGGAGGCAACTCATGATTGTCCCTTGCTGCGCCCATCCTGGAGTAGCCTTGCTGTGAGCAGGGCAGCCCTCACTGACCCAACGTTCCAGTGACTCAGCCCTGCAGGAGACCTCACCCAGAGAGCAGAGATGATTTCCTAACACAGGATACACAAGCTCTGCCCCCAAAAGGGTGTCCCTTGAATACCCTGACAACTTCTGTGGTCACTCACAACATCTTCAGTAAGCGCCCAAAGGAATGTTAAGGGTCTCGTGTAAATATACTGTAACTCACTTCTGTATATATGCTTTGTTCCTAGTATAGGTAAAAAGATCATTAAAATAAACATTTTTATCCATGAATGTGTATACATTTATGTGTATATATATGTATACATATGCACACATACAGATACACACACACATTTGCACGCTTACATACACGTCCAACACAGAATTCCCAGTGGTCCAGATGATTTCTCACAATGAAGGTTACAATTCGTAAATGAGGTGACAAATTATTCTACATTTATTATTATTTTTTACTGTATTGTAGTTCACTTCTCTCCATTTTCTTTTAAATTTGGCCTGTTATGTTCAAAAACCCAAAAACACAAGAGGAAACACCACATGGAAAAACATGAGCAAAGTAATGGCACAGAACCATGAATGACAAGAATGGAAAGGCAGAAAGAGGTTCAGTTTAATGCTTTAGGATCAGACCTTGGAGGGATTTAACAGTATGTCCATCCACCATCAACAGGCTTTTATTCTCTTCTCCATAAGCACAGAAAACCTGTTGATCTGTATGGAAGACACAGAAGTACTGGAAATTTGAAGGCACTGTACTGCTGCTGTTCTACTGGGTTATAAGCTGTCTTACCCTGAAAAGGCCTCGCACTGATATCACTGTGCACATGCAAGCACAGACACACACAGGCATGTACGACCACTCTAATATTTTTGCTGATGGTACGTGGCTTTCACTGCATAGCAGAGATCCTTGTTGACAGAGTGATACTTCTTTAACTGTTATACTTTGCCTTATAAACTTTAAACATCCTTGCATTAGCGAGATGGAAAAAAATTACTTCCTACAAGAAAATACAAAGGAAATCTCACAGAAGCACAGCAGAAACAGCTGTGGCAGCCTGTAAAGATCTCATTGCCCCTCAGCTGTTGGTTCCACGGTGGAAGTATTTCACACCTACTTCAGCATGAAGTAGTGGATGAAGAAACCAACTCCTTCCATTGCGGGGGAGTGCTACCAGACTGCAAGAAGGTTCTGGACCAGTGCATTCTCCTAAAGGAACAACACTTTTCGCCTAGGAGCTAGTTGAAAACCACCACCATTCTGCAGTGGCAGATGATGGCCAGTGTACAGTGGCAAAATATGCTCATACTTTGCTGGTATCACTTGCCTGAACAGTGACTTACACACATTACACTGCAGGTCTGAGACAGATGATGGTGGAGCACACACAATGCAGTGTCGAAGTGTAATGTCAGAAAATAAAGAACATAATGCCAGTGAATGTAACATACTGTAAAGCTACTGAAATCATGGTGAAAAAGAAAATCTACTCCTTTTTGTGTGTTTTTGGGAGTCGGGTTGGGTTGGCTTGTCTTGAAGAAAACAACAGAACTTCAAGATACAAAGTTGTCTCCCTGACAACAAGAATGTGTTCTAAGCTGAGGACATGAGCATGTGAATGACTGCATGATATTTTAAAACAGAATATATCATGATCTTGTATTATTCATAAAGGCATTTTTCAAACATAGCTAATTTTGAAAATACATTGCAATTAAATATACTTCTGTGGAAAGGAAAAGGAATGTTACTATTAGGTTGTGTGCGAAGAAAAAGGGACAGCATCCCTAACAAATGGTATGCAGACACTAGACATGCAAACACAGAAGAAAAGAGATAATTATAACAAGGTTTGTGCAGGGTTTTCCATTTCTGTGCAGATCTTTGCTAAAACTGTCAAATAGTCACAAATTGGAAAAAAACAAACCAAAACAAAAAAACCTGATGGAACACCCATTGTTGTATTAGGCAACAGAAGATTTACACACCTAATTTTGAACTAAGTGCTTTGAAACAAGCATTAATTTTTCAAGTGTATTGATCAAATTCAATTTGATTTAAAAAGCCCAAATGTTGTATTGCATAATTTATTTGGATATTCTTGATTTTAAAAAAAATTACTAGAGCTTTTTTCTAAATCAAAATAAAAGAAAGAAGGAAGGGAAAGAAAACAGTTACAAAGACTAAAAAGTTGGATAAGGCTAGAATGGATACAAAAACTACGGAGAAAGCAGGAAAAAAGGGAAAGCGGTAAAATACAGAAAGAAAGATATCTTAAAAAAAGATTAAAAAAAAATAAAAAAGGACATGAGAACCCTGATTTCTAACCATCTTTTTCTTCTGTGTGATGAAGCTTGGATGGGTGTCTTCGGCAGGTGCGCCATTTACCAAGACGCTTGAAGAAATTCTCCTCTTCATCTCTCCCGTTGTCCAGGCCTCCTCCCGGCCCCCCTCCTTCTGACAGCTTCACTGCGCTGGTAAACTTCACCTGTGCACAGACAGAGGGGCTGGTCAGGCTGTGCCAGACCATGAACTCCTGGTCTCCTTGGTTAGTCATAAAGCACCTACAGAGGGGCTGTAAGGATGGCCACAGCAGCACCAGTGGGTCTGCACATACACTGAGGCACTTCATCTTGTAACCTTTCTGCTGAAAGGATTGATCTTTCGCAAGCACAAGGAAGGAAGGAGAAGCGTGACCAACAATTAAACCTTAGGTTTGTTGACAGAGCCCGCATTTCCTTCTCATTGAACCAAGGCAGACTGACCAGTACTGTGTAGGCTTAACCTAGTCTCCACCATGAGCCGCAAAAGCCCAGTCTCAAATTCCCATGGCTCTACTGTGGAGACTTCAGTGATTGAGTCTTATTGGCTTCAATGTCCATGTTAAACAGAATGCTTCCTTGGACAGCCAAAACCAGCCAGATCCTGCCCGTCCAAGCCCTCTGCAATCCAGCCTGACACATTTACCTTGGAACTCTGCCTGATGAAAGAGAGACGGTCGACAGAGCTGATATCTAGGAGATCTTCCACTCCGTCGGCCAGGCCAGAGAGGGAGGAGCGCTTCAGCCAGTTCCCTGTTGCAGAGTAAGCCACTCAGGACAAATCTAAAAATGCTTCCAAGCAGAATCTACTTATTAGCAATTGCAGCATATTTCTCCACAGTGGCCACGCTAGGGCATGGGAAAATGGGAGGAAAGGGGAAGGCTTGTTTCATGTATAAACTACCATGCAAAGGCAGGTCTTGGGACTTGTAAAGGATATATTCTCTGTCTATCAAATGCTATTTGGAATATTTCTCTTGTACAGAGAGGAACAATTCCTGTGAGATTAAGGTACTAGCCTACTACTTCGGGTTACAGATTCAATAATGTATTTTGACACAGATATCCTCTGTTATTTGTAGCAAATTGCTTACATTTCCCTTTGCCTCAGATCCCCCTCTGTAAAACTGAGAGAGCGGCATTTCACAGCTTCTCTTGGGAGAATACACAATATACCTGGATAATAAGGAACTCTGTTGCAATATTTCTTAGGACAGATACATCTATCTGTGTTTCTCTGCACATGCAATACGTATATAGAAGAGAGAGAGACATACATTTACCTATAGGGAGTTTGAGTTTCTTTCGAAGGGAGATTCGCCGGGAACGGGAGCGGGAGCGCCTGTCTGTGGTGGTTCCAGAGTGAGCAGTGGTGCACTCGGATGTGTCCTGCTCAGACTGACTACTGGTATCACTCGCTGCACTTTGTGATTTGAACATCTTTCGCCAGAAGTCCTTCCGTCCCAGATTGGCCCCCTGGCTTTGCTCATCACTGGAAGAAAAGGGATGCAGAGCATGAACTGCATTTCAGTGAAGTCTGAATGGTCAGGGGAATGAGAACTCCCTCCTACAGGCCCCCTCTAACCTCTCTATTCCTTGAGGTTTGTTTCATCTTGAATTCCAAAAATATTCTTCTCAGTGCGATATAATCAAGTTTGACAACATGCTCAATATTGTTCAAGGCACAACATAACCATCCTTTCTACCTTGAGAAGCTTGTCCACTGAACAGGTCGTTCCAGTTTTTAGTTTCTACATGTGAAAAGCAAATGATCTTCTTTAGGTCAAAATGACCCACGCTGATAAGATCACGCTGGTACTTTCTACAAGCATTTGTACCAGAGAGGTTTAGGGCATCATGACAGCCATTTGTGAACCTGATGGAGTCACAGTTCTCATTAAGTACTGGAATGGGGACAAAATATTTTACTGTACTCTTGAGATCTCCCAGGCTATGGCAAGGCTCAGAGTGGAACAGCTTGCTCCAATTCCGCAGAGCAGTAAAGGGCTTTGTGTTATCCTTGTTGTCTCAGCAACAGTGAGACTTTCAAGGCTCAGTTAAGGCAGGAGGATACACGATGTAGAGCTCTGGGTCCTTGTGCAAGCAATGTCTTCATGCACATTGCATCTACTTTAACAAGACGGACACATATTCAGAGGCATGGAGAAGTTAAATGACTTGTCCAAAGTTATTTAGGGACCAGTGGCCATTTATAGAATTTTCTAAAATTCTTAAGAGTATTGTTTGAATTTACTTCAATATTAAATGGCAGAATTCTTTGGACATAAGAGATTTCAGTCGTGCAATGTCTAACAGCAGGTTGATTGCACCTGGGCTGACAAAGAGAAATGCAGCAATCTTTGGAGACTACATGCAGCTCAGGAATGGGCTGGCTCTCACTAAAGCAGTAATGATCCTCAGCAACAACTTGGAAGTTGAAAATTAATAGAATCATCCCCCAGAAGTACAAACAAAGCACGGAGAACAGCTGTGGTGACATCTCTGAGGAATTAATACTCTATTCACAGCTATGGTAGCATGCAATATTGACAAATCTACTGCACTGTAATTTGAAAATCTCTGGTATTTCCCCATCAAAATCAGGGTGCATCCAGTTGGCAGCACTGAAAAAAAAGGCATTACCTAGATGTTTGCAGCAGCTCCTGTGGAGACACTCAACCACATGTTGTACCATCCAAAGAGAATTCTTTGCCGCCTTGCCTACTTGTACTAACCCCCAGAAGGAAGATGCTGGCAACAACACATTGAACAACCCAACAGTTACTCACTGTTCTGGAGTTTGCATTGGGCGGCTTGAGACGTAACTCCGGCATTCATCAGGGGCAGCTGAGGCCTGGCCTTTGTCAATGATGACACTTCCCACCTCGGATCTATAAAGACAAGAGAAATCATCAGCCAAAGCAAATGGATGCCCCATCCCATGGCCATTATTACAAAGCTGCACGACACGGAAACCAGCACTGCTGAGCAGCAAAGCAGCTTTAGAGAAGCACTTTCTCTTTAGCAACCTGCTGTCTCTCTCTCTCTCTATTTTTCCTGAAAAAGGCATCAGCTCTTAGAAGCAAAGCCAAAGTTTTCAGGAGTTTTTCAACTTCCTTAATCCTTCTCCCCAACATTTTAATATGATAAATCTCAAAGCACCAGAGGAAATTTCTTTTTGATAAAGGAGCGTGTCAGGATTAGATTTCTTCTGGAACCTGTTTTGCATACCAAGTTTACCTGTCAGACAAGCAACACAAAGGATGTGATGCACATTTAAAACTATGTCCATACAGTGTTTTGGAACTGATACTGTGCTTCTTAGTTCTCTTAAGCTTTCCTTCTCCCAGTGTTTCCATTGCACTGTTCTCTTAGGCCTCTTGTATGAGAGTGTCAATGCTTTTTGCTGCAAACCTATTACTGTCCCAGTTCATTAAATTTTAAAGGAGGCTGCTGCCAACAGCATAAGTCTGTACATCAAGAACTGACACAGAATATCAAGATAAAACACACAAGCCCTTGGACTTCCTACATTTGTGTTTAGTACAGGCTGCCACACAGCCATATGCAAATCAGTTATTTACCTTATCTCTCCTAGACACCCACCTTTTGCTTCCAGAAGGTTTTGGCTCTTGCTCTGTTTCCTCTGGTTTTTTTCCTGGTATTAACTTTTCAGCACTGTCCAAGAGGGCACTGAGTGCCACTCTCCGAAACACATTCCCATGAGCCTCCTTGATAAACTGGACCAGCTGTCGGATATCGCAGTACAAGCCCTTAGAAGCAAGACATCATAAAAAAGAAAGAATTCAGTCTGCATCTTGTGAAGAAGCAGTGAGAATCAATACTTTCTGAGGTACTGCAGCAGGCCATTACTTGCTCTGGCTGTTGTGTGATATACTCTCCAGGTACAGGGTTTGTGTTTTTTGGCTGGAAATTCATTTAGTGCACTCAGAAGAAGCAGACAGCGAGGAGCATTATTGGTATTATGGAACATGGTCTGCAATGGGATATAGCAGATGGAGAGTTATCAGAGGCTAAAACAGCTGTGAAATGAGGGACCTGCAAAAATGACTTAAAGCCTATTTAATCCCATCCATCTGAGCCATAAGCTTAAAGGTATGAAAAATCTAAGGTGTATGTGAGTGGAAGTAGAGTGCAAAAAGTTGCATGTTTTGTTTCAAAACCAGTGGGTGTCTTGGGATTTTTCTTCATTATTTTAGAGCTTCACATCATAGGAAGAGAGAGGAATGACTCACTCATTCCCCAACCTACTCCTACTTTCAAGACTCTTTTTAGTTCTGAACATTTATACACATCTATCATGTGCAAATCACCTCTATCACCTCTATATCTGAACCCCAAGGGGATGGAGGGAACAGTTTTACAGGACCTGATTTTTGCCCTGTGAGCTTTCCTGAAAGACCCTGGATCATTCTGAAAATTCCCAGCAAGGAACTGCACAGTCAGCTTTCAACAAAACAAAACGAAACAAAACAAAACAACAAAACAAAACAAAACAAGCAAACAAAACCCACAAAAAACTCAACCAGAAAACCAACAAAAAAAAACCTGGTTCTGTATACTGATTAAGGCTCTTTTCCATATTTTTTCCTGAATCCCACCACCTAATCTCTGCTGAGAAACATTCCAAAGGAGGAATATCCACAAGAACAAGAGGATTTGGACATAGGCAGACTACTCTGCTGGTTTAAGATGTTACTGTGTTTTTTTCTTCTTCCCTTCCTTCCCCTCACGTAGCATTACTGTCCCTTTAGCTGGACCTCAGTGCCTCCACAGCTCTGCCATAAGGATGGAGTACATGAATGCTTCTTGGCTGCTTCCACGAAAAATCCCAATTTCTGATAATAAAGGATGTGGTTTGAGATTAGCTGCTAGATTCTGCACCAGTTTGGAAGAAGAGAGCTCGTGGCATCCATTTTACTGACTGCTCGGGGAAGACAGTGCATAGGCAGCAGCCAGCAGAACCTTACTTTCCTCCTGGTGTTTGGTAAATTGAATGCTTGTCTAAACTTTGGAAAGACCTACCGAATTGCTTTTCAGCAACTCACTTACTCTGCCACAGACGGGCCAGGTCCTTAACCAAGTGAACTGGCTTTGACTTTGCTGAAAGTTGATTTGTGCTGGCGGTGGTCTTAGAATCATGGAATCATGGAGGTTGGAAAAGACTTCTTGAGATCATTGAGTCCAATTGTTAACCCAGCACTGCCAAGTCCACCACTAAACCATGTCCCCAAGTGCCACATCCACATATCTTTTAAACCCCTCCAGATGGTGATTTCACCACTTCCCTGGGCAATACCTGACAACCCTTTCAGTGAAGAAATTTTTCCCAATATCTAATTTAAACCTCCATTGGTGCAACTCGAGGCCATTTCCTCTTGTCCTGTCTCTTGTTACCTGTGACAAGAAACTGAACACCACCTGACTACACCCTCCTTTCAGGTAGTCTAGAGAGCAAGAGGGTGTCCCCTGAGCCTCCTTTTCTCCAGGCTAAACAACTCCAGTTCCCTCTGCTGGTCCCCATCAGATCTGTGATCCAGACCCTTTCCCAGCCCCACTGCCCTTCTCTGGACACGCTCCAGGCACCTCAATGTCCTTCTTTAGTGAACAGCTCAAAACTGACTCCAGAATTTGAGATGCAGCCTCACCAGTGACTGGTACAGGGGGACCACTACTGCCCTGGTCCTGCTTGTCACACACTTTCTGATACAAACCAGGATGCCATTGCCCTTCTTGTTCATTAATCCCTTGCTCCAGACTATGCTACTAATCCACTTGGAACAACACAGAAGCTGCTTGAACAGAGAGGAAATAGCAATTCATACTGCACAACTTTTATTCTGGCTAAGTCCCCAGGGTCCAAAACAGGCATGCAAGAAGGGCATCACATTTACATAATACTTCAACTGTGACTGCGTAGCTTGCTACACTCAAGGGATTTGATTAAACTGAACTAATTCTTCACTGTAAAGTCTCACTTGGTGACACCCAAGTGAAAAAGTAACTTTGTTAACATGAAATCAAGTGCTTACCAGGTTTTCTGGGCTGTGGAGCTCATGTGTAGTGGAAGCACAGCGAGTGATCAGTGACTTGAACATGGCACTCACAATAATACCTTCTACACTCTGGGCTGTAGACTTGTTGTCCACTGTGGTGAAGTTATTCCCAAATCCAGCCTTGTCTGTGAAATTCAAGTATAAGCAAGCCCTCTTGTTAGGAATGGTTTAAAAGAGATGGCTTAAAGACACATGTAAAGGAATTATTATTATTATTATTATTATTATACATGAGACAGAGACATGTCCTCACCTAATATCCTATGCTCAGTTCTCATAATCCCAGCCCACAAAAGTGAGGGGTAAAAAAAATGACAAGGATGAAATCCTCCCAGGAATATTTGTATTATGAAAAAGGGATTGAAAAGATCGGGACCACTCTGGCTTCCTTTTATCCACATCTCTCATTTACATAAAATTTGAACAATAACCCCAGCTTTTCTGGTTACCATTCTAAAAGGACAAAAGATGTTTGATTAAGCTGCAAAGTGACAACACCCATGAAAATTAAATCTTCTGAACTACGGGAATGCTGTTTTTGCAAGGTGCACAGGGAGACCAAACTCTCAGAAAGAGTCAAAAAAGAATTACACATTCACATTAATTACAAGAAACATCTCAGTTTCATGAGCTGAGAGAAAAGACTTTCAAGAGCTGCATGAGCTGCCATGCTTCAAAGCATAAGCCAGTCAATAATTGATGAATACTCAGGGAAACTTCCTATGGGTATATTCTTCACAAAAGCTGGCTATATACAAATATTCTTTGATGCTTTCTCTGAAATGCCTGGGATCAGAGACAGGCTAATAAACTAGTCAGACTCCCTGACTGTTTCAGAGGAGCTATTCCTACCCTGTAAACAGTCATTGTTAACTGCTAATGCATGCAGTGACCAAGCATAAATGTTTAGTTGTTCTAATAGCACCTGGAATAATTTTTCTAACTTAAAAAAAACCTCAAAACCCCCTACATACACACACGCACACACACTCATAACTGCAGTCACGTGCATCTGTGTGTTCCTGTTTTTGTTCATTCAGCCTGTTCTTGCTGTTTACTGCCTCATCTGAGGCACCACAGAGGGTTTTAATGCTCAGTTATATCTCCATTCAGACCTGGATTAAACAGGCCATTCCAGCTGGTGCCATGTCACGAAGCAGAGAATTTCCTGCCCGAGGGATCGCTGGATGAAAGTATTTTCTGTGAAGAGCCATGAACAGACAGGATGAATCAAGAGAGAGACCTTCAATTTTAGGTGCACTGGATGCCCCAAGATCTCTAGGCGAGATCACTGGGTTTTTGGATCTGAAGAGGTCCAGCTCCCCTGACCCACACTGGATAAAGATACACACTCTGTTTTCTGAGGATAGCAACTCACTTTTTTTCTTTTTCTAAAGGAACAGGGTATGGCTTCTTTCTGATGGCACAGTTTAGGAATACTCAAATGAGAGTTTCTGAGGCTAGCTATACTTACTGTCAGTGACTGGCTCCATGCAGAATCCCAATAAAGCATGAAGGAAATCCACCACATTATTGAGAGAATCTCTGTTCACATAATCCCTCATGGTCTGCCGGAATTGAATCTTATCCAGTTTGTACAGCTTTGTGAGGCAGTTCTGAGCCTGCAACGATATCCATCAAAAAACACCTCATCAAAGTACATAGAAGCAGGGGAATTTTGCTCTTGCTTAGCCAGTGCTCTGCTGTGCTGTCTCTGAAGGAGTCTTCTGGAGGAGCCAGAAGGTTCGGGTTCCCTAACAAGATAGATTCACCTCTGGAGGCAACAATAAATTCAGCACAAGGAAACAGTGTACCAGCATGGGTGCCACTGTTTGGAGGTGGTGGTGAAGTCCCTGCCAGCCATGTCTCAAGGTCTCTCTTCCTCTCCCCAAGCCCAAAGTGGATTCTCACTGGATGTGAACGAAGTAGGAATGTACCACCTCTGTCAAGGCTCAGTGCCTTGGTGGAACAGGTTCTTAGCCTCAGGCATCTGATTTGCAGCCTCTGGCTCAGAACAACCCATTTGAGGCACCTATACCCAGTGACCCACTTATATAATGCAAAATACTAACTTTTTATTTAAAAACTATTAATTGCCAACTTCTTATCGCAAAACTATCCGTCCTACAGGGACCCCATGCAGGCTGGAGTTAAGAGAATCTAAAATGTCAGCTCTGTGGGAAACATGAACTTTCCAGCTACATACAATAGGATGCTTAACTTCCCCATAAACTCAGACAAGTGATTGTCCATGCAGTCAACACAAATGGTGCATGCAAAGCAGTTTGGCCAGACAAATGCAGAGAAAATGCAGCAGACTTAGACACCTAGGAAAATCTCTTCCCACAAACACCTCAGTTCAATGGGTCTGATAAGAACCTTGGCTCCAAGAGACCTATTCATTTATGCTTAATGTTATGCATAGGCCTAAATGCTTTGCTGGCTCAGCTCCAACACAATCTTAGAAGTCTAACTGACATTGTGATGAATATGGTACCTGTTCAACCAGTGCTCTGTGCAGCAGAATACTGTTACCACTGCCACTCTCTCACCCCATCTTGTCCCATTGTATCCAGAACTAACATCACTGCTGCAGTCTCCTCAGTACCTGGGAGCCTAGCTAACGGAACACTGCAGGATACAGAGCAACCAGTCCATCTCTGAGCCATCTAGCTCAGATCCCAGAACTAAATTATAGCTCTGTTGGCGTGGTTCAGGCTAACCAAAGCCATGGTGTAGCATCTGGATCACACCCATACCGTGGGACTAGTAAATTCTCATTACAGTCACGAAAAATGCTCCCTTCTGCAAGTACACAAGGTGAGGAGGAGGCACGTGCTGGAGAAGGTCTTTGAAAGGCTCCCATCTGACAGGGCATTGGACTGACTGCAGGGAGGTAAATTCTTCTGGATGAAGTCTGATGTCTGGGCTACATCCTGGGCACTTTCCACTGCTTCAGCTTGGGCAGAACCAAAACTGTAAGGAATTGACAGTGATGATCCACCCTGCCCTTCAGGAGGGCATGAGTGAGTCTTTCACTTCCTTGCAGCACACCAACATGCCTGCAAGCAGAGTGTATTCCAACTATCAGGAGCTGACAAAGCAGCCCAGCAGCAACCAGCCACAATGACCATTAGGAAAGGTGCACAGACCTACACCTTACACTTCTGGATTTAGATATGCAACCCAAGACAGTTGCATCTCTTGTAAGTGGCATACTCTACTGGGGTAACGTCATGAGAAAAGTTACTTATAGCAGCTCACACAGGGGATTTTCTCCCATGTATTTGTCCCAACCCATCCATTGGGGTGGTCAGAAGCACCCTGGACTTCAAGTCTGCTCTTGGCACCCCCCCAAGGGCTGCAAGATAACACAACAGCTGAAAATCTGCTACGGCTGGGCTGCGACACAATCTTTGAGCTGGGGCAAAGAGCAACACATTTATTGTCAATACAGAGAAAGCTACAGAGGGGGCAGACAGCAATCTCAGCAGATGATGTCAAAAGTACAAGGGGGGGACGCTGTAATGAGCTTTAATTCTCTTACATTCTCCCGGAATACCTGGTGTCTCAGGCGATCTCCAGAGAGCCCTCGGTGTCCTTCTCCACAACCATAGGCACAACCCAGGGACTTCACAATTTTTATCAGCATTGTGAGTGCCAGCCTATGGGTGCTGACAGATGGGCCTTCATCCTGAGGGTGGCAGAGGGAAAGACAGTGTGGAATCCTGGCACAACCACCAGCATTTTGTTAACATTCTACTTTTGACAAATTGCTGTCCATTTTTCCTCTCAGACACTCCATTACTGAGTTGTTATTCTTGAAGTGTTTACTCCAATTATTTTTCAGGTTTAGGGACCAGCCCCATCCCTTTCAGTTCCCATCAGAAAGTTCTGCAATAAATGTGAAGCCTCTGTGTGCTGCTATGCATACCATTCAGCCTGCCTTTCAAAAGATTTTGCCTGAAAATTTCTGCTTGAGTAGAAAAACAAGCATCTTTTTAAAATGTCTTAGGTGTTATGCTACTATGAATTACAACTTTGGATGTCAGCAACAGCATCTTGTGGCCAATTCTCATAGCAACACAGAAATTTATGATTTCTGGCCATAGAAAAGAAGATGTGCTCACGTGCTGGATTCGATTTTTCCTTAGAAGTTATGAATAATAAACCTCCCAAAAATCATTGTGATTGAGGATTTCAAACAACTGACAAGATATTGAAAATGTCCACATGAGGCTTACAAATTTTGCTTTTGGCAGCTGCTTCTCTGGAGTAGTTACAGTGCTTGAGTTCCCAATCATGTTTCCTCAGTGGAACCCCACCCCCCCCCACCGTGAGCACCAGAGCAAAACAAATTAATTTGTCACTGTGGTACAACATAAAAGAGAGCAAACAAAAGGGCAGTTGCATACATATGCATACTCAATCTTAACAGACCTTACAGTACTTTCAGGAATTGTATAAAGGGAAGCAATACAAACCTTTTCTTGTTTTTTGTCATTCTTCTCATATGGCCCTCCTCCTCCTCCACCACCTCCATCACTTCCACCTCCACCTCCTCCTCCACTTCCACCACCTCCTTCTTCTCCTCCATCTCCAACTCCACTAACTGGAGGTGGCCCAAATCCACAAGTTGAACCAGCAGAAGCAGCCCCTTTGAGCTGGAAGGATCCTTCACTTGGTCTTTTCTCAGGAGCCTCATTTTCTTTGTTCTCGCTCTTCCTCCGAACCTTCTCTACACAGGGCACCACACCAAGCTGCAGTAAGCACTCCACAATGTTCAGTGCCACATCACAAATCCGGGAGCTGATGTCATGGTTTAGGACCAAGTAAACAGCCTTCAGGACCACCTGGGAGATCCAAACATCATATTTAAAGTCAGGTTTACTTTCTTTTCTAGTATGATTTTGTGCCTGGAAACTGTAGTCACAGACCAGAGACTCATTATAGCAGGCACAGTACAAATTCTGAATGAAGGACATACAACCCTAAATCCCAAGAGCCTACAATCTAGGTGTAAGACAAGAAACCACAGGCTGGGCACAGTCAGGCAGCAAATGAAACCATGACATGACATCTGTGAGCCTGAGAATACTGCTTCGGTGCACCAGGAGCTGACAAGTCATTAAGAAGAAAGCAGGAAAGGTGAGTTTTAAGGTGCCATTAGAAGAAAGGTGCTACTCAGTCTTATACTATACTTATAGGGAATTTGGTGCATGCCCCAGGGACACAGTCGTTACATTATACCACTTAAGATTTGATGTGTGCATTCCACATGCACATGCACTCCTTGCAAGGAGTAACAGGAGTTGCAGTATCTCAGAGGAGACTCTTAGGATAGGCACAAATGTATCTGACTGACCTTTATGTACTGCTGAGAGAAGTCATACAAAGAGGTGGAGGAAAAGCCCATCCAAACCCTGATCTCAATGGTACAGCTATATTGACAGAAGAGGGACCTGGCTCTCCTCGTTCCTTGCCAATTACCGAGAGATCCAGCATGCCGTTCTTGTGGACAAAGTTGTTGGTTCCATCAATGTGATCTGTGTCCTCCAAGCAACTGTAATTGATGCAGGAATCTGTCAGGCTCCGTGGGAGGTTGGCACATGCGAGTGGCTCGTGGGGCATCTCAGGGATGGGCACCTGGTTGCAAAGCTTCCTCATGTGCTCGCTGAAGAAGTCGGCATAGCCCACGTTGAACGAGGCCAGGGTGGTGTTGAAGGTGGCCACAGTGATGGTGGAGATCTGGGACCGCACTGCAGGGGGGAAAATGGCTACCTGTAAATTTCCACCTCTAGAGTTATGGAATGGAAGACTGAGGCTGAGCGTGTTTAAAGGGAGCACCTCTTAATGCAGCTTGTAATGCTGAAAGACAAGACAGGTTCCTAATTACTATAATGGCTACTGGGATGAAAGATAGATGCATTTCTTCCTTTAAGCCAGTGTAAATTAGAACAACACTGAGTTTGCTCTAGCAGTACAGTTCCATGGCAGCTTAAGTTAATCTCGGTCAAGCAGGCAGTTAATTAGATCAGGGAACTCAGCCAGCCTAAATCTAATCCAAAGGGGGCATTAGAATTTGGCTAACTTTGCTCCCTGTACTGGTCCAGTGCCTGGTCTTTAAAGCAGCACTGCCCCTGCAAGGCAAAGAAAAAAGACTCTGCATCTGGATGCAGGAGTGAAGGTAGGGGAACAGCAGCACCAACTTGGAACAGCTTTCTAAGTCACACCAATATGAAATATTTCATCACACCAATTGAAAAACGTGGAGCAGTGTGCTCCTAACAATACCTATGACAGTCTAAACCACCTGCAAAATGCAAAGCTGTCTGATCAGAAAGGCACCATGGCATCTCAGTTCACAGTGTTCAGAGAAGGGAACTCATTACATAGTCAAGTTTAACTTTAAATTGCTCAGATTAGCATGCTGGTTACACAGGCCAATTTTTATCAAGGATTCACTGTGTTTTTACAACTCATGCTGAACTCCAAGCCACAATGTTAGTAAGCACTTAGTGCTTTTTAAGTGGGTTTATACACCCTGTAGTGTAGAAAGATCCTATGTGTCCCACAGGGTTGGTTGGACTGTCACCTGCCAGACAGTAACAGGGCTATGGAATAACAAAGAACTTCTTCCTAAGGCTATTTAATTAATAATACAGCATACATCTAATAAGCAATGACTCAGTGATGAACTGATTATGTTATATATCATGCAAATACCAACTTGTCAGAAACTTGCCAGACTGGTGACCAGATTTTCTCAAAGCCTGTGCAACCCTTCCAGCACTGAACTAGCACTATTTATTAGGAGAAACGTTCTAAGGCCAACAGCAGTACCTTGAACCAGGCTACAATTTGGTCAATGATCAGGGCAGGAATTAGCTGTTTGTATCAGAGGATTTCTTGCTGGCAAATGTGATTTTTTAATGGCATTCACTGAAATTTGTACCGTGAAGATAACAATAAAGATGGCAGCAGGAAATCTTGTTCCAACCATTTCCCCCTTCAAATGCAGTTAAAGCTCTTTCAGTGAGCCCTGCTAACTCCTGTGCAAAGATCCTTTTCCTTCTTTGGGTCAGGTGTAGCCCATCTGTCACCAGCAGGCTGGTGTCATGCAAACAAACCCATGATCAAAACCCCCAAAATTCTGCTGGTGATACCAGACTCAGAGCCAGGTGTTGATCTGCTGGCTCCTCCTGTTTCTTCCCTCATCATTCCCTTGCAAAACTGGAAGGATAGAGAACACTACTTGTGCTCCTCTTTCCTTAATCAGTCATCCCAAGGCCCTGAAGCCTGTCTTGAGATTGAGTAAATTTCAAAGCCAGGCTTCTAACTGGAAAGAAGGGAATTAGGATAAAAGCCTGTGATTCTCAGCACAGTCCAGGAGCTGTGGATTGTAAAGGGGCATTAAATACCATAAAATACCCCATGAAACCACTGAAGATAACAATACCAAGTTTCTGCCCAAAATTCTGTGCTGTGTTGTGGTAAGGCAGAAAACACCAAACCCTGCGTTCTCCCTGCCGATGGCCACCAACTGCACCTGATAAACGTGAAAGGTTTGGAACATTCTTCTACACAGAACAAAAAGCACTCAAAAGATATGGAAATAAAAAAGGAAAAAACAATTAGTCACATACTCATATATGGAAACAGTGACACTTCCTCAGCTTCTTGGAGTTGATATTTCAGGGAAAAGTCTTTCCCGGTGTGTTAAATTTACCTTCTTTGACTGTGTTCTCTCCGTGGCTGTTTGAGTGGTCTGGCAGGTCGGAGACCAGCGTGTGATGAGAGTGCGAGTGCCTGGCGCTCAGGCTCTCCATCTCCGTTGCTGTGTCAGAGCTCCCCCGCCTGGTAAACTTCCCTAGGGCGAGGGCAAGAAAGGATATTCGGTTTACTTATCTGAGAAGCGCTTGGAGGTAAGAGACAGGAGCTGAGGTTAAAAATTGGAGGAGTGGAGTCTGCAAAAGTCAACGCATTCCAGGACACTGTGAAGCAGAACCAAACATTGTAGTGGGATCTCTCACGGGGGTTTATTGATATAAAGACCAAAGGTAATAACTCCCTGCAAGGTTCTTCCCCTCAGCACATACACCCACATTCTTAACCACCAGCACCTTCAAGAAAGTGAGACTGGTCAGCACTGTATGACTCCACCCTTTGAGGCAGAGTATAGGAATTTGGTTTCTTCTCCTCTGGTCCAAAAGAAATAGGTATTTCAGGATGGAGAGTGCTAAAGCAAAGGAAATTTTTCAAGAACGCAATACAATACAAAATCCCCTCTACTAAAAGAGGGGGACTGTCTCTGAAGTTGGCAGGATCTGTTGACCAGTGGGCTTGAACCTGAAATACATGATTTCACTAAGACATCAGAAAGCAAAAAACTGTAGGTTTAGTCACAACAAGAATCTGGAGTCCCTGGGATTAAATTTTAACAAACTTCTTGAGGTACTGAATATATGGAAAGGAGGATTTAGATACAAAGTTTGTAATCCTTGTACAAATCTATAAGTGTTTGTATATTAACTACTGACAAAACACATATGAATCTTTTAGAATTCACTTGGCTAAGCCCACTCTCCTCTGTCCCAGAGAGGGACATGTTTCCAATGGAGAGCTCTTCAAAATGCTGCCATCTAAGATGGTGAAAATGAGAAGGCTCTGGCACGGCAGATCATTTTGTTGCCTATCATCTTTAAGAAAGGGTGCTATGATAAAAATCTACAAAATTGGGAGTAAATCTGTGAAACAGAAAAAATGCCTAGACATTGTTCAGTGAACTTGGAAGCTTGAAGGAGTCAATTTTTACATTTAAACAACTGTATCTTTGCAATATCAAGACAGCATAACCCTCGCTGAGACAATATCCTATTTATATTGTATCCAACATTCAATTGAGGAAGACTGTGAATAGAATATTTTTTGCCATGCTCCTAGTGACCATATTGCTGCCTCTTTAGATATTTTTCTTATAAAGAAGAGGATGCAAATATTCCTTGAATCTATTTTAAGCTGCAGTCATGCAATGCTTGCTACCACTCAGGGAAGGCATGCTCAAGTGGTACAGTGATCCCTACAGGTTGCCACAGGAGCTATTATTCTAGTGAAGATGGTAGTTTTCAGAGAAAAAGTGAACTAAGGCTTAAGTCATTCAAGGTCTGCTGTGAGCAGTCGCCACTTCTACCAACAGGTGTGTCATGCTGCAAACAGAGCCACGGTGACAACAGGATGGACAATGAAACAAAGAGCCTTTGTTGTTCTCTGGATGTTTACAACAGGAATGACACAGAATCTGGGGCAGATATAACAACATCTCACCTAATATGGTGGTTTGCCATCCTCCTCTCTCAATGCCACGTCGGTCCTCTCCAATTCCAGAGAAACTGCCAAAGGAGAAAGTGCTGCGAGTGGGTGAGACATCCAAATGATCCTCATGGAGGAGGAAAGGCACCCCCATCCTTCTTTGCCGCTTCTTCCCAGTGTGGTGGAAAGGAATTGACCCTTTGCGCTCGCGTTCCCTGTCCTCTTTACGGCTCTTAAACTGCAGGAAGAAGAGGGAAAGATATGGGAGCAAGTAGAAGCTTTGAGCCATGGAAGACTACCATTTGAGGGGAAAAGATAACACAGATGTGTGTCCCAAGCATAACCTTCCACTCTGAGCTTCTTACCTTGGGCATTTACCCTGCTAGCAACCATCTGCACGCTGGGACCACATGAGTGTTTAAAGGAACTTAGTATTGCCCTCAGCTGGGAGGGATGCCCTTGGATAATTTTACAACGTTCTTGGACCTTGAGCTAGATGCACAGAATCCACAAAAGTCTGCCTAGTATCTTGAATGGTTGCAACCTAGAGCTAGGATGAGGTAAAAATATCAGAAAAACTCACTGACTTAGCTGGAAGTACAAGTGAGCACCGGCATTTAAAAATCAGCACTGTTTGAGTGCCCTCCACTCATGCAGTTTCAGCAGAACAGCTATTTGAATAAAGATTTGAGTATCATGTCTGCAATGTGCACAGGAAAACCTATGTAATAACACCCAACTCCAGTGAAAAGGGACATCAATCTCACATATGGCATGAACATAAATTCCAAGCAGACCTTCAGCCGCTATTTAGCAGGACAGTGAAGTGCTAGATCATAGGTAAATCAAAGTTTTCTTTCACTCACCTTTTTGAAGATGTTCATCCCCAGGTCTGTGGAGAGATCTGGAACTGCTGGTCTACGCAAGTTGGTCAATGAAACCTTGGAAAATGCCTCTGCACTTAGTGATTTTTCTTCCTCATTACATTTCATTGTAAGATCCTGCAGCTCCCAAAAGAAGACAGTAAGCACAAGGAGAAACAGAGGACAATCAGCTTTAAAAAAAAAAAAAGCTACTTCCAGGAGCTGTCATAGGAGCACTGCAGAGGAAAAGAACCTCCAATTCATTAAACAAAATGGTACTCACATTTAAAGAAAAACAACTGAACAAACAAAATGTAGAAACTCTCAGAATTATTTACCTTGTCTAACATTTCTGTCACAGGCTTTGCTGTCAGTGTGGTCTTGTGGCATGTTCTTCTCCAGACTCATTCTGAACCCAGGTATGACTCTGGGTAGCTGACAATCTTCTGATCATACACGGATGCACAATCACAATGGCTACCCTTTTTGAAGTGGTTTTATTTGAGATCTAAGAGAATATGCCCTTAATAATATATATCTTTAAATACACGTTTTGGAACTGACTGGCAATAAGCAGCACTGTCCCTTCAAGAGACTTGATTTTCAAAAAAAATTTATTTACTCACGGAAGAAACCTAAGAGTTCTACATCACTAAGCATCCTCCACTCATAATGACAGTGCTCCCAGACCATCACAGTTCATATTTGTGTAATTCCCCCCTTCCTATATCCCAGAATGTCTCATGACAGTTAAAACCATGAGGCTCACTCACCCCAGTTTCAGTAGAGAGCGCTCAAGCACCCTCTGCACTGAGCAACACACGTTACACCTGCCTGCTGCAGAGGAAGGCTTTGCCACAAAGATGGCACAAGCTCAGCTCCTGGCCATCTGCTCCCATTAAAGATCCGATGCCACCTTCCATGAGATGTTTGTGCAGCTGACCTGACCAAATTCCCACAGGATAATTTTATTCCGCCTAAATATCAACTTGTTTCCGATGGAGATGATGTTATTCTTCACTGTCCCACCAGAAACGTTGTGCTGAACAACTGGGTTATGTAAAAATACCTTTTGCTTTCAATCCAGAGATAGCCATAAGGCAAGGACAGATGAAGCGACTCCGATAGTACAGGAGGTTTAGATTCTGCCTTGCCAGATTGCCCATTGCAGAGCCAGCCAGCTCTGCAATATAAAAGTGTGCAGTTTTATGCACAAAAATGTCCAGCAGAAGCCAGTGACAGCCTTTGCAGCTGAAATCTTAAGTACCAGTTACAGTGTTTGCAGTACTGGGATACTGGGAACCACACATTTTTTCAGAGACTTTTCAGAGTAATCAGAGACTAGCCTTAAATTCTTCCTAATTATTTTATCAGCACAAGAGTGAAGGAGACACACAACAGTAAGACTCCTCTTCACCACTGTTTGTAGCACAGGTACGCTTATAAACCACTTTGCTTATATAACTGAAGGTGCCACGGAGGAGTCACACGTAAAATCCAACACACAGCAAACCAGGATTCAAACCTAGGTGCTCTCAATGGCAAGGCCAAGTACCCCATATAGCTTGGTTCTTAGTTTTTACAGCTCTCTGGTCTCTTCTGGCCATCGTACAAATTTATTTTGGATTCATTATCTTTGTCCACTACTGACTAAATCAGTGTTTTATTAGGTGGCTTATAGTCACCAAAAGACAAAGTAAGGATCAGGGCCTACTGGGTCACAAGCCATACAAGCACAGACAACACAGGCCCAGCTCTGAAATCTGCTCAGGGTAGGTATCCAGAAAACAACACCAGAAAACGAAATTACAGAATCACCTTAAATCTACAGTATGGTAGATGACACATTTTAATGAACCAAGCTAGCACTCTGATGAAGACTGATTAAAACCATGGGTATTCTGTGCAGTAGACTGTGTAGCAACTATGATATGCACAGGATGGATAAGAAAGCAAAATATTTTGGGGGCTGCTCCTCTAGATTTTGTTGCTTCTATTTTCTATCACCTTCCTGCTGCACAACTCTATATGTATCAGCTCATTAGTACTTCTCTCAGCTCTCGAGATATTACACTTGAGGCTCTTGGCTTTCTATCAGCATTGCAGCAAGAACTACAGCTGCACTGGTCCTATGGTTCATTTAAGTTTTGGCTCTTTCCCCTGCAATGTTAGTGCAAGACTGTAGCAGTTCGTGAGCCTCTGAAGGTTTCATGTCCTACACCTGCCCTTAGAGTGAATTTACTGCATACAGATGCAATGCAGGTTTCCTTCATCACATGTTGCCAGGACTGAAATATGTTTAGACTCAAGTCACTTTCTAGGAGAAGCTGGTATTCATTTTATTCACACTTCATCCAGTGCCCCTTTTCCTGTGCAACAAGGCATGCTGGAATGCTGCACTGAATCTTTTCCTACTTTGCTGTTCAGATTACTAGGTGATATATGGAGGATGTTTCTTTCATCCTCTCAAACCCCACTGCTTTAGCCCAAGCTTATCTGAAATGTGATTTCAGACACACAGGAAGTGAGAGTTTTGCTGAGACTTAGGGACATGCAGGAAATTACCCTGATGAACTGCAGAAAAATAGAAAGAATGTAGATTTACCACAAAAGAATCTACTGGTGCCTGATATGATTTTCAGAAAGCTGTGTTTGTCCTTACTCGCTTTTTGGCTGCCGCTTCAAATCTACCCTAAAGAAACACAGAGTGCCAGTAATTTTGAGAAGTAATTGATTGACCTTTGAGCAGAAATTATGACATTGTGTTAGGAATTCAAGATTGAGACTGAAAAATCAGGCTTTAAGCATATCCCTGTGTCAGATGAGCTCGTGAAGGCTCAGCATTACAACCCCTTGCATTGCTAGAAAGAAAGGACAAATCCTACCCCTTGGGAGGTGGCATTCTCTGCTGTGAACGAGCAGAGAGCCATGAGTGATGAGACTCTCAATTTACGAACAGCAGTAAAGTCCCTACAGTTGGCTGGGATGAACCAGAGCCCAGGTGCCTCACTATGTTGCACAGATTTCAGTCCTCAGAGTTGTAAAGGAAGGGGGGCACGAGTTGAAAGTTTTGCTGCCTGTAAGACTGCTTCACCTCCTCCATCACATCTGTTCTGCGTAACAAATCAGAAACCTTTTTGAACAGGATTCCAATTGGATGAAGTACAGCAGGAATACACGGGACTGACACAAAGGTTACCAAAAGCAATCAAACTTAGCCTTGGAGGGAAGAATGCCCTGGACAGAGTCCTCACATTAACAGCTATAATGTACCCAGTGGAACTGCCAAATGGATTTAACAGAAAACTAGTAGAGAAAAATGACAGAGTAAAGGAATCTTGCAAGAGGAACAGCCTGGAAAAGCAAGAAATAGCCAAGTGTGTGAAAGGAGAGAAGTGTTTCACAGCATACAGAGAAGAACGAGGAAGACAACCCCATCCATACTGCCTCTGTAAACCACTGACTGCACTCCCTGTTGCACTAGGAGCTAAACTGGCTAATGTGCAAAAGAACCAGGCTGTTATGAGCAAGGACAAAGGGACAATACATGCATGGAAACAGTGAACCACATCAACAGCAATATCTTTCAATTTTCCCTCCAGGAGATGATATTACGGAGGATTTTCTGCACAGCAATCCCATACAATCCCCCTGCAAAGGCAGATTAAGATGGAATAGTAATTCATATCACCTGGCCTTTATGGAGCTATGTCAAGCTTTTACAGGGATGAAACAGGAAAACATTTTATAGAAATGACACTGAACTATAATACAGTTTAAACAACACTGCTGCTGAGCCCTTAAAACCAGCTCTCATAAAAAATATAAGAATGACTATAAAGTCCTGAGATTTAAAAGCAACAGTACTAATATTGACATTGTTTATGCTTTTCTTCTGGATTACGAGCATCTGGGCTCCACAGGAGAGAAGATACCTCAGCCTTCTTCCTTATAAAATGACAAGTCAAAAACCATCAGAGCCCTACAATACTGAAAGCAATGATTTTAAGAAAAACATTAAGAATTCTGAGATTTCTGACTCACAGAAAGACATTTGATAGCAACATTAGCAAAAGAGAGAGCCCTTTTACTTGAGGTGTGTCATAAAATTGGATGGCAAAAATAGAATCTCTATTAAATTTTATTAAGCAGTTCCATCAACTCAGTAAATCAGAATTTGCTGTTAAAAGCCCACATGACAGGAAAAGAGGGCACAACCTAAAAGTAGCACAAATCAACAAGGAGATTAACTGAAACTGCAACAGCATCCCCTTTTTATCCCTGGAACAAGGGAGCTATCCAAAAGAAAAAACACAAAGATCTTTTCTGCACCAAGGTCAGGAGTCTGGGGTTCATTTTCCAGCAAATAGGGAGCAAGTCTTGACACCTATTAGGACAGTTTGTCTACTGAGGTTTTGTTGGTAAATATAAAAGTTATGCAATAAGAATAACAGCAGGAGAAGAGGTAACAAGATGGAAGGCTTTTGCTCATGGCCACTGTTTGTGAAGTCTAGTCTAATATTTAACCCAAGTGTTTGCCTGGAGTGTGCAGTGCTGTACCAAGTGCAGTTCCTTTTCTCTCTTTTGTGGGGTTACACCAGAGAAGCTCAGTGAGTCCTGCCCATTACACTGTAATGCAAAGGCAGTTCCATTTTTTCTGACAACTACATAAGTATATTCTCACATTACAAACTAACATTATCCCAGTTCACCCTGGATTAATTATCCCAAATAAATCCTCAAGCTTTCAGCAGGCACCAGCTCTGACTCTCTGCACCAGATTCCGCCCCCAAAACCCTCATCATTCTCAGGGTCTCTTTCTGAATGATGCACATATCTGACTCCTGGGCAGTTGAACCAACACCAAAGCTGTGCCTTTCACTATTTGTCCAGCCATCACTTCCCAGCATCGCCACAACAGCAGCTATTTCCTTGTTGGTAGCACCTGCTTACCTGAGTTTTGTGGGTGTTCACCAGAGAGGGTGCAGCGGCCACCATGGAGCTGCTCCGAGGCCTCAGCAAAGGGGTGATCTCTGGCTCGGGTGGCTTCTCTGGTTTTTCCTGCAGCATGTGCCTCAGCCTCTGCAGGTAGTACATCAGTGACCACTGTGTGCCCTCCTCAGACCAGTGTGGCTGCAGCAGGCAGCGCAGCACGGCCACGTCAAAGTACGTGGCGTAGCGAGACTTCTGGCACGGTGGGATCACCAAGGACACTCTGTTCCAAAAGGCAGGAGCAGGAATGTTAGTCATCAGGCTCCTTAGGCCTTCTTAGATACTCGGCTCCCTGAATAAAGAACCGACTCTTTGGGACCAAGGCTCTGACTGAGGAAAGCGTTATTGAAGACACATAAGTGGATATTTAGCTTTCAGTTCCCCAGAGGACTCCAGTACATGCTTTGTTAAGTGTTTTCTTGGATAGGGTTGCTTTCTTAAACTGTGATCTGAAGATAAGCCTCCAGCACTCGTTCTAACTGAATAATTTGTTCAGTGGGAAACAGACAACCTTTGAGCACCTGCTGTTCAGATACAAGTAGTGTATATTTAGGAATCATTTACATTTCCTCATATCAGGCCTCGCTTAAAAAGAAGCAGGCAGGGCAGCTAAGTTAGTTAACACTTTAAGCCAATTAAATTGATTCCTATACATGTTAAAGTTACTGTTACAGACATTCTTTGCTGAGGTGTTCCAGAGAAAAAAAACATTTTAAGCTCTCATTTTACTACTTCTGCCCATCAGGTGCTGTAACTTCCTCATATGTTTTAACATATTGAATTTCTTACATATTGTAGAAGTTAGTGTGCATAAAAGCAAGATGTCTGTAACAAGCCTAAGTAATGAGAATCCAGAGATTTCAGATTTCAAAGGCATCATATGTACTTTCAGAGCCCACCTTATTGCAAAAAAAAAACAATAATGCCCCCCGCCTTTTTATTCTTAATTTTTTTACCACTTCCCACCCAGCAGAGTACAACTGGCCTGATCTACCCTCTGAACAGTCACTTACTGTGAGAAGACAATCTGTCAGAAAAGAAGCAAGTGAAAGGGAGTTGGAGGAATGAGAATCACATGGCAAAAGAAGGTGTAAAATCTGGGGGTGGGGCAGGAACTCTGGACATCTTTTTTTTTTTTTTTGCCTGCTGAAGTACACATTTTAAATATTTCTACTCTGTGTGTTGGAAACACACCTCTGTGACCTGAGTACTTCTGGGATTTTTGGATTCTATAAAAATCAACATCTCTTTCATACATTGTATTCTCGGGCATTTGAGAATCATCACAAGAACATCAGGGGTTTTTTGGTTTGGTTTTTTGGTTGGTTTTTTTATGGGCTGGTTGTTGTTGTTATAAGCCTTTTATATTATCAACTCTGCTAAACAGCATGAAAACAGTGGGCAGGACACCCCCATCTCTAGCTGGGTACCATCACATTCTAAACAGAGGGATCCGAGGACACAGTCCAGAAAAGCATCAGGGAATAGCAGCAGTACTGACCAGTGGGACCTTTAAGTGCTCAAGTGAAGAGCATGTTTTAAGTGCTTTGCTGGATCACTGCCCTGTGCATCCAAGGCAGGTACAGAACTGGCAGAGGAGAAAGAAGCGTGCAGTGAACATTGACACCACTTGGAATCATATGAACCCTCTTCCATATTACCCTTGGAAACAGGGAGCAGGTGGCATGGCTGGGCTTGAAGCAATGCATAGATCTAGAGCTCAAACCTGCAGGAGCTGGTTTGCTGCCAGCCCCACAGGCCAATGTCAAAGGCACTTGGTGACTGCAGACCAGCCCATCTGTGTCAGCATATGTCACCCTATATGCAATACATAGATTGAAAGTCTCTTTTCTAGTGGTGCATTCCAGGTAAAAATGCTTGAAGTTTGATGACTTTAAAATGACATATTATAAAAACCAGAAAAACTGAATTAGGAAGGAAAAAACAAGGAGAAATGGGAATATGCTATAAATTTTTCCCCATAAACCTGATACAAAGGCTGGTTTTGTCACAGTCCAGGTTGTGTCACACAGATGCAGCCTGCAAAAAACCTTAAGGGTAGTTGGCATACTCAAAGTATCCCAGCAAAGGAAATAAAGCCCGTCACCTCAGTAGCAATTGTGAAAGGTGATGCATTGCTCCCTGGTCACTTTGCAGGACCTTGATCCGTGTCAGAGAGTCTGAACAGTCTTTCATGCTCTCCTGCACATGGCACAGGCAAACCTGAGGCATGACACAGCCTGGAGCAAGGCACGTTCTCCTTATGAAATATTTGTCACTAAAGTCCTTCCTACAAAGCCTATTTCCCAGGCAGCCTGTTCAAGGCAGAAGCTGGATAAAGGGCTGTGGCTTTATTTGCTTCTGTGTTAAACTGTATCACCTGTACACGGAGAATTTCACTGAGTGGAGGAGGGATAATCGGCCAGGATCAGAGGAACAAGCCATTTGCTCAAGCAGTGTCTGAGGAAGCAGAAATTAAACTCTATACTTCATTTAAAGGGAAATCCAGCGCTTGTATAATCAGCTCCTGGTTGCCTGTGACTGCAGGGAATGTGGAATGTCCTTGGCCAGCCTCCAACCGCTGGCCAAGGACAAAGGAATACTGCGGCTGTTGGTAAGCAGAGTAAACAACATTTGTTCCCCAGTTGTCTGTTGCTCAGCAACCAAAGCTCCCTGTACAGTTTTAACTGATCAATGAGTTCTGCAAATCAGGAGGCATAATGATGCTCTCTTCAAAGCCTGTCTAAAGCTTCATCCCCATGGCAACCACTAGACCCAGCTTGACAAATTGATCACCTGATTCTGTCTTCTTAAAAGGCTGCCTTTTTTTTTTTTTTTTAACAGCTGTGCACTCTCTGAGGAACAGTGTTCACATACAGAAAGGCTGTTCTGTCCCCAACTTCAGTTTTACTGGCTCACATTAATATAAATTAAATAAAGACCCAGAACTGACAACAAAATCCCAAGGGAAGCCTCCTGAAGGGATGAGAGCCTTAGAGAATAGCTTTGCCCTTTGGACCAGAAATCAGAGCTGTTCCTAGATGGTATCCAGAAACCCACTCCATCCTACATTTCTTCTGTCACTGTAATGAAGCCATTTCTTAAATCTGCAGCGTTCTGGACATGACATTTCCCAAAACAGAACCAAAATTTTCAGAAGGAGTTTCAGTGACACTCCTAAATCCATAGAGACCTAAAATTATAGTTATATATATTAAAATTACAGGCTTCCCTCCCTCTCTGCCCCCTGAAAACACTTATCAGCTTCATTTACTTTACGGCACCACCAAGTGTCCAGCAGTACTGAAAATCTGGTTCTACCTTTATGCACCCTAAAATCTAGATGAATTTATCAGTGCCATGCTGGAAAACCGTGGCTTGTGTGCTGCAGGGCAAGCTGACAGGATGTTTGCATGGCTATTCTTCTTTGTTAGCTTGTTCCTTTGGGACAGTAGTCTAAAGGAAGCTAAGCAGCAGGATGCAGAGAAGAAATAATGAAGGCAATGGAGACAGGCTTGCAAAAATCCTTTGCTAGAGGGAAAAAAATCTGATCAGAAAGATGCCAGAAAATATACCAGTTGCCTGAGGCTGAATCCAGCCTAGGAGGGTTGAACCTGCAATTTATTTGTTGTGTCTTTAATTTTAAGAAACCAACACACTAGAAAAGACTAAAGAAACTGTCCCAACAGGTCAGCTAGAGATTTCTTCAATGGAAGTGGCATTGTGTCACCACCCTGTTCAAAACCCAGAACTGAGATTTGTGGCATTAAGAGTTTGAGATAAACATCGAGCACGCTCATCATGCACAGACAACAGCAGATTCGAGATACAGGACTTGTATGACCTCACACCAGCCTAACTTTCTCCTGAGGGGGTTTGTACCTGGGATGTGCAGTACCTCTCTCCTGAGAGGTTTGGGAGGATATGCTTCCCTCCAAGGAATTTCCACGATGACATGCTGAAACAGCAGCCTTTGGAGGTACAGAATCTGGCCGTGTTGTCTCACAGACCACCTGCAGTCCCTTTGGATGGTTGTAATAAAAGAAAAGAGGTATATAAACATACTTATCTCTCCCATATTAGCTTTATAACTGCGATTTGTGCTTAGACATGACCATTACTTCCACCCCAATGCCATGGTAATATGGAGAAACTGAGCAAGCCTGGGGCTTCTTAGTACTAGGCTTTGCACAGGCAAAGGGTAAGACAGGGCTTTTGCCCAGGAAAATACGTAAGATCATTGAATTATAGAATGGTTTGGGTTGCAATGGGCCTTTAAGATCTAGTTCCAACTCCCCATCATAAGCAAGATCAGATTTCCATCCTACAAGACAGGATAAGGACAAGAAGATCCAGACAACTACACCTAATACCCTTTGGTTCCACTGCAAACTAGGTTGGGAGCCTTTGGAAGAACTGTGAATAACTGTAATTTCTGGAGATGGAATACTTTAGGGTGGTAAAAGCAAGTTCTGTTTCCCCCCTCTCTCAGCTCCTTATTCAAGCTTGTCAAACCTTAGCACAGAACTCACCTCAGTATGGCCACTGTCCAGATTAGGGGATTCACAAGTCGCACTCTGATTGTTGGTGGGAGAACTTCTCTTGGCTGAGAAAAGAAGTCAAAGCAGAACATTTCAGGAAACACCTCTTATATTATAATGTACCACTGAAAGGATAAACCAGAAAACAAAACCAAACCCAAAGCAGCCTCTCTCTGCTGCATCTCTCTCTGGGCATCAGCCACAGCCATAAAAAGGAAAAAGAAAAAAGGACTGTTTGAATTTTTTGCACAGTTATTTCCATTGCGTTGTCATCTACACTGTCTAGTGGAAACCTCTATTTCTTTAAAATTTAATTTGAATATAAATTTTATCCTAAATCCATCTACCATCAAATGTTGTTTTCCTGTACATACTAGTCCCTTTCATTTTGGAGTTTTCCCTCCTATTTGCACATATATTCAGGTCCTTTTCTAGGCTACATCTCTCAGAGTGTATTGGGATTTCCAATTTGCCAAACGCTTTCATCACAGGAAACACACATATCATAGAGAAAGTTTGGTCAGTGATATTGTAGCAGAACAAGGGCATAACACTGACTAGGATGACTATTCTTGAAATCCTGTCACATTGAAAGCTGTGCAGATGTGATTTAGACTGACTGCAAACAAAACATTGCAAAGCTTCTTCATTATATTTTGTTGTGTGAAGGAAAATTTAAGTAAATTTGACTTTTTTTTGGTCCCAGTTTGAGATAATGCTAAGATAGCAGCATATTCCTTGATACAAAGGACCTCATTCCAATTACTATTTCTGTCCTGCTGAAAATGCTTTCAAAACATAACAGAGCATTTTCCTTTCATACTTTACTCCTTAAGTTATTTTTTAGGAATTTTCTGACTTCACACAGGAAAAATTCCAATGGTCGAAGAAAATTTAGGACTAATTCCTTTTGTTAGTTCCAGGGCTGAAATCCTATATTTTAATTCCAGAAGTTGAAGCAGAGGGATGAAGTGTTAGATGTCAAAGACTGTTTTAAATAATCTGAAATACTCGAATCTTTTCAATTCTGGGATGTTCCAAAGGTGTACAAAACCTTCAGAACAAAATTACTTGTTTTAAGAAAAATCTGATTTGGCAAACTACATTTTCACTATGACAAAAATTACAGCTCCATGCTCTTGAGAGTTGGCAAGCAATGCTACAGCAATATATCCAGTTCACTTTCAATGCACCACCTTGTAGAAATTATGCAAAACTATTGTCTAAAAACATAAAAGTAAAGTTTTTTGGGACTAGGCCTTGGAAGCCAAAGTCTCTGAAGCCTAAGCACCCAATTCCAGTCTCATTATGGCTGAAACACAAAGGAAGAGCAAACCTTTCCAGCATGCAGAAGTGAATTCACAACCTAGGCCTTTCTCTGGAGAGTCTTGAAATTACCTTTTTTAATTTCATAACATGGGGAAATTCAAATTTTAGACAGGAGGAGAATCAACTGTGTGTTCTTCACTGTTCGCTTTTGTTCAGTGCCAGTTTGGGAAAGCTCAATTCACCCACGTCAGACTGCTAAGAGATACTGCCTTTCCCCTTCTTAGCAACTGAGGGAGATGAGGTGAAACAGAGATAGGAGGCTGACAGGTAATGATAACTCCACTGAGGAGTTTCTCATTTCCTATTTGTGATGGCTCTCTCCTATTCAACTATTAGGCAAATGTCAGCTGACTCCCGAGGGGAAACAACCTTAAACTACTCTAAGGTTTCACTAATTCCTGCAGTATCAGTAAATTCCTTCAAATACAATGACTACAGAATGTAAGGCAGCATTAGCCATTCCCAGCTCTCAGGAGCTACATTACCACAGCAAAGTCACAGACCTGTAACGATGTTCCTGATGGGCTTTACAAGAGCATTGAAGGCAGAAACTTCAGGCTGCCTGTGTTCCCACATCGGCTGCCAAATAACGAGGCCGCTGGCCAGCCGGAATGTCAGGTCGGACTCCTAGAAAGAGAAACAGATGTGGTGGCACACCAGCTCACACGAAAGAATGTGCTTTCCAGTCTGTGAGGACTGTAATTTCTCTGATGCACAGATCCTACAAGAGATGAGTGACACCACGTGCAGTTCTGCAGCGGGTATGTGCTAACTCGGGGACCACTGACAACACTCAGCAGACTTAATACACGTCACGCGTGGCTAATGAAAAATCCCAGAGAAATCTCAATACAAAAACACACAGGAAGGTTTTTCCAAATGAAATTTCTATACTAGTTAAGGAACCCTGTTTTTCCTAGGACATTAAGCTGCAAAAGAAAAGGCCATTCCTGTCAGAAAACATCTCTTTTAACCATATAAAGTCACTTCATGTCTGGTACTCAATCTCAACCTTAGGATTTACACTCCAAGACTTGAACTTCTTCCCCAAAAGAATAAGAATACTAAATATTAAAACATTACTTAGAAATTGAGGAAACATGTAACAGATTACTATGAAGCAGTGGTATAGTACATCACTGATATCATTAGCACTGTTGGTACCTGAGCTATGTCAATACAGAAGCACTGACACTACTTACAGTGATGCTATCATTGCTTTACGTATGCAACTGGCTTAAATCATGCAAATTTGGGCTTTCCAATATTCATCACCACAGTATTTCAGAGATCTCAGAGATTTTCAAGATAAACCTGAGATACTGATATTAACCCCATCTTATAAATGGGAAACAACATCCCAGAAAGATTAATGCTGAAGATTGGAAATCTTCTCTCTAATAGCCAGGGTCTACCTCCAGTTTCATTTAATTCATTCAAAGGGCAGTCCACATTTGTGTGTGTAGCACTGGGAAGAATTCAGCACTTCTTCCTGTCCTGTCCCAGTAGCTTACAGAAAAAATTATGAAAAATTTGGGCTAAATAAATTGAGCTATACTGTACTGGAACTCAGAAGCAGAAGTAGGGAAAGAATCTACTTCTCCAGTCTTGCTTTCACCTGCCTGAATCAAAAGATTATCCTTTATTTCCTGTTCTTTCTTATCTTCTTCAACTGTTGCAGCATAAGGAGGCAGGATTAGAACAGATAACAGCCCCATCACTTCATGATTTTATAGACATTTTCCAAGTACCTACTCTTTCCCAAGGCCTAGCTGGAAACGTAAAGGCTAAAAACTGCAGCCCCCCAGAGAGGCAGGAGAAGATGCAGAAAATGCCTTCTCATCACCACTCTGCAAAGCTGATGCACTCAGCATAAAATCAATAGAGCGACCCCGGCAGACAGGAAGCCTGCAGCCTGCTTCCAACTTCAGAACAAAGGAATGCTCCATTGCCTTTGCTACTGCCATGCTTATAACACCATCACACATTCCTGGTAATTAGCATCAAGATGATTAGTAATGACAACAACAAATCCCAGGGGCAGCCCCACAGTTGAAAAACTAGCAAGGCCCTTCTGAGCAATGGTTGAGAATCACTGGCGCAAGCCAAAGCTCCCAACCCTTTCTGCAGGTTCCTGGATCCCAGAGACTTCACAGGGGCCACAGATCTTTCACATTCCCAAAGGCTAAAAACGGCTCACTTCGGATTTATTTTCCTTTGTGCCTGCCTGATGCTGAGGTGATTGTTCATGTCACTGGAAGGATTTCTTCCTGATGGCAGTGGTATCCTGCCAGATTGTTAAAACATTTCCAGTGGTCCCCAATGTGCACTGCAGGCTGAATTAAATAACAATCACAAAGGCAGAGTAATTCCTTTCCTGCTCAGAGCTCACTCCACACAAGCACCCCATCAGCGTTCCACTTACTTTAATTCTGTGGACAAGGGGAGCAAAGAGGAAGACAAACAGCTCCACGGTGGCCATGGAGTTCTGGAAGAACTTCCTTCTGCTATTCTCCTCCTCATCAGTTGTGGCGCTGGGCTGGGGATGTCCTGGTGATCCTTGGTTTTCTGCCTGATGGATAAAGGCGCTACTGCTCCCTCCCCAGCTGGAGCCTCTGTCCCCTCCAAATCGGTCATTGCTGCAGTCCTGAGGAGCCTCCAGCAGCATCCAGTGAAGAGTGTGAAGAAGCTTTGTTTCAGCTACTCCAAGTTTATCCTGATGCCCTGTGTGGAAAAATGCATCACTGTATCTCACAGGGTTACCATTAATGGTACTGTTGAGACTTTCAGAGCTGCACGGGAAACTGGACATCCAACTTCCTGATAAGCATTTGAAATTTAAAATTCTACCATTAAAAGCATCAGCATTCTCTCTCATTATGTTTGAAACCTCCTGAAATCTCCTAAATCACAAGTCTCCATTTACTTCACAGCATTTGCAGTCCAGTTCCTGCAATGTCAGCTGCAGGGCATGGACAGCAGCATGGACATAGAGTGGTCCCAAAAGCAGCCAACGTGACAGTCTTGTCTGTTTGACTTTGTTGAATAAGATAAAATGGAAGTGAGCACTGCAAGGTGCTCAAGCTGTGCCCTGTTAATGCCTCCAACTGGCATGTCTCGGGAAGCAAATTCCTGGCTGAAATCAATCAGTAAAAGACTTCCTAAAAGTAAGTTCTATTTGGACCTCTGTCCTTACTGTCTGATTGACTTATCTGCTGAGAATCCCATGCATTGATCTGAATAAAAAGAAAAAAAAAAAGAAAAAAAAAGAAGAACTGAAGATACTAAAAGTACCTGCTGCAATTGACAACTGAAAGAAATACGTATTCCTTCAAGGAACCCATGTCTGCTGGGTGGTTGTTCTAAAATAAGTTCTATTACCTCTGGAAAATAACCAGCAAAATGTTATTGAACTGCTCCTCAGCTCATCGAGCCATTACCTTCACTGGGGAAGCTCCCACAGGTTACCCTGCTGTAAATGAGAAAGACAAGCCACAGAACGAACTAACTGGGGTTCTAAGGATTTAGAATACGTTGGCACCCTGAGCATCAGAATGTCCCATTTTGACTGACAACACCCTCAGAGGAGCACTCACCCAGTTTGTTCCGGTTGGAGAGCAGCGTTGCGGTGCAGTGCAGCACATGCGGGAGCGCGGCCTGGACGAGTTCCCAGCGAGAGATGCTCTGGATGGCTTCAGAGAGAGCTGGAGAAAGGCCGTGCAGTTTGTTTTCTACTAAAACTCTTTCAAAAGACTAAAAGCAAGAACAAGGAAAGAAAGACACTGTGTATCTGTTTCTGCATATTCCTTCCAGCACATAGAACATTCTCTTTTAAAAACCTGTAATATTTAATTATATAACTAAAGCACATCTTGTAATATTTTTCCTGAAAAACACAGACTGTAACTAAAGTTCACCAGACATTTGGACATACTTGACTAAGAAGCGAAAGGGCCACACAATATATTTTCTGTAATATAGAGAGTTAAAGCAAGTATAACCTGTATATTAGTAAGTTCTGACATCAAGCCAAACTTACTGTTATGTTGGGTATTAATCTGGCATGCAAGTAATCCTGTTGAAAGTCACAGGAGCTAAGGAAGCCCGTATTTGTGGAGCTGAGTGCTGGATATTCTTCTCAAACACACATGCTCTTTCAGTTTAGTGTAACACAAAGGGCAACCCATTAAAGGTATATGAGCCTTAGGAAATGTTTTCACATCCTGTCACAAAAAATAATCACTGTACAAAATTTTTTGTCTAGCCATGATGTAATGGTTTTATGAACACTTAGAGAGCTGATGGTTGCAGCAAGTTCATTATTTTTACCTCAAGCAACAAAAGTAAGACTATCTGCCTCTGAAATCTCTATGGAAGCTCCTTATTGCTAGTTGTTCCAAACATTTCAATAAGTTGCTGCTCTGATCAGATACAAAGATCTCATTATAGGTCACAAATGCAGCTATATTCCTTCTCCAAAGTTCCTAAAGGAAAGATAATGACAATGCATGTCCTTGTCATATACCAGCTTGGCCTCATGACTACCTATTTGGGCACAAGCTCTTTCACCAGTGCGACAAAAACACGTCGTTGCTCCTTGGCTTTCCATTCAAGGTCTCATTCCCGGGTACTTCAATGGCATCAGGGAGAAATTCCCCCAAAACTGCCTTCTGGAAGCTGTGGTCCACATTCTGCATGCTTCAGAAACTCTAGAGGAAGCCAAGGAGTTTGCAATTATATCTTTAAATTAGTCTTGCATTTACCACATTTTGGGCCTCCGAGCACACATGAAGATTTCCCTACATGGTTATCTGCCAGATTCCGCTGTTCTTTCCTGGTCTGAGCAGAAAGCCTAACATATTTCTGGACCCTAATGAAAGATTAGCTTCCGGAGCAGCTTATGTGATCACAAGTATCTGACATAGAAGTACTGCATGCTACCAGAAAAATGCAAACACAAAAGCTGCTGTATGGAAACCACTGAGTGTTCCTGCCTGCTACAGGCACTGCCTGGTACAGTAACTACTACTGTGGATGTACTGCCAGCACAGGAACTAACTGGCATCAGTCCCCACACTGAGAACTGTCCGAAGCAGACCAACAAGAACATGCAGTTCTTTGGACAAGTGTTCCTGTGGAATTTGCCTGGGGTTCTCCATAAAGGTCCAGCTCACAGCAGCTTCTGTCTACACCAGACACTGAAGATGCAAGGCCCTGGGTTAGCATTTGCTCCTATAGAGCCTTCCTTTTGGATTGCTGCAGTTCTACTCTAACTTTCAGGACCTGCTACAAAAAATATACAGACATTGAGACAGAAGACCTGATTTTCACCCCACATGAACTGAGCAACTGCTGCTACAGCTGGGAAGACTTACATGCTTCAATGAGAAGGCTGAATGAGAATGTCTGAAAAAGCTCCCTACAAGTCAGTCAGAAGACAGATATTGTCATGCCATGGGTATGTCTGGAGCTGCAGCCTCAGGGCTGCAGCTTGGCTGAGAAAGCAGTTACCTACTTAGAGCAAGCTTGTTCATGCCTCAGACACCCCACACACCAAAGGCCAATAAAGAATATGTGCCAAGGTGGTAGTGAGGGAATTCAGTGTTTATATCTTGGCTGGAGAAAGGGCAGCCCCTTTCAGCAATGCTCTGTTTCTGTTTTCAGCTCCCTCAGGCCCACTTACACAAGCATTTTTCCTTTTAGCCTGGTGGTGACATCTGTTTTCACAGGGAGTGGCAGTCAACCTTTTCTGGCTGCCTTCCCACTCCTTTTACCTTCTTCTCCACCAAGAACCAAAGGGACTGTCAAATACCTTGTGACCAGGGTCAGTCTGCGTGTTCCTTTGCTGCTGGAATGGGAACAGGTAGCTGCCTGAAGATGCCTAGACAAGGAGTACAGGACAGAGCAGATTCTGGCTGGGCTTTGCCATGGTTTCATAAACAGCTTTGCTTGAGTCACATGAAATTCCCTGGCTCTAAGCCCAGGGAAGATCTACCTGCATGAATTGCATAAGGCAGCAAGGGCTCAGCCAGGCCCCCAGCCCTCACTAGACAGACAGGACCTTCAGAAGCTCAGCACCCCCCATCCCACCCTCTCAGGAGTGCCAGAGGAACTGCAGGTGTCCTCCCGGGGAGTAGCCCTATGGGATTGCACGTGGAGAAAAAAAAATAACTAAAGAGCAGGGCCCAGTACTTAGCTTTGTACAGAAGGACTCTGGCAGAGACATGGAGAAATGGTTAGTGCTTTTTGAGCTGGACTTGTGTCCTTGGAGGGGACCTTACAGTCCTGTTCTTCCAAAGCTCAAGTGAAAAGCCAAGACCATCGCTAAAGTAACTTCTGCCTGACTGGAAAGAGCTTGAAATGCAGGCAGACTACTGTCAGTTTGGGGCAGGTCCACTGAGCAAGGAGGAGTTCCTAGAAAGATCTAAAACATTAACCTAGGAGTTCATAGCACAAGGGATTGTAAGGTTCCATTTTTTACTAAACACAGCAATAGTATAAACATTAGCAAGCAATGAAATACAGATGCCAAGCACTTTATTTACAGAAAACTGTTGTGCTTAAAAACTCAGTTTTCTGCAACCAGTCCTGTTGTTTGGATAAAATAAAGGTGGCCTCCTTCTGAACTTTCCATATCTATACTTTAATTATTCATAACAATAAAACACATAACTACATTTTCAAAAACAAGTGAAAAAAAAACCAGAAAAGAGATAAACTTTGCATTTGCAAGATCCTCCACAAAACATTTGTGTTCTTCCATGCCCAATGCAATCCAGGGTAAAAGAATTTAACATACCCTTAAGTTCCTTACCATCACCCCAAAAATGCATTAGCTTTGTACAGCACTCACTTGCACTCCTATGAGGCCATTTACAGCTCTGACTCATGCACATTAGGAATGACGTTGTGTCAGGACAGAACAATTTCAGAATGGAGAGAAGGAAGAACATTAAATCCATACTGAGGCACAAAAGCATTTAAACAGTTTAAGACAATGTATGGGGGAGGGTATTTATCTCCAGCTTAAAAGCTATTATTCATAGACTAATTGAAGTCGGTGTGATTGTTCACGTAAGGAAAACAAGGCTATGAAAGGGCTGGGTTTTTCTTCAAGTATTATGGTATAAAGCAAAGCTCAAAGAAGCAATGCAATCTGCTCCTGCACACCAGATGCTGTACTCACTGAATCTAAGCCTCCAGCATCTGCTTCCTCAATGCACAATATGCAGCAAATTCTACTGCAGCAAGTTGAGAGCCAAGAATAATAACAGAATACTGCATGACGTTGTGTCATTTGCATTGCCAGAGAGTTAGCAGCCTGTAGACATGCCTGCAACAATTCTGGCTAGCTAATTTTAAAAGGACAGATCATTTAACAGGCACACAGTATTTTCAGGCACATTAGTCAATACAGGGGTGTTAGACAGTCAGCTGGATGTTTCAGAAGATAAGTCAGGTACCTGTCAAGTTCCAGAAACCCTGCCTCACTCGTGCACTCAGCACCCTGCTACCCCACTGGATAATACAGAACGTGTTGATGTGGGCAGACATTCCTGAGCACCAGCAGGGATAGGAAACTGAGGAGCAAAGATGATGACAAGGTGGCAGATGCAGCATATCAGGCTGCATCAATTGCTCAAAACTAAGCCTCACCTTTGAAACCTTTCTACCATAATTTAATGATTATGTTAAGGACTGGAGAAGAATGAAGTTCTTCATTCAAGGGGTGGAAATTAATTGGATTTTTTAAGACCTTCCTTTCCCTTGGCTGACACACGTGATTTATGTTGTCTTGTGGGTTTTTTTGGTGTTATTTTTTACGCTTAGTAAATCCTGGTAGGTGCTCTTAGAAGAAAGGTGCTTTAGAATCAGCCTGGAGGACACAGAGGAAGACCTAATGCCAACAGCACAGCAGGAAGCACAGGGAAGTCACAGACAGACGGGTACATCATGGAGAAGGCACAGAGAAGGAAACTGTCCCTCTACCCAACAGTAACAGGTATGAGTTCATAGGTGGGGCCACAGCCTCAGAGGAGAGGTGCTCCAAGGCATGGCTCCTGCACACTGCCAAGGCTCCTGGTAAAGGACACAAGGCAACAAGCTCCATTTTCCAGCCTCTCAGCAACCAGAAACTGTCAATGGCATCAGGCAGTGACGATGCCTTTTGCTCCATGTGCTACAATTGCAGTACATTTTACTCACTGACACACTAAGCCAGCAGTCCTCTATCACTATCTGGTATCTAGCAAAAACCCTGAAAAATTTATGGATTTCTAAGAAGAAAATGAGTCAGCAATAGCTAAGGCTTCTCCAGCTTAGTATCTTGTGAGAAGGAAGTCAGAAAATTGCTGCAGAGAGATCTAAGTACTTTAAACTACTAAGATATGTGTCCAGACCAAATTTTTCCACTCTGTCAAGTTCGGCTGCAACCACTTAATGTACTTTAAGTAATCCAAAGACCAGCAACCATTCAAGGAATTCTGAAATTCTCTAGACACACATCTTACTTGAACTTGCTGCATGCCTTCCCTTTCTCCCGCATTTGGACAGTAACTTGAGGTTTTATGTGAAATACAGTTAGAAACAGGAGTCATAGAAGTACAGATTTAAGCTGAGTGGACTAAATCCACTTCTGGGATAAGCTGAGAAGCTTATTGGCCACCATGGTCAGATCAAGTTGCACGAAAAGTTAGTCACTAACAAGAGTTGAAAAAGAGAAACAGGTACGTACCACACAGGAAGCTTCATATTGTTTCCCCAGTTTAGGTCTTAAAAATGCACTGAAGGAAGGGAGAAAAAGTGTTAGAGACCCAGTACATCAATGTGGATTTTGCTTAGTTATTTTTAGGATTTTTCTCATGTCAAAAAGTTGGCAAAACACGGAGAAATTTAATGTAAAGGAAGACAAAAGGCCAAAACTATGTTCAGATACCTGTTGATAACATCTGACAAAATGCTGTTACCTTTTCTAGAAGACAGAGTACCCACACTGATATGCCAAGAAGCTGTTAATTCAACCCTCAGGAGAAATCCTGTTCCCCAGGGATAAAATCTTCCATCAGATAATTTTTAACCATTTTATCTCAGTGAAAGATTTTCAATATACTCTGTTTAAAATGTGTTATATACTACTGAACTTTGCTTTTCCTCTATTTTAAGCCAGAGATCCATTTACCAGCTCTGTATCAAGTATTTTTCTCCACAGCAGCTGATGTAGAAGGCTTATGATGAAATGCAGGCCTTGTAGGTAGAAAATACCCACCCTCTGCTGTCATTCTCCAGAATGGGATTAGAGTTAAATATTAAAAAAACTAATCAGGTCACCTTATTTTATTTTTTTGGAGGACACTGACTGTGGCATAAAGGGATTTGGTGACGGAGGCTTTAAATTAGAGCCACAACCTTCAAATCTTCCAACCTCCCCCCCACTCTCACAGTGTTTTCACTTTAGCATTCTGCTGAGACAGGAGACAGACACGACTCACAAGGAACATGAAGCCCCAGCCATACATTCATCCAGCCCCTCACACATCATTACTCTCCAATCCAATGAAATAAGGTGAGACTTTGACGTATCTGTTTGCATGCTGACCTCTCAAGGCATAGATGACACTTCCAGGACAGCTGCAAATACAGATACAAGCAAAGCTGCGGGTCTGGTGCAGCACTGATGGGTGCTGCTTCTGCTGCCAGAGCTCCACGAGTCCTCTTAAAAGGGGGGAGGAGGGGAGGCGGGATGGATGGGATGGGGGGAGACGGGACAGGGAGGAAGGGAAAGGTGCATACAGACACATAGACAGGGATATTTTAAAGTCAAAGCAAGAAGCTGCCTGGGACTGCCACTAGGTCAAGCTGCCTCCAGACCTTCCCGAATCCACACAAATTGCTCTATATTGAGTGCAAAGAGAACAGCTTGTTTCACGCCTGCATGTTGCAGCTGCAATCACCGCTTCCTCCCCGCCTCCGGGCAGCAGCCGGCCCGCACCCCCCTCCCCACTTCCACTGCCCTGTTGCAGCGATATCCCAAGTACCCAGGGCTTTGCTGCTCTCACCTGGTTTGTCTCCATAGGAAGGTCTGGATGGGCAGAGGGATGCCACGGCCACTCTCCTGCTCCTGGCCCTCTGAGCTTTTCCTTTTCACCATGATGCTGATGACAGCTGCTGCAGTGAGCCAGCCTCAGCAGACACAGCAGTCGGGATCTCCCATGGCCGCCTCTCCGCTCCCCGCAACTCTTTACCCTCTTCCCTTCATCCCCTGCAGCCCACCCGCTCCCTCCAGCTCTGCTGGTGCAAAATGGCTGCAGAAGGCAGGGAGGAAATTAGGGGAGCGAAGATGTCCGCGTCCCTCGGCTTCCTCCCTGCCTTCAGCACCTCCCTCTGTGGACAGCTCCCCGCGCCCAGCGCCCGGAGCCGGCGGGCGGTGACGGGCAGGGAAGGCGGGCGGGCGGCGCGGGGGCGGCGGAGGCACCGCCCCGCCAAACTTCCCGCAGCGCGCCGGGAGCAGCGAGCGGCAACAGGGCTCCCGCCGCCCCCTCCCCGCCGCCAAGTTGGGAAGCCCCGCCGGCCCGCAGCGAGAGGGATGCGCAGTGCATCCAGCATTCCAGAGCTGGCCGAGAGGCGCCCGCCCTCTCTCCCCCCGAGGTCCGCTCCTTGGATTCACAAAGGTCCTCGAAGCGTCCGATACAACCTGTTAATAAACAGGGAGACAACTCGTTTACCTCAAAAGTGGGGGGAAAAGGAAAGCGAGTCATAAACCCTCTTTGAAATCGAAGGCTGGCTGTAGGAGCAAGGGAAGTTTGGGATAGTTTTTCCATAGGTTTTTCTTACACAGAAGAGCTGAGACAGAGGTGGAGAGGATGGGGAGTATGAAAGCAGATTTACTTGTGCCTCCAATTAAACACCAGACTTGACTTGGCTAATACAAGGATATATTTGAGTGCTGAAGTGCTGAACCAGTTGGCTTTGTTTGTCTTGTTTGGTTGGGTTCCTTGCTAGCAGTAACTTTTACTGCTGCTGCACAGAAGTAAGGCCCTTTTATTCACAGGATGAGCTTGCTCAGACAGGAAAGCTTTGAATTACCGTTTTCTTTCCTTCAGTTAAGTGAGATCGGATAGGAACAAAATAATCACGATTTCTAAAATACTATGAGAGCTAACTACAAAGAGAAGATGGTTAAAACAAATTACTTCTAAATGCAAGGTATGTATTAGAGAAGTTTCCCTACTCCACATCCCTATAAAACATCAGCAGAAGGGTTGTTGCAGGCCAGGGATGGTTTATGTGAATGTTAAGTGTCATATAGTCTCACCCTCAAAACTGGTGCCATTTTAGTCAGTGATAATATTTAACTACCTCGAGTTCAAGACGCTTGCACTCTCTCAGTAACTGGTAAGTGCATTTCAAATCTGTTTGGTTTGGATTTTGTTTGGTTTGTTTGTTGGTTTTTGGTTTGGTTCTTTTTTTTAATGGGTATCTCTCCTTATTCCTGCATTCAAGAAGCAGTCACAATAGTTTCCAGTTTGTGCTTCTAAGCCTAAGCTTATTATTCCCATGCTCTGCTACACAGCATGAAACTCATGTAAAAGAGAGCACTGCGGCTTGCTCCAGAGTACAGCTGAAACCTCCTGTGAATTCTCCTGATTTACAGGAACACCAGTGGCACTTGGTGTGGTCAGCAGCTGCTCAGCAGTAGACAGGAATGCAAGTGTGAATACAAAGCTCCACAAACCAACCAAACCAAACCAAATTTATCTGGAAAACAACAGCTTTCATTGGTTTCAAACCTATGCAGGTAAACGTCATTCTTGCCCTGAACAGAGGCAGTTCTAGAGGGCAGAGAAGCTCACTAGCAGCACTTCACTGAGCCTCCAAAGGGGAACCCAAGTGGCCTCTCTACAGTCTGAAGAGGAGTAGGAGAAGAGAACAAACAAGGCAACTGCACGCTCGCTTCACAACTGTCAGTGTTAACTGTCACTCAGAAAGCAGAAGGACAATATACCAATACCTCTACCCGGCTTTCTGTTACATCTCTGAAGGACTCTTTGGGGGAAACAAATGGCCTTGAAGTACAGGATTATTTTCCTTACTCCTCCTTTGTGCACAGCCAGCACCTTGCCCTGTCACAGGGTGTTAGTGAGTGGAGCTCAGGTAGCCCAACAGGCAATGAGAGGAAACTGCATCGCTACCATGTTAAATTACTATGTATTTTTGTTTTCAAATACTTTGTAGTAGCCAAAAACATAACTGCAAATTGCAGTTCTAGTCAAGCTTGCCATTTTGAGTGCAGAGTATTGCTCTCTAACAACATGCAGTCATAAAAGACACGTAAATCTCTCTGTTTGTACAGTGGTTTGAAGTTACAGAATTTCCAGTGCAAAACAAATCAGAGAGCAAAGGTAATATTATTAACAGCTAGCACTGTCACAAGAAAACTGCAGGCACAGTGGTGCAGATTCTCCAATCCAGCCAGGCCACAACCATCACTAAACCCAGGAGGTGGCAAAGGTGGTTTATATTAAATTTAGCAGCAGCTAGAGACCAGTTTTGCTCTTGCCTTGTTTTGGAGACAACCCCTGCCACACACACAAAAAGGGCACAAAAAACCTGGAAGATTCTATTTATCTCTATATTGAACTTCTGCTGGCAGCAGAGGCTTTTGGATTTGCAGTCAGCATTTGACTGTACCTAAATACTTACATTGCAGTGGATGCTGCAAAGAGAAAGTTCTCCAAATCAGTCCCTGCTTTCCCTTGCAGTAGGGTTAAAGAGGAAGCAAGCAAACTCTTCAGGGAAGTCATTATAGTAGGAAAACAGCAAGGTGTCCTGAAAATTCACCTGTGCTACACTGGCATCTTGGCCTGGCACAGAAACATAGGTCTGTCTGCCTGCAAAAAGATCAAGACTAATGCAAGAAGTCACTGCTTTCGGGAAGCAGGCGTGGGGAAAGTGGAGACTGCTCTGCACTGCTCCAGCAATTCCAAGCCCACCCAACTGCTCAGGCACAAAAAAAGACGTCCATGACACTCTCATCCCATTTCCTCTCTTACTACAGACAGCATCAGTCTGACATCTCCCCAAATCACATGATTCTGCTTGATCACCGATTTATTCACCAGACAGTTGAGTTTATACATCCATCATAGTAGGATTCAGTCTTGATTTGGAAACAGTCAAGACTGGCAGCGTGTCAGAGTGGGAACACTGAGCAGAACTTGAACACGAAGCCCCCACTCTACACAAGGGTGCCCAGAGCAGGGAACTGCTCAAACCTCACTGCCTTGCACTTGTTTCCAGGCACATGCTCTCCAATCTCTCAGCCTCAATCAATCCCTGCCACACACGCTTCTACATATTCACACCTTATTCATCTGTTATTCTCTGTGCAGAATCCAGAAGTATCTCAAGTCATTCTGTTGCGCAGCAGCCTCTCCAAGAGCAAAGCTGCAAACAGCTCCTAACTGTAGATCCTAGCAAAGACAACTGTTTGGCACACCGCCAGGAACTCAGTCTTCCATAAGCTGCCAGCAGGCTTCTGTCCTGGCTGAACAGATCCATTATGAAGAAAGACCCTTTCTCTCTTGGAACAACCAGTCACAGAAGGTCAGCACTGACAGCACTGACAGATGCCGCTCATTCTACCTGTATGGAAAATTCTCATCACCAGGGTTTAGTGTCCACAAAGGAGACAGAGTTCTGCCAGAGTAACTTTATTCATGAATAAAGGGAGAGCTTACTGAGCATACCTAGTGAAAATCTCTTGAATAACTGGAGGAGGTAGCCTCCTTTTTATCCTAATTTTTCCTAGCTCTATAATGACCTCTTCCTTTCCTCACTGGCTAAAGTACTTGGAAGGCACAGACTTCCTGAAAACACCTATTACATATAAAGAGTCAGTTCTTTTCTTACTATTCTTAAGCAGCTATTTCCTTTCTCACTATTCTACAAGTTAATTGATTCTTCCAGCCACTTTCTTACCTACAAGCAGCTACTTCTTTATCTAAAAATAGCCACTTTCTTATCTACGAACAATTATTTCCTTTCCCACCAACAACCATTTCTTTACTCACAAATAGGCACTGCCTTGCATCTGCAAGCAGATGCACACAGCTTGTTTGTAAAGGCACATTCATCTTGTTCTTGTCATACCCTTTCTCCTGTGGGTCTGTCAGGTAGAAGCCTAGGAAAACTCTGTTTTCTTTAAGGGCTTTTAAACTCAGCATGAAAACATTTCAACCAAGGTTCTTCAAAAGCCTCCTTCACAACTTTTCTTGCCAGCCCTGCTCAAAACCAGCACAACTATGTGTTCAGAAACAAGGATGAATGACTCCTAAAACTACCAGGTTTGCTGCTGTTGCTGCATGAATTTAGGCAGAGGCAGACCATAGTTTATCCAGATCAGATTCCATAAAGACAGTGAGATATTTAATCCTTGGGCCACATTTAGCTGGAACCAGCAGAGTGGCACAGCACTCATGCATCTGAGAATCCAATTTCAAAAAGAAATGCAGACCAGTCACCACAAAGAAAGTTATTGCCTTTGCATAATGTTCAAGCAGCATATCATATTTACAGAGCCATGTAAGTGCAATTAAATACATAGCAGGCACAGGTTATGCTTAAACTAAATAAGACAGGGTGGGAGTGAACAAAATGGTGTAGGGTGCAGTCGCTGGACAAGACTGGGGAAGGAAAAAGGTACTGTCAAGGTATCACATCATCCCTTGGCTCAGGTCTCTTTAAGCTCTGGGATGTGAATGCTTTGGTAGCAGCTGCAAAACTTTTACTTCCTCTGGGGGAAAAAATGCAACAAATCCTCCCCTCAAACCTCACCCCACCCAAAAAACCATTTTCCACCTTCTTTCTGGAAAAGAAAGTGTAGATCTCTTGCTCCACTGAGTTATCAAACGTGTCTTCCTTTCTGTTGCCCAGAGAGAGCTGAGCACTGCCTACACCATATGCTTCTCCTTCCAGAGTAAGGGCACTCACACAAACCGGGTTTGGGAGCCCCTCCACCAGGGCCACACAGTCTTTTACTCCAGCAACTGAGACTTCTGCACAGCCACATATCTCTAGGTGGAAGGCCTTCTGCCTGCCCGTCTGATCTGATCCATGTCTCTGTTCCTATACAATGCAAGGAATACCCCTTGAGCTGTGACAGGCACAGGATGGACAGATCCTCTGTACATCTAGCAAATACTGAAGCAGGAGTCCTGGGCCTCCCTCACGTTCAATAACAAGTAGTTATTCAAGATTTTATTCACAAATGGTACTCAATGCTCAATGCTCAACCCTCAATGCTCCAGCATCACAATCTGCTATCAAATGATAAAACACATCACCTACTACACACTGCTAATAAGATGCTCAGTAGTACTATAGCATTACTCTCAGTGTGTTTTATACAGCAGTATGTTTCATATAGCAGTATTCTCAGTAGCACTATAGCAGTACTCTCAGTATTATGTTGCATATAGCAGTGCTGTCAGAGAAGTATGCAGCCCAAAGAATATGTGGATGTCCCATCCCTGGAAGCGTTCAAGGCCAGGCTGGACGGGGCTCGGAGCAACCTTATCTAGTAGAAGGTGTCCCTGCCCGTGGCAGGGGCTGGAACGAGATGAGCTTTAAGGTCTCTCCCAAATCACTCCATGATTTCTCCCTTCCACCCCCAGCTCAGAGCCGCTGACTCCCCGACCCGAGCTCGGCAGGGGCTGAGTGAGTACCCACCAGGCATCCAGACAAAAAACTGCTCCAAGCATCCCTCCAACTCCACGCCGTTTCCCCATTAGTTTTCCGCGTGGCCTCAAGAGCTCATTCCCCCTCACAACTCCCATTACCTTCGGTCCACAGGCTCCCATGGCCCTCAGGCGGCTCCCGTGGCCCTCAGGCGGCTCCCGTGGCCCTCAGGCGGCTCCCATGGCCCTCAGGCGGCTCCCAGCTGCAGGAATCTAAACCCGACCCCGCCCATCCGCCTGCCCGGACCTCATGATGGGGGGGGACGGACAGGCACGGCCCCGCCCTATTTACAGCCCGGGGTGGCCATTTCCCCTCAGGGCTGGGGCTGTGTCACAGGGCTGGGCGCTGAGGGCCCTCACCGCGGGGCTGGGGTGTGTGGCACACTCCCCTCGGAGCTGAGTGCACGCCGTGCACTGGGAGTGGGACCTCCTCCCTCGTGTGCCCTCCATGCCTGGAGAGCTCCACTGCTCAGTGCAGGGTGATGCCACACCCCACCCCCGGCCAGGACCCCAGCGTGAGGGATATGTACTCACTGAATCAGTTTGGTTGAAAAGGACCTGTGAGATCATCGAGTCCAAGGTAACCATGTCATCCAGACCATGTCACCAGTGCCACATCCAGTCTTTCCTTAAACACCTCCGGGGACAGTTACTCCACCACCTCCCTGGGCAGCCCATTCCAATGTACAATTACCCTTTCCATGAAGGAACACGCGCACAGCAGGGAGATACTGCCCCGCGGAACAGGACGCCAGCCATAAAAACTGACTCTTCCGGCTAAAAGTAACAGGGATTAGCTGAGAAATATGACTGGATCTGCTGTGCCTGCTCCTGGCCAGACTGACCGCAGTACCAGCAGGTGCACGGTACCTCTCTCCTCAGGGCACAGCTGGATGCTGGAGGAGCTGTATCACAAACAGAGGAAACCCACATATGCAATTAGATGACAAGCGATTTTATTTTGCAAAACAATCACTATACAGCAACAAATACAATTGCAAATTGGATTGAAAAACATGAACTACCTACCACCAGCCATTCAAGAAATGCCTCTTTTATGGTAACAGGCTCTAGAGTTATCAGAAAAAACACAGGTTTGTAACAGCAGACCATATTCCTTGACATCCCAGCATACAGCATGTTTATCTGTTGGCTTTTTCTCTTTGCTAAAGTTGAAGTGGCTTTTATACGCTCGACTTTTCCAAGTGTGAAACTAATTTACCTTCCTGCAGTGGGAATTGCTGGAGTTGCAGAGGGAGTTGCTTTAGCAATCTGACTAGTGAGTTAGTCGACAGACACCTAGGCTAAAAACCTACCAGCATCAATTTTCATAGCAAATGTGATCTACTCTTCAAGGCATTTGCCTTTGAAGGGCCATGTGTACTTGGGTTTCAAACAGTATTTGATCCAGCATGGAAAAAAGTGCTCACATGTGGTAGTCCACACAGGATGCCTTTAGACTCCCTTTGGGTCATGTATTTAGGCAAACTTAGATGTGTGAGCAGCCACGATGAGGTTACCACTGTACTTTAGCAGAGCATTGAATGGATAATTCCATTTACTGCTGTACAGTGAAAATATACATTGCCCTTGTGGGCTCACAATTTCCCTCATCAGGATTAATTTTTCCTTTACTGTTGCTGGACAGATGTTTGCTCAACTTTTAATTCTTTCAGCTTGTGGTTACATAGAACTCTGCAAATGAGGAAGAAGCACTCTGCCTTTTGTTGCTACAACTTGACCCATTATTAAATTTGGGGCGCTCCCCTAGCTACCAAAACAAGGTTTCACCATTCCTTCTGTCTGGATTATTTCTGCTTTGTTACAGAGTTGGGTCTCAGGCGCCCAACAAACCTGCTGGCTCAACATGCCTGTGGAAAAGAAACACAACAGATGCAGTTTCCAGGAAGCTGGCTCTATCTTCTTTAGTGGGCATTACGTTATTTACAAACTGTTGTTTTTAAAACGAACACTCTTCTTGAGAAAGTTAAGATTAATATGAGCTTTTCCAGTGAACATCTAGAGTTATGTAACATAACTTGGTTTTTTATCATTTAACAGCACAAAACTCTTGATTTCTTTTCATCTAACTCCACAGCATTCTAGGATTCTTTCTATGGAAGAATGATGATGATTACAAAGGTCTTTGCTTAAATCAAGACAAGAAAGCTCATTTTAATGCATGAAATAAATGACTCGGTGTGTTACACCACTCTAACTTTGGACTCATAGGTGGTTTAACTAAGCTTAATTTTCTAGAGTATGTTGATTTTAAAAGCAGAATAAAAAAACTGGAGTCTCAGGCTATCACTGTTCTCATGAGCTGGTGCTCAGCTTCAGAGAGCAGAGGATTCAGTAGTACCATAGTTTCTCTCCCACACTGGCAAAAGGCATAGAAAAAAACCACTGCAAGGCCAATTCATACTGACAGTACGATCAGAGCAATATAAATACTGTTGGTTTTCCTTTCTGTTATTTTCTGAAAAAACGGGAAGAGGCTTTTAATGCACCTTAACTTGACACTGTTTCCATGTGAATTATTATGATTAGTTTAAGCAAAAGTATAACAAATACAAGGCAGAAATCAGAATCCTCCAGTTGCACTTTGCATGGTTCTAAACTCACTGTCCTTCATATGAAACAACCGACTTACAAACAGTATTAGGTACTTACAAACAGTATTGGTGTGAAAAAGCTTTTTGCAGAGCTGAAATGCCATGGGGGGGGGCTGTCAGAAGTTCATATTCAGCAGAAGTTTGAGAGATGCAACCACTCTGTTTTGTATTTGTACTGCTGTGGCAGCTTAGCCAAAATCCCCTTTTGGTCCACTGAATATTTACTGTCCAGTAACTGTGTATTACTACCAGAATTTAATGATGGGGAATCCTGTATTATTAATTATTAGAATCCTTTTCCACAGACATAAAAATCTTCCCTATGAGTCTTTTCAGACCAAACCCCAACACACACACGCACACATACAAATTAAGAAGGAAAAAGAATAGATCAAAAGCTTCCAACACACAACATTAACCTAATACATGTATCAAGTATAGCTCAACTGACAGTGCAAAGTTCAGTTAAGAGGTTTCAAAAGGAAAAGTTCAAACAACCTGCGATAATGTGAACTGGTCATTTCATAATATCTGTGTACACAGAGCATCAGCAGGTGATTATCTGCTGCTGAGGATCACCTCCGTGTCACCTTCAGTGTTCCCTTAGTGCTGGAGTTCTCTCAGGTAACTCCTCTAGATCGGTTGGTTACGTTATCTCTGCCTTTTATCTTTTAGGCACACTTTTTCTTACACTTTTTTATAGCCAACACAATCTCACTTTGCTCAGATTTTAAGAAGCCCTGTTTATTGATGAATCGCTATGGCAACCCAGTCTAGGGAGCTCATTTTTATTTATTCATACACTGTAATTTACAGGCACCTCTGCTATGTTTATCACTGTGGTCTGAGTGCCTGAGTAGTCATGTGAAGCATCACTAAAGGAGTGGAAACAACATCTTTTTTTCTGTGTTTCAACTTTAGCAAAAGAAAAAAAACATAAATCTAACATTCACTGTTACTATGGGAGTTTACAAAAAAAAAGGAAAGAAAGAAATAAAAAAAAAAAGCTTGAACCAATCTATTGTGGATTTTAAAAAAAGCCAGAGTCCAAACTCAGCCATCTTTGGAGACCCTTTTACAAATGTCTGGACCCCACAAAAATCATTCCTTTGTGAAGAAAGGAAGGGAAGGGGAGAGGGAAGGAATCCTTTTTCTAGCATCACAGAAGAGACTTGCATCTGGCACTAAAACAGGGTCACGGCTTTTAGTTGTTACAGAAAGCAACTTCATGCTAAAATTTTCATCTTTTTTAAATGTATTCTTATGAATAGGGAAAAAAAAAAACCCTGCTAACATCTACTTTTACATACCTAGAATTGCAACACCAAAGGGTGCAAGAGACACAGATACTGTGAATAAAGAAGTAGAATATTCAAGTATATGAGGAGGGCATATCACAAATGGCCACAGAGAAATATATATATCTATAATACTGTATCAAACAGACGGAAAGAATGTGAAACCAGTGGTGTGCACACAAATCTAGCCGCTTAACCAACTTTTCTAATCAGACACAAGTCTGTTGGGGTGGAAGTGCTTGCTTTCAGCAGCTTTTTTACGTCACTTCCCCAAAGCACAATTTAAATGTTTTCAGCTACTATTTTTAGTTATTAGTTAAATAATTTATTGGCTTTTCAGCTATACACTGACATAATTAACCAGGTCCAAGAAAATGTTAATAACTTAATTCAACTTTTGTTCTACTCATTTATACAAAATAACACATTTTTTTTAATTAAACTTGAATTTCTCTATATGCCCTTCCTTCTGGTAAGCAGACTGTTAATTTAACCCTTAATAACTTAAAATGGGCAACTTTTTTATTTCCCCATCTATCAACAGAACTGTGAAATGAGCAACTTGGGATATCAACAAGGCTCTTCAGATAGAGGTGGATGGCCTTCAGGCACATGAAAGGTAAAAATGCATTTTATCATAGTACAGTACTCCATGCAAGACAGAGCAGAGCAACAATAATTGTCCAATGTAACATACTGCTTTTGTATACCCATATAAAGCCAGTGTCTTCCTGTTGTAAATGGAGGTCAGGCCCAATTTCTGCATCTATGGAAATATTTTTTTTCTGTTTTTTTTTTTTTTTTTAACTGTATGGTAACTACAAGTCTTGGGATGTGACTTAGCTTTAGACATGGTAAAGAATGAATGTAACGCCTGCTCTGAGCCCATTCCTGCCAAGAGCTCATGCCTAAATATTATTACTTCATACAATGCGAAATGAGCAAATTCATAAGCCCTGCTTGGCAAGGGCTGCCGTGACATCTTCAGCGAGGGTAGCAAGCTGGGGTGACTCAAGCAGGTTGATGCTTCCAGAGGATGAGACGTTGCTGAGTCTACGTGGAGAAGCCACGCTGGACCTGCCTGGTGACTGTGTGATAATCTCAGCCCCGTGGTCGACACGGGCTTTAGCGTGCTCTCTGAAGTTTAGCTTCTGGCTGTCAATCTGCTCCAGGAAAGTAAAGAATGTCACACATTATATATTCACCAAATTATCTTGTTATAGATCATCACTTGGGCATCATCATTTTGTTTACTTTTAAAAACTCTTAGAAGGATTGAAGCTTTGAGTTATTCGAAGGATTATTCCTTTGAATAATTCCAACTGATCGTTTTTTCACCTTGTTTAATAGATACTGACTTACTGTTACACTCTCTTACCATTTCTGTCTCTGATGGACACTTTAATGAGCAGTACCACTGTCCCTAGCTGTGAATTTCATTAACATTATATGTTTATGAAAAACATTTCTTTTGAAAACAAAACTATGATTTGTTTCCAAAATTTGTATTTTCCAGTGTTTGTGGGAGTGATCTTACTTTCAAGATATTTTCCTCCTGTTTCACAAAGCAGTCCCAATCTCAGATCACACCTATGCTGTCCAACGGTCCCAAGCAAGGACTATCTTTAGGGGGAAAGCCAGTGCACAAACCACAGGACTTTAGACTCACTGTCAGCTTAGATGTGGATGCGAGATTGTTCATTCCAAATTTCAAAGGGAACAAACTAGCATGTGAGTGTGCTTGAAGGAGGACAGACAGATGCTTCCTACTTGATTCAGAGCCATGGCTGAATTCACAGCTCTGATTTCACCAGGCCAGGGGCACAGTGGAGGCGTTTTCTCTGATGGCTGTTCCCTTACCTTGACGTTACCACCACCAGGTACGTGGTGGGCATTTTCCAGTGAACCAACTTTAGCCTGAGCTTTTTCTTTGAAATCCAGTTTCACACTCTCAATTTTCACACGCCCACCTCCTACAATGGAAAAGGAAATACAGATTAAGAGGCTGCAATGGTGTGGGAGAAAGTGTGACTTGAAGCACGTGGGTGCACTCACGTTACTTCCCTTTTAGTTGAGATCTAATGGTTTTGGAGAAGCACAGAATAACGCTCTCCATGTTCAGTCAAATATAAAACCTTCAACATACATTCAAATTGTAAGCATGTACTGCAGCCCCACTGATTTCCATGGGATTTAAGTACATGCTTAAGTATTTTGCTGACTTCAGTCTGTATTCAATATTATGCCAAAGCAGCATCCTTTGGCATTACTTTTTAACACCTCTCTGGTTCTGTAACTATATGTCTTTATATATTTAGTTAAGTAGTTACGTGTATTTTTATTACCAAAGTGTATTTACTTTTTCTTGGACTGTAAAAGAAAGTGGTATCATCCGTGACTTCTCCTTTGCATAACAGGATTAGGTCTTTCCCTTGTCCCATAACCCAGAAATTCCTACGATACCTGGCTTGTGATGAATATTCTTGAGTGAGCCACACTTGGAAGTCACATGACTCAAGTCAATCTTCTTGGTTACAATTTGTACCTGTCAAAAGTGCACAAATGCACAAATTACAGAAATGAATAAAATAATAAAAAGCCAAGCCCTGCAGAGAAGGAGCCCAAGCCTCTACAAACCACTGGAAAAGGAGAAATGATTAGTAGAAAACAGATCACGCCACCAAGGAGGAAACACCTGGATTAATACAGCAAGCTTCCCTCACACCTAGGGAGATGACAGCTGGGTTAAGCTCTACTATTAGCAAAATGAAGAGAAGGATAAAGCAGATCAGCTTGTGAGTTCTTTATAAAATGTTTCTGAGCCAACTCCTCTCACGGTGGGTGCTCCAAAGCCCTGCACGCAGCAGGGCCCATCCCATTTGCTTCTGCTCTTGAACGTGCATCCTGGCAACCAGGATATTTTGGTGACTGTTTTTATCTCCACCATCTGTTTCATATTTTTCTGCAGCTAAATACGTTATGCATTTCCTGTCAATGCACTCTGGGGAGCCTGATGAAGGTACACATGTGCCTCCTGCAGCTGTACCTGAGCAGGCTGGTGTTCAGCCAGCTGGCTCGGTGCTCATCCGAGAGCAGTGGCACTGCTCTGCTCTGCCAGGCAGTGGCACCTGCACCCTCCCTCCTCCCGGTGCTCCACGCACTGCTGCCAGCTGCCTCGCCACGGCTGCACTGAGCCCAGCTTGGGAACAGCCACAGAGTGACACTCCTGCCTCGCTGCACTCCCAGACAGCTCCCAGAGGCGGCCCACAGCCACAGCGACTGTGCTGGCAGGCCTCAAGAAGTCGCAGCCCCTCCAGGCCAGAGCAGGAGCTGCAGGATGGCTGCAATACCACTGGTTTGCTCACAACACTGGCAATGACTTAAGCCAGCACTGGTGGCTGTGCTGAACGTGTTTGGATCAGATGTGCCCACACCATCAGCTCTTCCATCTGAGGGGAGATCATTTCCAGCAGGATGGCTGTAGCCACCTTAAGCTATTCCAGTGTGCCTGCCAGAATCAAGGGGTGTCTGGTCAAACCCCAAGCAACCTCAGTTTGTTACACTGGAATAATGCTGCGGCGTGAGCACTGACTACGCTAGCTGGTCACACCCCCTCTCTTTGTCCTTATTTTTCTTCTCCCCCTCTGCTGAATGCACATAACTGAAGAGTTAGCTGAGGAAGCCCAACACGGAGGCTGGAGTCTCACTGAGAGCTGCACTCTCTTTCTGGAAATTACTTTCTTGGGCTGCTCCCATGAAAGGCACTGAACCTTTGGCTCACGCTGCACTTTCACTGTCAGCACCCTTGGGCATTTGAGGATAACCCTTATTTTCTGACTTCCCCTCCCTGTCCATATTCTGGAAATGTGTTGTGCTCTGCAGAGAAAGATCAGGAGGCCACCACTGATACCCAAGGCTCACATGACTGACCAGACTCACATGTGAAACAGCAGAGAGAAGGAAAATAGTGCTCAGAGGAAGGGAAACAGAGGGGTCTGGCTGTTGAGACCACCACTGGCTGTTGAGAGAATGTCCATACTACTTACATTTCCTCCCCCTGCAGAATGTTTGATGTTATCTCTGGAACCACACCGGGACTGAATATCGCTAAAATCGATCTTCTTGTTTAAAATCCTAACCTAAAAGGAATTGGAAGTAACTTACTATATACCACACACACACTCAATTGGGGCGCAGGACGAGGGAGCCAGGGTCATTTTGCCTCCTCCTGTGACTCCGTCTGACACTTGTATTGAAACATGAGAAAGTACACTTTGACAACCTCTATGCTTAGTATGTTCTCAGAGCATCTCTAAATACACCACGCTGCTCTTTTTATGCCTCACAAAGTGGTGGTGAAATACGAATGGGAGAATTTTTATTCTGGGAGATATGAGAGGTGGCTTTTCCCTGAAAAGTTTAAAGAACTTCTTGCTTGCCTGGACTGGGCACAGCCCTAGGACAGCATGTCCTAGGCTCTATTGAGTGATATTCAATGTTGCTGCTCAACTGGCCATATGGAGAAGCTAGAAACCCTTGTCCCCACACTCAGCATTTGATGCAGAAATCCAAGATCCAGCCAGCTCAGCCATGGGTTTAAATCCTGAGGTATTTCCACCCTCCTTCTGCCATATAGCCATAACAGCAGCTACATTCATATAACAGACCTCAGAATGTTCTGTGAAAGGGGATCAACAAAATTAATTAAACTGAAGTCAGAGCTCTCTACTGCTCTCTCTCTTTACCATCATATACTAAAGGGCAATGCAGAAAACAACATCATCAGGAAACCTACAGCTGCAATCCCTGCTTCTTGATTTCTGGTGCTGGCCATAGAGTAGGGCACAACAACTTTGCAGTGTTAGGAGCGCTGTGCTTCTCCCCTGTGCTCTTTGTCTCTTCACGTAACAGGATTAGGTCCTTGCTTTTCCCTTGATGGTGCCAGCCTCCCTTACACATGCCAGAAGCCCACATTTTTAATATGCTGCCTTAGCCACAAATGCACTGCAGGCATATGACAGTGCCTGGAGGTCAACTCTGTGAAGGGCAGGCCATGATGTCCCATGCTTGACCCCATGGCAAAGCAGTTCCTCCATCTCGTGGAACTCAGGTGCCACCAATGACTGTACTCCCTGGGAATGATGAGCAGTTACTAGTTGGCAGAGACAACTGGCTGCACACCTGACTGACACCACTTTCAGATTTATTTCTGAGCAAGGGCAGGGGTTTGTGCTCACCAGTATTACGGGTTTTAGGTGTCTGAGAAGGTGTTTCTGGCCAAGGCTGCCCCTACTTTTTTGCACCAGAGTGCCACCCATGCAGCATATTATTTCTCTGGGTTAAACGTGAAATCTTTACTCAAATGTTACACTGGATTTTATCTTTAAGTATTAATATTCAGTATGAATTTAGACTCTTTCCTGTACAGAAAGCCATAGAATTTGGGTCACTATGTCTTCATTTTGTTAAATGGCACTTGTGGAGCCTTCACTGACATACTACTTAGCACACTCCTGCTGGCTGCAGGTAAACCTGCAGGTAGGTAAACCTACAGTGACCAACCACTACTGAGATAACAGAGAGGGACAGGCACACTAGGGTTCCTTATTGCAGCTTCTTCTCACTGCTCCAGGAACACAAGCAGGTGCAAAACAGCCAAAGCAGTCAGTGGGAGGAAGCAGAACCCTGTGCAGTTTCTGCTTCCTGGCTTCATGTCCCTGAACTGCCCCAGGTTCCCTGATAAATCTGAGGCAAGTCACCCCCCTCTGTGCCTCACCTCTCCAAACCGGGGAAAGACTATTTTCTCCCTTACAGGGATATTGGATTTTGCAGCTTTCGGCCCCTGCAGTGGGGATAATGGCACATTTAGATAGCAAGTTGAATCCTCTGGTGCTGAGCACCTGGAGTACACCTTTGGCTAAAGCTCAGTATACTCCTGAGATGAAATGTTCAGAGGGTCACACTCTGCCGCTAATGTGAAGAACTTCTTCACAGCAAGCTCTTTCATGAGTCCCCCTTCGTACATACAACATAACCACTAAATCAAACCATTAGGATGTTAAGGCGTTTTTTTTAACCTAAACTTTTTAGTTTAAAGCAAAAACTTGCTTTAACTCGTGATGGTCTGCTCAGCAAACCCCACAACTGGTAGGTCTCTTTCAGGAGGCAAACTGACTTCTGTCTTTCTCCCTCCCGTTTGCTTAATCCATCCAAGTAAACCAATGTACAGTGAAACATGAAAGCAAATGCCTTTGGAGTTTTATGCCTGTGCTTTTTCTTAATACACTGTTTAAAAATGTATCCCACCACTATACAAGACAGATGTCACATCAGTTACAGAAACACACATCTGATGTGCAGTCAGATCTGGCTCCCAGAGAGCTTCAGGCCAGACACAACTGGGCAAAACAGAGAGCACTCCCAGCACTTTCTGAGCACATCTCTTTCAGCGATGGATCAGCAGCACCTCTTAGCCATGGCCACAGGGATGCATTTGCTTTGAAAATGCTGACTTAGGGTCATGACAAGACCTCAGCACTGTGGACTGGGGGCCTGTAGCTTAAAATGGAACCAAAGCAAGGTGAAAAGTTAAGAGGGTGTCTTTGATCAAGTGCCTAAAGGTTGATTTGCACCCAGGAGTCTGACAGTTTATGAGTCCCGTGGCCCATGGACCTGGCTAGCAGATATATGAAGGACAAATCAGGGCAATTATCCTCTCAGTGGGTGAAACATACCCCTGTGCAGCGGGGCAAGCAGGAGACCTGTGTATCATTTATGTCCTATGCTGAGGGCTGAAGTGAGCTGAGGGATGTGGATGTGTTGTGCTGGTCATCTGGCACAAGGGGGAACTGCATTGATCCAGGTTTTCCCTGATGATCTGTTTCTCCCTTTCCTGGAATATATCAATATTCCTGCACATATTTAAATAATGACTGCCCTCTAAGTGTTCTACAAATGAATGGAGCCTTGCTTCCTGCAGTTTAGGCTTTTAAACTGCTTAATTCCTCAATCCTACATAATTCAGCAAGGCCTATCCCCTCTTGCCAGCAGTATCTCCCAAGCTTTCTCCCAGGTCTGCCTGACTGGGCAAACAGAAGCTAATACACAACCAGCCAACTGTTTGTCTCTGTGGAGAAGGGCTGAGTTATCACTGCCTTTACCCCAATGACAGTGTTATGCTGAGGTTCCACGTTGTACCCAGTCAACAACTATCACTCAGCGTGGAGGGACTGCCTGTGTTTCTCACCACTGCTCCCTTGCCAGCACTGGTTCAAATTGGCCATCAAGTTCCAAAGCTGCTGAGGAGGGCTGACACTGCCAGCCAGTGTGACTGCAGAAGCTTTGTTTCCTTTGAGAAATTCAACTGTAAACAGAAGAGGGAGAGTACCAGGGAAGGACAGGAACTCTTTAGGCGAAAGAAAAACTTTGGCTTGCAAACAAAGAATGTAAACTGACTGTGAATTATTTTAAGCTGGAATCTGGAGGGAAATTTGTAACTATCAGAGCAGGGAGACTCTGGAACTGCCCTCCCAAGGGAACAGAGTTACAACAAGAAAATGGGAAACTTTTATGATGGCACTTGATGAAAGGAATTACAAGATGCAGCTGCCTGCAACAGAGACAACACAATCAACACGACTCACCGGGAAGGTCTCCATGTTGTGTGAGGGTGGAGGTGTGGTACAGATTTACATATAGGCACTTCAATTTTACTGCAAGTTAAATGACAGATCAAGCCTGCTCATGCTCTCATTCAGGAAAGGGAACATTTTAGTCTTTGGCAGAAACAGGACTGCTTTCCATTCACATCCCAACAAGATAATGTCCTGACAATAACTCTTGTTCTGACCTGCTAGTCTGAAATGGGTACATTCTCTTCTGATCTGATCCTGGTTTGCACAGGTATGCTGGACATGGCCTGGAAGTCAGTATTTTGATCAAGACCAAGATGAGGTTCCTCAGCATGTCATAAATGCATGAAATTAAACCACAGTGGAAAAATAAAGCCTTACAGGCAATGCTGTGTTTATTCTACAAAACCACATTGCTCAAGAGAAAACTGGCTTCTGTGTGGAGCCCTGAAAGTGTGACAGACCTTCCCCCTACTCTGTCCTCTGATGACTCCACAGCAATGGTCCAGAACTGAAGCCCAGGGCAGACTATGTGCCAGCGTGCAACCAGTATTGCCTCACTGACCCACACTGCTTCTAGAGAGCCCCCAGCAGGACCAAGACACTGTGTTCCAACACCTCCTGTGCTGCTTGCACGCTGCCTCTCAGAGCTCTGGGCAAGGCAGGGCATTTATGGGTAGCCTGCGAGGAAACCAAGTGTTTCTCTAAATGAGGCATATCTTGCTCTGCACTCAGCAGGGTAAACTAATTAGTTTCCTGTATACAGTGGCCCTGGCTGGCAATCGTAATAGCCAGGGGCTGTGGTCCAAGGGCAACATCTACACTAGACCACAGAGGATGCTTCTGGGTTAAGGTGGCTGGCCTGAGAAGAAGACGACAGGTTGGCAATACTGTGAATCTCGCAGTTAGATATATGTCCCCTGTTAACAGAAAGTGAATTTGGAGTTCAAAGTCTCTATATACAACAGTTGACAGTCCAAGGGCCTGCTCAAGGTCCTCCTCTCTCAGTACTGCACTACTGGGTTCACAATGAGCAGAAATTTGTAGAAACACTGAGGGGAAGGCAGAGAAATGCCACAGAGTATTTATTTCAGTTGTGCCTCACTGCTAAAGACAACATCAATGACTAAAAGCTGCTTATGCAAGAGAAAGAATTATGTTCCATTGCTGCCTAGAATCACTCAGTTCAGCTGCTTTTCACAGCAAAAGGAAAAGCCCCTAAGTTATTGGAATCCGAGCAGAGAATCCATAAACAGCTTCCCTTCTATGGCATACTACATTGGTACACACCAAAACAGAGATATTTGAAGAACTAAAATTGTGATGCTGACGAAATTACAGGCTCTGAATATAATTTCCAAGAAGCTGATGATTTATGTTCTCCCTGCCTTGCAATTAGGGCCTCTGAGAAGCTCTACCAGAAACACTCTGCCTAAAGCATTTAAAAATACTCCAGCTTGACTCCACTTGCTGTTTGAACATGCTGTCGAGCTGTGACACTGCAAAAAGCTCCCAGACTCCTAGCAACTTATCAAAAAGGGCAGGTTGCTTCTATTTACCACAGCAATTTGACAGAGCTGTATCCCAGGAACTAGACATTATTTCAGTGTTTGGTCTCCTGTTAACACAAGGATTGATTGAGACAAGAATTTGTCTCGCACAGCAAGCAAAGTTAGGGTTAAAGCCTGATTAGAATCAAGAGGCAGTTCCAAGTGCTTCCAAATCTATAAGCTGCCAAGGACAGATGATACTACAGTCTTCATACTCCTGGCAGAGGCTACAGGTAGAGAAAAGGGAGGGGAAGAGTATTTAATGGGCTGAGCAAAGTCCTTGAAGAGGAAGACTGTGCCTCAGACTTTCCACACCTATAGACAGAGCTCGTGATCATGTCCAGCCTTTGCACTCCTGGAATTTGTGGATACACACCCCAGTGAGGCTGCCAGCCCATAGGCTACTGAAATTCAAAATAAAAGGCTGTGCTGGACATAGCACAGGCAAAATAATGTACTGTACATTACATGTATCATCCCTACCAATAAAGGGAGAAAAGGCCTGTAGAGAAACACTGAAAGCTTTTGCATAATTATGCTGAGAAGTATAAAGTGAAATGACCATTTTCCATGCCAAAGAGTTTACAGTCAATAAACAATCTCACTCCTCACTAAGGCTGGGGAGCTGATAAAAAGAATGGTAAAAATTACTGAAGATTCCCACACACCAAATAAAAGAAGATTAATTCAGCTAAAACAGAGGATCCTTGGTTTAGTATTCCCTTTAACAAAAAATAAACAAGCAAACATCAGATTTTGCTAAACTACAGAGTTTGATACTTCAATTTTAGACACAACAGTCCCTACTCATGGAAAGAGTACTAATAGCTTCAAATATCAACTGCTGAGCATTAGGTAGCACAGCTTTCAAATCAGTTTCCTTATCTTTGAGAAGGGATGAGTTTTGAGTCACTATGTCTGGTATTTCTTTACTCCAGACTAATGGAGACAATTAGGTTGTTCAGTTCAAGTTCAAAAATATCTTGCAATCATCCTTCATGCAGGCTGGCTTTCCTAACGCTCAGCAGATATGTCCCTTAGCATGTCTTCTTATTGTTCAAATCCAAACTTCCAATATAAAAACCAAATTTCCTGCCCTTTCCTATCTAACAAAACAAACTTCTTCTCACCTTTCTATGCAAGACAGAACAGCTCTGATCCAGATTACGCTATGCCTGAACATTTTTTTCCAAAAGAACAACCTTCCTCGTTTTTTTTTCTCAAATCTAGACTAGTTAGAGCCCAGCTGAAAATGCCTCCTTTGCTGAGCTTGCTGCTGGGATGCCTCAGATTTTCACAGGAATTTATATCCTGGTAATTTCCATTTACTCTAGGAAAAAAATGCAGCTTCTCCCCTTGTTATTAATGAGAGAACAACGATCCATGGTATGTCATGGCTAAGATTTGACTCTTCTAAGATGAGCCAGCTAAGAGTTGAAACTGGTTGCTTAAGATGCCAAATGTAGTTGGTGGAAAGATACTGAATTGTCCAGGAAGTGGTACCTTCAGTTCTAGCTGGACAGACTGAACACACCTCATCTGACCAGCAGCAGTCAGGGCACTGCTCCTAACTGCTTACAGAAGAGGGAGAAGCATCAGCTTTGCGGCTCCTGCAGTCAGTGGAAGTTTTGTTAGTGACCAGAGCCGTACAAGGCTGCTCGTGTCCCTCCTGACTGTGGTTCACAGTTTGCCCTCAAGGGCATGGTGCACGTTTTACAGATGGTTGAGGGAGAGCAGTGATGTTCTCTGTGGCTGTTGCCAACTGAACGTCAGATCTGAAACCTCCTAAAGCCTGGCAGCGATTGCTTCGTTTTTCTAAAATATAAGTCAGGAAGAAGATCTAGGTTTTTATCCAGAATAATTCAAGGCTTAACTATACAGACTGTACTCAGGCAAACCTTCCATTAAATGAGTGCAGTCTGAACACAGGAGCTGCAAGATGTTATTGCTGTCCAATATGCAATTATCAGCCAAAATTCTAAATTTTGAAAACTTGAAGATTAAGGTTATAAGCTGTGACAGAGTTTCGAAGGTGTACCTGAAACTCGTAACTTCTCTTGGCATTTGTAGATCTGCAATTAACAATCAGTGTCTAATTTTCAGTCCAGAATAAATTCCTTCAAATGTCTTGCAAATCCCCAAAACTGGGAATGTGCAAAGGAAAAAAAAAACCCAGACTGACAGAGATAAATTTATTTTACAATTTTGAATTGCTGTCTTGACAAATGCACAAACTTATTCCAGTAAGTACAGCCAACAGTGTGGAAACAATTTCCCCCCAGTCTCTCACTAGCTACCATAACAACAGCCATGTTACATATTGTCCACACCTCTCTGTACATCTGCCTCCTGTGCCTCTGGTTGGGGAAGGCACCAAGCTTGGCCCTCTCAGGGACATTCTCTTAACTCGGGCCAAAATGGTTTTGGCTCAACTATGCCTCAAAAATCATAATGGACTGGAAAAAACCCACATGATTGTGCCAGAAGGAGATGGGAGAAGGAACCCAGCAACAGCTGAGACTGCACTTTTTGCTAGGCCTTATTCTCCACCATCTTTCAGGACACTCTTCACCAGCCAGTGCACCAAGAGTATGCAACCTAGACGCTCAGATTAATTTTTGGGCAGTCATCAGTGATCATAACGTGGCGCAAAGACACACGAAACAGAAGGAGGAGCATTTATAAGATGCCACCTCAAGAGGAAATTACTGAGTTCTGAGTTGCATTTCTCCAGGACATGCTCAGTTCTGGTGCCCCAGAACTGTCCAAATCCTGGCTACTGTCCAAATCCTGGAAAGCACTGTCCCTGCACTGACTCTGCATCCTGGTAGGCTGTTGCTGAGGCAAGGAACACGCAAGAAGTCTACTGTTCTCTCCAGACTGGGTTGTAAATTGTGGTGATGGGGGTGTGAGGAGGTTTTGGGGGGGAAACTCTCCTGCCATCCAAACTGATTTTGAAGCTAACAAAAAATTGTGCAAAGACTACAACAGGTACCCATCCAAACCTCACTCTCTGCCCAGCTCCGAGATATCTTCCCCGTGCCAGTCTGTTTTATCATCTTACGCAGATGCCTGTTCTCCTTCCCAGAATTCTTGTGGCTTCTGAAAAGGGTCTACTGAATAGGGTCTACTGAACAGTGTTTGGTAGTTGTTCAAACTTTTTGACCCATGACTAATTGCACTTTGTTCTCTACAGTTCAGAGAAGATGGTGAAATTCTTAATCTTCCTAAAAACCTTCAGGGAACACTTAATTCTTCAACATGGCTCAGGTGTTTCATTTTTCTATGTCTCATCTTACTTCTTAAAGAGTTCCTGGCTGTCACTGTAGCTAGTGATATTTTAAAGGTTATGCATGACATACTCTGTACAGCTCCATTCACTTTGATAAAGCTCTGCTGCTTCTCATCCACTGAAGCTCTTGCCCATGGCTAAGATTTTACATATGTATTTCATGAGTAAATTAAAACAAATCTAGGTTGGCTTTATCTTCAGTTGATGGCCTATGCTGCTTTATAAATACTTGTCAATAATGAAAAGACTCAATTAGTGGAATTTTGTATTCCAATATGGTTCAAACCCCATTCATAGACAGAATTTCAAGAAGAGAAAAATATCTGAACCAAAAAAATGAACCCCAACCAGTCCTGACATCTGAAACGGATTTCCAGCCCCTTCCCCCATGCTTCCCTTGGGCTGTCTGAGAAATAACAGATGCAAATGGGTTACTTTTGAAAGCACAGCATTTCCTCCACAGCTGATGCAGTGTGAAAATCCATCTGAAGCCCAGCAGACATACCCATGAGCAAGTCGCCTCTGAGCTCTGCCAAGAATTATACATTTCACCATACTCTACTGTGAAGAGAAAACCAGACAACCACCTACTGGCTGCATCACAGAGCAGAGAAGCCCTCATTTCTCCAGACTGCAGAATACCAATTAAACACATCTCAAGCCATCTATTCCTAGTAGGAGCTTAATGCAGTGCAGAGTTAGGTTGCTTCTTCCCCTAGAAGCATGCGCTTCATACTACCAACCCCCATCACCCCTGTCAGGTGGAACAATTGCTCACCTTTTGTTTCTGTGGCTGACAAGTCAGGGCTGAAGTAAAATCAGTCTGTCTAACGAGCTTTTGATGAAATTCAAGGCTGAAGCACTGCAGTTCTTGATTTATTTAGCATTCAAAAATCCCCTGCTTCTTCAGTTCTGCACCTCAGCCTCTGGAGGTTTCAGAGTGCAGCTTTCTCTAGGACAACTCAAAGTTAAGAAAAGCCCTTGTGCCAGGTTCAGATATGCCTCTGCTAAAACAATAGTCTGTCTCCAAATGACATTTCTGGGCTGCATATCTGTATTTCTTTAGTGATTTACATGTCATGTTTATGTACTTAACTTGTCTAGATATATGCTGGCTTTTTGTCTGCTTGTTTTTCCTGTGGTTGTTGCTATCAGCAATTCCAGTCCAGGTTATAAAGCAGCCTTTTGTTTTTTTCATGTATCAACACTAAAAGCAGATAGCCAAGAACAGCTCATTTCAGCCAGGGCAATATTTGCTACCAGACGTTAAAGAAGCAGACACAAGGAAATGAAATTAGCTTTCATGTGTTCCTCTCACAGACCCTATAAAATCCAACTGCAGAAACCAGAGAAGAATTATCCTAAAACCTCTTGTCTAGACTGAGCAACTATGGCATAAATGAGACATAAAGGAAAAACTCAGTGGGTCTCTCTTTGCCCAACCCACGGCTCAGTGGCCACATACCACTGGAACTAAAAAATGCTTTAACTTCAGAGACATTGTGTCCACTCAGGAGATATCCCCCGTGATGCCTGCAGGAGAGAAGTGCCAGCTGCTGTGCCATCCTTCACTGCTGAGCAAACACTGCTAAGGAAATGTAGCTGTCTAGGCATGGTGTGAACAAAGAAATACAATCCGCTGTGGCTCCCTGGTCTTGTACAGTTGTTACGGTCCAGAGGGAGTACCAGGGAGGAGGAGGACAGACTACCACGGTGCTGGTTTTGGCCCCATGTCCAGCAGCTGGGCCTGCTATCAGGAATGCTAATCCAGAAGCTCAGTCTGCACTTGTGTTCCTGGAGCCCCTGCACTGTGACCATCTGCTACACAATATGTCAAACAGGAGAGGAGCTCCCATACAAAATAATTACACCGACACCTGTCAAAATACAGACAGAACCACCTTTGCTGAGGCATTATCTTCTTGATTTTATGAGTAACTGGCTACTGTCCAAAGCCTGCAAAGCACTGAATGTGTTAATTTACCATGAAAACGGGATCAACGCCTAAGAGATACCTTACTGTTTAAAAGACAAGCCTGTTCTTCTCTGGAAGACCTGCAGCAGGCACAGGGCTGCAATGTTAACTTTTATCCAATTTATTATTTTTTTTGAGACAGCATTAGGCAAACCTCACTGTTCTCCAAGTTCCACTATGAATTCCCAAACTCATGCAATACAGGAAACACTGTGCAACCCAGCTTCTGGAATGTCTCGTTTTCAGGACAGCTGAATGGGGAGCATGTTATTCACCCTGATGTCCTGTCCCTAGAGGAGCCTGAGAAGTGAACTTTTCATACAGCACTCACATTGCCACTGCTCTCACTCAGCAATCCTAGGGAAGTAAAAGGGAGTTGAGGGTTCTGGGTGTTTTTGTCATAGGGTTCTGTCCAGAATCAATATGAAATACACAGGTATTCCTTACAAAAAATACATCAACACATCCACAAGACTCAGTTGCCCATATTTTTAGCATAAATGTTGGTAAGCTGTTGCTAAGTCTTTTTCCTCATTCAGCCTCTTTGTTTCTAAATCAAACAGGATTTCTTTCAGGTTATATATTTGGGTTCAGAAATCTTTAAATATTAATAGAATGCATTTCTTCATCCCGTAAGCCAGAGTAACAGTCCTTCCAAATAGAAAGACAAATTGCTTGGGCATGATTTTGGCTTTTAATGCCATCTGTGTTAGCACTTCTGCATTGCCCAAAAATGAGGGAAGACTATTCCAGCTCTGGCTATAGCTCTGCTTGGCAGGGCATCAAGCACAGACTCTTCAGAAGAAGGTATAAGCATCATACCTCAGGAAGATTTATGGTGCTCCCTCTCTGATCTTCCCTCAGTCTCCAAAAGCTTCTGTTTAGTTAAAAGCCTGTATCTTTACTACCCTTTCCAAAGTCTGGCAAGTTCTGTCTGTAGTAACAGGATTTCAACAAGGCCAGGCTCAAGGTCCTGCTCCAGGGTCGGGATAATCCCAAGCACAAATACAGGTTGGGCAGAGAATGGATTGAGTCCCTGCCAACAAGGACTTGGGGATGCTGGTGGATGAGAGCTGGACATGCCCTGGCTGTGTGCATGCACAGCCCAGAAACAAGCTGTGTCATGGGCTGCATCAAAAGAAGAGTGACCCACAGGTAGAGAGAGGAAACTCCGCCCCTCTACTCCACTCTTGTGAGACCCCACTGATGCCTTAAGCCCCTAATGGTTTTTTATTTTTCTAATATTTGTAAGACTTGTAAGTTTTAAAAGTAGGTTTTAAAAGCAGAAACCCTTCCCTTCTCTGTCCTTTGTCCCTTGTCCCTTTCCCTTTCTCCAGTACCCTTGTTTACACATTCCTTAACCCTCTTACCCCATTCTATGCTCCCCATATCAATCCTACTTCTGAATACAGCAGAAATGTTTAGTCTTTTGTCAAGGCAAGGCCTAGATGGTTGACAGAACAGCATATCTGGGCCTAAACCACAGAATAGGTCAGGAATTAGGTAACTATGTACCCTTTGTGCTCTGATGATGGTGAAGATGGGATGAATGGGGAGTCCCAAAATACACCCCAGACTCATTTTAAGGGGGTATTATAAAATGTAACCTCTCAGGCACGGCGGGCGCGCGTCGTGTAACATCTACTGCCTTGGCAAATAAACCCTTTCTTATCTCACCCCTAATTAAGTGCTCTGGAGATATTTTTTTCAGCACCAAAATACAGCGGCAACACCACCTACAGTGCTGCATCCAGCTCTCTTCCCAGCACAGGAAGGACATGGACCTGTTGAAATGAGTACAGAGGAGAGCCATGAAGATGCTCCAGGAGCTGAAGCACCTCTGCTACCAAAGACAGGCTGAGAGATCTGGGGTTGTTCAGCCTGGAGAACAACCTGGAGAAAAGAAGGCTCCAGGGAGGCCTTAGAGCCCCTTCCACTGCCTTAAGGGGCAACAAAAGAGCTGGAGAGGGAGTTTGAACAAGGGTATGGAGTGATAAGACAAGGGGGAATGGCTTCAAAATGACAGAGGGCAGGATTAGATTGGATATTAGGAAGAAATTCTTGATGGTGACAGTGGTGAGGCACTACTGGCACAGGCTACCCAGAGAAGTGGTGTATGCCCAATTCCTCAAGTGTTCAAGGCCACATGGGAGGGAGTTGGAACTAGATGATCTTTAAAGTTGAAGCCAGACAAAGCCTAGAAAGCAGGTAGAGAGTTAAAATCAGAATATAAGTCAGAATATAGGTTTACTAAGTAGAATAAAGGAATATAAGTAGAATATAGGAATATAAGTATAAACAAGAGCACAAAGAACTTTGCCAATGCTTAGCTAAGATGTACTGCCAGAACCTAGAGATAGAGATTGGGTGGTACTGTACGCTGAAAGAATGCACACACACCCAACCTAAGTAAGATAAGGGGGCAAAGTGGGGCTTGAGTCCAAGAATCTTGCAAAATTCACCATGAAGTCTGCCAAAATCAAGAAAGTTGAAAAGTTCAGCCGAGGAAGAGGAGTAAATAGGACCCCCAGAGGATGAAGAAACAGGAACGACCCTCCTGAATTCTCCCCAAATTGAAGACTCTGCCCCTGACTCCGCCTAGACTCCGCCTATTATGAATATTCTAATTAGATGTTGCAATTATATGAATATGTATGAACATGTTGCAATCGCCTGTAAGAAATTGTATAAAACCCTGTAAATTCACTGGAGAGACAGAGCAGTTTGTCCAGCGCGAGCTGGCTGCTCTCCAACGTTGCCTAATAAATATACCTCGCTGCTTAAAGACTAACTCTTGTCTCTGAGCTGTTCTCTGCGTCTTTTTGGGGGCAAAATTGGCATCAAAGTCACCTCCAACCCAAAGCATTCTGAGATCCTTGGATTTTGCCACCACACACATGTTCAGTCTTTAGCTGAAAGCAATCCTCAGGACAATGTGCTTCATTGCACGACTGCAAGGTATGAAATTACCTCTTTTTTTCAGCTTTAATCACATCAAGATGTCACAGAATTCTTGTTCTTTCAGACGGTGAGAAAAGAAAATCCTGATCTGTCTTATTACACATTCTTATGTGTACGGTTTTCTTATAAACACCCTCTAGTTTATACAGTTTAAGCCCTATTCCTGCTTATTCAAACTCTGCAGCAAGAAGAACAGTTAAGTCTGCCTCCTTCCACCATCTTTACCTTGGGGTGGATTTACCAGGTTGGAGGCTGCAACCCTCCTTAACTTCAACACAATGCACATGTCATATAAAATGGCACAGTAAAGAGCAATGGTGCTATGTGATCCTGCTCACATCTATCTGGGTTGCTTTTCAACTCGCTTAAATTAAACCAAGTCTCTTTTATTTGCTGGTACTGAGGAAGACTAAGTAAGCAGCAACTGCAGAGACTCAGGCTGAAATGTATCCATGGCATGGAGTGCAAACTCTTGTTTGAATTTTTTCAGCTGATCTCAATGAGGCACTGTTAGTTTTCAGGTCACAAAATGCTTTCTGAAGATTGCCCTTGTCCATGCCATTTAACATTACCTAAACAATCAAGGCATACAGACAACAGAAGCAGCTTTGCAAGGTGACTCAAAATGGCTTGTATCCCATACCTATCCCAGAGTTGCACACATAAGATTAACTGCACATGGATGAACATAATGAGTAGAATCCATACCTGCCCTCCTTTAGGCTGGTATTTGATATTATCCGTTGATCCAATTTTGGACCTGACGTTCTTGAGGTCAGGTAGAGGCTGGTTAATAACTCGTAGCTGCTTTGGAGTGGCTGGAGATTTAGGAGGAGTGCGAATTATGGCAACTTTTTTCTCAGTAGGTACCAGTATTGCAGATTTGGGGGTCCCAGGAGTGTGGGGGGTTCTGGAGTAGCTGGGTGTCCCTGGGGTGCCTGGGGTACGGGAGGCATAGCTTGGTGGTGTCCCTGGAGTGATGGCAGTGGAGCCAGGAGTAGTGGGGGTAGAAGTTCCACTTTTTCCTGTTCTGCTACGAATTGGCTCTGATCCTACATGAAAGAAAGAAAAACAGCATTAGGGGCACAGAAATACATCTCTTCTTCCCTTTGTACTCCCAAGATCGTTCCTGTGTGCCAAGCAAGAACAGCAGCCTGTATGTCTGTCCCTGTGCCTTCCTTTGCTAATCAACCTGCCAGGAGTTACCTTGAGAGGTTGAGCCATTGCCCACACACAGTGACTGAGCTCTCCATTCTGTAACATAGCTGCTTCCCACAACACCTATGCTTCCTGCAAAGCTTGCTAAATGAGGCACAACATCACACTTACTTCCATTTTGGGGAAAGGATAAGAAGCACTCTTGGAATCTAACCTTTGGGACTTGATCCGATCAACAACCTGACTAGTCAGTGAGAATGCTGTCACCAATTTCAGTGGATTTGGGCATTAAAAGAGAAAGTGGGAATAATTCTGATGGTATTCCTGGAACTAAAGGCTCTGAGTGCCTGGCTGCTGCTGGTCACATGCCACTGCTGGTAATCTGCAGCTGAACCCTGGGTGGGCATTCAGCTGAGCACAAGCCATGGCTCTGCTGTGTGGATAGGCAGATGTCTTCACATTCAGTCGCTGGTTTTCATTAGTGCAGTGAAAGAAAGCCATTACAGGAGGCAACCTTTATAAAATTAGATTCTAGATACATCTGCATGCAAGTCAAAAAACCCCAAACAACTATATCATTTTGTAGCAGCTTCATTCAGTGTTTATGGCATTGCCAGTCCTTTTCACTGAGTAGAAGGATCAGTTTAGTTGTGCTTTCTGCAGCCAGCTCTGCTCCTAACTCTCAAATATAAATAAACAGAAGCTGAGATATCTCCATGTGCTGCTTAAAGTAAAGCTTCGCTGAGAATACTGAGGGAGAGAAGGACCAGAGCAACCCCTCAGGCCTGAGAACCTCAACGCCAAATGGGAGCATGTTATATTTCACCTTAAAATGTGCAGGAATTATACATCCACTGGGCCTCTCTAAAGCATCCAGTGGGACTAAGCAAATTCTTATTTAAAGTATTTTCTAACTGTTCTGTTTATGCAATGATGGTGGCCCAAACCTAACACACTGCTGCCCCTGGGGTCTGGGGACACTCTTTGCTCTACACTATTCATTAAGATACATACTATTCATTAAGAACATACTTCCCTCAGCTCCAGTTTCCCTGAACATTTTTTTTCTTTCCAAACCAACCCTAAAGCCTCTCACTATACTAACTGAGACAGACGGGGAATTAATTTTTTTCCCCACCTCCTTGCAGCTTTGGTATATTTATTTTTCTTTCCTCAGCCCTTTACTACATTGGCAAATACTCAATGGCCCCTCACTCTCAGTCAGAAGAATGGGCTGCTGTGGCAGCTGGGGGGCACTGTGCTTACAAAGGGTCTCTGTTTTACTCTTGGAGCACCACACAAGAATTTCAAAGGACTTTTTTTTGAAGAATTTAATAATCTACTTCCCTTAAGCTGTATTAAAAAGGGTTGAATTGGTTTCTAAAGACAGAAAACAGAGGAATTCTTATTGGAAAGCAGGAAGCCACATGTGAGTTCTGAGGCCTGGGCTGAATGCAAATCTAGCTGAAAATTCTGGGGGGTTTGGTAAAATTCTCTTTGACCTGTAATTCCTTTTCACTTGTGATCTGGTATCTTTGGTCCTCATAAAAGGACCTAGCTGGTTCACTATCCCAGCTCCCGCCAGTGAGTCACTCCACTAGCTAACATTCAATTCTCAGCAGAGATTTCATCCTAGGATGAGAGTACAGGAAGGTAACTACTGGGAAACAGCAAACTAATGACCGTAACTATCACGTTCGCTTTTCCAAGATCCCTCAGAATATTCTGTGTTGCCTTCTTCAGTTTTGACTCATTACTTCTTGCTGCTGTTTGCAAATGCTGCATGTTAAATACTGCACCCAGCTCTGTGCTCGTTGCAAAGGCATCTTCTACTAGTCTGGGCAGCAGTCCTGGCTCTGGGCATTGCAGGTGCATCCCGTCCAGTTTCAGGCACTTGGTATCTGAACAAAACCAGCCTGTGGGGCTCTGATTACCAACAGCACACCCTAGACCTACCCCTCAGTGTCAAAGGTAGGCACACATCCTGCTATGGCAATGTGACAACGGTGGAGACACCCGCAACAGGAGGAGAAGGTTAATATGCAAAAAAACATACGGGTGGTCCGTCGTACTGAAGAGGAAAGAGAAGCTGTGAGGGAGAGAGAGTTCTCCTCTCTGTCTCGGTCTCCTGATGCACCTCGTCGAGGAGGAAGGATAGAGGAAGGTCTCGGTAGAGAGGAACGCTTCTCAGGACTCTTGCTTACTCCATCCTGATAGCAGTAAAATAGAAAAGGGAGGTTTAATTTTCAAAACTCACTCTGTGGGCTGTGATTTCTCTCAGTCTATATACAGAGAGTGAAACCTCATCCTATGGGCTCAGTTTACTCCTCACACAGGAACCTGTGGGGACCCAGTCCCCTTCCATGCTCTGCTTTGCTCCTTGATGCTTCTTTACTGCATGGAAACACCTGACAGTCATTTCTGAGCTACCCAAGACACAAATGGATACTCCTGGATCTAAATATGGATGGATTCCACACTGGGCTCTTAAAAAGGTTTGCTTTTAATGCAAATTCAAGTTCAAAGTAAAAGAATTCTCTTAAGCTCAAGTGTGAAATTCCTATGTGAGTTTACCTGCAAAGTAACTGCACTATGTGTGCCCAGAATACACCCCACGGTAGCTCGTTGGCTGTTGTGTGATTTTTTCATTTTAGAACACTAACACTAACGTGTAATTTTTTAATGGAGAAAAATTTTTAGCTACACCTTTTTTCTTTTTTTTTTGGTGCAGCATTATCAATCCTAGTGTTTTATTTCCTTCTGTACTAAAATTATTACTTTTTGAAATCAGTGCATACCTTCTCTTTACCATGGCAAAGTAAACCTCTCTTTACCATTAGAGCAATGGACATGTATATTAGAATATTTTTGAACTTAGGGGATGGGCAGCCAAAGACAGTCTTGCATAAGCAGATATTCCTCCCAAAAACAAATGATGATGATCCCAATCAGTAAAAGACACAGCAAGCACCGTATTACAAAGAAAATGGAAGTCAACAGTGAAAACAATTTTTAAATGGGGATAGTCAATCAGCATAATGTAGATTTCAAACACAAGTGAAATGTAAGCACAGGGAAGGTGTGATGGACTGCCAAACATGTTGTTAAACTTATCCTGCAACTTCTTCAACAAAGTCCTGTGCATTGACTAAATTTGATTCCTACAGCATTTGGATTCTGCCCTTATTGCTGGTGATTAGAACTGTTCCCTCCTACACTGGGGACTGAATTAGATTTCAAAGAATATTAATTGGTTGAAAATTACATTTTTTTTAAACTTGGAAGGCAAATCAGTCCTGCTGTTCTTTACCACTTACTCACATGAAAACGGGTGTAACTTCTTAGCAGTCAATAAAGCAGCATCCATATCATCCACAGAAAGAAGATATGTCTTTCTAGTTATGACTTTTGTCACTTCTGTTTCCTCTGATGAATCTCCTTCGTTTTTATCCATTTTCTAGTACAGGTCTTGTAGCCTGATAATCAGTTTTCCTGCCACTGGATGTAAGTAATCCCACGTAAGCTTCACAAAGAATTACTCAAATTCAGTGGGTAGAAAATATGATCCATGGAGTTTACCTACAATCTCCGACCTCTCTCTCCAAACTCTGCTAACCTTACCTTAGCATCTGTTTTTGGGTCTCTTGGGCCTGCTGAGGAGGGCTGAACATAGTAACTGTCTGTATCGAGAATAGTGGCCCTTTTAGTGGTTAATGAGCAAGCTGAGCTGGGTCTTGGAGGAAGCAATGACTTTGCTCTAGACTTTGAGGCAGGAATCTTTGACAAAGAAGCAGTCTAGTCATGAGAAAACAAACAAAAGAAAACACAACATGAAGCTAAACAAAAGGAAAATGCACACAACATGGACCAAAAATAAAAAGCCGAGCTATGAATTAATACTTTTCCTGTGTCTGGTAATGTGTCTGTGCAGATCTGACTTGCATGGAATTTTCAGTTTTGTGTTGTTTGACTGAAACCATCTGGGTCTGAGTTACTGACTTGAGGAAGTGCCTTTTTCTCCACATGCTATTTTGGTCTTGTGTTAATAGAACAAAGCTGGTGCCAGGAGTGACATTTAACTGGTACAACTGCTGGTTGGCTGCATTAGAAACAAGTGCAAAGCTCCAGGAGCACCAAGAGATCCTAGTCCTTTAAAGTTGTGCATTTGAAATATATCCCTCCAGGTTACAATCAAGAATAAAACAGTGGGAATCTTAAAAGTAAAGTTGTAACAGTTATATTCCCACAACAGCAAGAGGACAAGACAGTATTGCTTCTTGTGCCACTGTGTACAGACAAAATCCCTACTGCACTTCGGATACTGCATTCTGTGCATTTGGTGTCATCCACAGAAATTCATAAATCTATACTGACAGTGTGGAGTGCTGGGATAAGGAAACCTGTATGTGGTTGAAAAGCTGACATGATAAGTCATTGTCAACAGATACTTGTTTGTTTCTGAATAACAACGTCCCATTGAAAGAACAATTAAAACCCAACAGGATAGGTAGAAAAATCTTTGTTGACAATTAGGAGCACCTAACTGCATTACAAATAGGAATTTCCCTGAAATAGAATAGGACTACTTGCTTAAGCAACACTTTTTTCTCTTCCACAGATACAACTGATACTACAAAGAACAACTGCTAGGGTGTTACCCTGGTAGTCCTGATTCTCTCTGTAGTCATACTAACATGAAATTACACATATGAACAATCCCAATGAGCAAGTCATTCTGGGACTTGTATGGAATCTGAGCCACAGAAAACTTGGCATTTGATCTAAGTTCATCCCCTAGACTTTCTCAACTATCAGAAAAAGTGTATGAGTTGCTCTTTATTATAAAACGAGAAAAGAATGGGCAGTCCAGCCCTGACAGGCCTCTGGCTTAAGCTCATACCCAACCTATGTAAAACTGAGACTAGTGTGCTGAATGTCATCCATGACATCACCCACATGATTAAGAGTTGCAGAACTGCCTAACAAACAATTCCAGTCCTACAACACAGCTGAGAGGAGTTCTACTGGATGCCATCATCCATACCAAGTAGCAAGACAAGGCATTAGTTCAAAGGATAGAAGTGCTTTACTATCAAGAATGTATTTCTAGAATGAGTTTTGCGACATATTTATGCCTCTGAAAAACCAGCGAATAATTATTTTACACAGAAACTGTGGAATATGTGTTCCTGTCACATCAAAGGCTTCTCTGGACTTCAACTGGTTTGTCATAGTTCACTTTATGGGTCTCATCCACCTGTGAAACTCTGGGCCCAATTTACAAACCCACTAAGGTGTTTATTATGCTGAAACCCTGTGGGAGCAGGTGGGTGGGTGTTCCCAAGAAGCAGACATTCTGTGAACACTTTTCAGTCGGCTTTCTTAACTAGAGATGTAACTAAGCATGCACAGTCTGAGGTCCAAGTGTTCATTCAGCGGTTTCTGCCTTTTTCAATTTGTGGATCATGCAAAATGTTTCCCCTATAACAAGAGGAAAACATTCTGTAAGAGAGAAAACTCTTACAGACTAAGATTTTAGTCCCAGTGCAGAGACATCATCCTTTTCACTCACATGGCACAGTGTTCTCCGTGAATACCTGGATCTAATGGGCATGCTAAAGATGGATGACACTGAGATCTGCCAGTGGAACAGCTGGGGAAAAGGCATGACCTTGAGTTAGTGCACTGCTCTGAGACTATCACAGTCCAGATCCCCCCTCATGTTATTTAGGGAGCAAGGCACTTTTTAGCATCAGTAATAGTGGCAGAATCTGGCCTAACCAGACCTAAGTAACATGCTCAAAGATGGTAGAACAAGCAAAGAAACTATGTCTCAGTCCCTGCCTGTGCTCTGCCCAGAAAACTCTGCTTCTCTGTTAGCAACACATTACCTTTGACCTCTGCTGGAAGGGCCAGCTGCCCAAAAAGATCTATGTGACCCTGACTGAAACTCGTGGATTGCTGAAGTGGGGATGCAGAACTTTCACTTTATTTCAGAGGTGTTCCTAACACATGACAGGTGTTCTCATCATCTTGCTGTGAACTGCAGGTACACAGCTCCTTCCAGCAGATGGAACTGCTCAGCCTTCCCTGAACTTGTTCTGCAAAGCAGTGTGTAAACTGCAGTCTGAACATGGACAACAAAACTGACTGGGTTGGATGATCTAACATTACCAGTGGAGAGGAAAAGGCTGCACTTGAAGGACATAAAAGCTGAAAATCCCAAATTAAAAAGAGCAACAAAAAAACGGACAGATCTTTATAAAAGCAGAGACAAAGACAAGGCACAGAAGAGAAAATGTCCAAGAGTTGTGTGCGTGTGGCAATCAGAGAGGTGAGGCAGCAGGGAGAGCAGGTAAGCAGGGGACAGACTTCTAATCTTTGCTAGAACACAGAGGGCAGAAAAACGAAAGGTGTATAGAACAATAATTGATTGATTTTGCACTGCTTATACTTAGAGCACTCCACGAGCATTGAAAATTGCTCAAGTATTGACTCTCTTGTGTGTTGATCATCCCCCAAGAAAAGACTGTAATGAAACATACTGTTGACTCAGCCCAGAAACCTGCCCAGGTATTTCTCACTGAACTTGTAAAGAAGCTCTAACAGTTCCCCAGTTATGGGTCTGAAACGGGTCAGACCTGAAAAACCATGGCTCCTCCAAAGCCTCCACTCAGTTATGCTGCTCTCAGCACTAACAGTTTTGTGCAATTCATAAATGGTGTGTAGCACTTCATGTGACAGAGCTTTTTGTTCCTCAAAGAACTGACAATCTGGTTTAACAGATGAAACAAATCAGCCATGGAATATATTAGGAAGTATATTAGGAAATTTAGAGGACTTGTAAGGAACTTCTTAATTGTTAATGATGGCTGACAATGACAAAGTATTGTTGTGTTGCAGATGTGAATTAGCATGTGTCAGTGTCACAGAAGGAATATTTGCATGGGGAGAGAGAATGAAGGTTGGTTTCCTGGGGATTTTGGAATGATGGGACAGACAGAGCATAGGGTCAGCACAGAGGAAGGCAGCACTTGCTGAGGAGCGCCAGACAAAGAGGGCAGAACAGGCTGTAGAGCAGCTGAAGGCAGGGCACCTAACTCAGGCTGGAACACAGGCAGCAATCAGCAGCCCAGGAAATGGCCACTCTCAAAGCACTGAGTCACTTATAAATTCTACTGGCCACTGACTTCCACACAGGCCTGGTCTCTGCAAAACTCTTGGCTATGGAATGAAAACACACAGTGAGTCCTGGAGGAGGGTTTCTGCCTTCACAGCAATCGAGCAAGGCTGCAACGCAAATCTGGCTCTGCAGAAAGGGCCAAGGTGCACAGCTTATCCCACAGGATGACATGGCTCAAAATGCTGATCAGACTCCAGCTCCTGCAGTTTGGAGTCTGTGTGGCCCCCATGGATCTGCAAACTGTCACCAACTACTACCCAGGACTGTGCTTCAGAGGTTATTCAGGAAAGGTGGTTTTAATTACCCTTTTCAATGAAGAATGAATATGGCAAACCAATTTTAAATGGAACACACAATTACTTACTGAATTAACACAAAAAAAAAAGTGAAATAAGGACAAAGGGAGATTATAAAGATGAACAATAAGATGATTTTACTCACTGAGAGTTTTTCCTTTGCTTGTTTAAATACACCAGGAGCCTGGTTTGTTTCACCACCTGCTGCTGAGAAACCCAAAGAAAGACTTGATAGTTAAAAACAATAATAAGAAGCATTTCTATTTAGTACATTTGATAGAACAATTAAATGCCTTGGAACTCATGTGCAAAGCAAGTACTTTGTGAATTACTCTCACTGAACTGTATACAGAAATGTACTTAGTAATTTCCTGTATTCATCTTACTTGAGGTAAAATGGTACGTGTTTCAAACAAATTGAAATTTTGTATTCATATTCCTAAAAGTCTAGAAACTAAAAAAGTTCAAGAAATAGCTGACAGCTAAAAGAGTCTCTGGTCTGAAGGTTGATCCTCAGACAACTTAGTATTCTGATTTTCAGGACTGTCCTCTAAAAATTAGGCACCTTTAAGTCACCCACAAACTAAAATTTTAAGAGAGGCCTCTAACATATTAGCCAACATTCCTAATGGAAGGAGAGAGATTCACTGCTGAATTATCATCCTAGTTGTGTCAACAAGGTCAACTAAGCCCCTAGACTTCAGAAATCCAACTTATATCTGGGACATCAAGTATGTTGATTCAGTATTTCATTTATCTGATACAACATGGTTTGAGATAAGATTTTTCTTTTTGATTTAGGATTCCATCTCAAGTTTTTGAATGGGGCAGCTTTTTGGAAAGCTTCACCTCAGTGCTGCCACTCAGGAAGTGATGTACCACACAAAAATTACATGTGAAATCGTCTGATACCTGTGCCAGGATGCCCTTGGTAAACACAGAAGCAAGGACAACAGGCACAAATGACAACCTTCTGCTATGAACCCAACTGTTTTCCAACCCTAAAACCAACCCTAATGCCTCATACAGGACAGGTCAGGTTAATGTTTTCCTTTTCCAGCGTGGTTCCCAGGTGTAATGAGATCATCCCTGGTTTTCTGTCACACTTCCCACTCTAGTTCTACCCTCTTAATACATATATATATATATATATATTATATATATATACACTTAAAAAAATTGAGGAGTAGGAGAGAAAACTTGTGAGGAGGAAAAGAATATATAACTGTGCACTTCAGTTCTTCTGAATTTGTAACAGGGATAAATACAACACAGCCCTTCCATGTCACACTTTATCACATCTGTTACTGCTGGTTTGGGTCTGTTTTGCATCTCTTCTCTGATTAAATAATCGCAAATGGCTTCTTTCCTCCTCCTCCTAGCATTGAGCACTAACCAGTCACCACTGTGACTGTGCTGAGCTGCTTGTGCTGATGTACCTGAAAGCACCACAACTTCACCATCTGAACACAAGATCTCTACAGGCCCTGTGGCTTAAATACACAACAAACATGTTTTACCTCAGGGGGGTGACCCCAGAATTGAAGACAAGGAACAGAAGTGTGTCACAGCCAGGTCATTGTTCTGGCCTTGTCACCAAAGCACTCCTCTGGTGGCAGAGCTGCAGTGGCATTTCACAGCCTCTGACAAAACAACCCAGGCTGGGGTTTCCCTCATGGGAGCTACACCAGTCAAGGCAAAGACTTCACAACTCTTTCCTCTGGGCTGGCCACACAGTTTCTTCTTCAAATGTCAAGGATGAGCCTCTCAAAAAGCAGCCCCTCCCTCGTGGACATGTTGATCTAAGTTACTGGCATTTGCCAGTGCTTACCAGTGATATGGGAATTTTTTTTTCTGATATTGAGGGGCATTATGGGAAAGACGTAATTTGTTGGGCCACTACACAGAAAATAAAAGCAAATATCAACTTTTTTTGGTAGTATCTAATAATTTATTTCTTATATCTTATAATCTTATTTTGGTTGTATCATAACTGGACATGTTTCATTTTAAAGTCACAATAAATGCAACATGGACATTTTAACTGACTGCCACACACTCAAAGCTCTATAGACTACACTGCCAAGTGACTTTTGGGGGGCTGCATTAGCCAGGCATCACTAAAGCTGACAAGACCACTCCAAACAGGAAGCACTGACAGTCAAAACTGGCTTCAAGAAATGGTGCTAGATTTTAGAAAAAAAGAAAATCGGAGAGAGACAACGTCCTAGATTCCAGATCTTGGAAAGAGCTGAATGACAGGCTCAAGCTCAGTGGTACACAGGATAACATATGGGCCACGTGCACTCTTAAGAGTATCACATAGCTTTGCACTCTTTCTCGTGGCTTCCCCTCAAGTCCCATCAGGAAGTACAAAAACATGAGGTAGAAGAAAATAATGGATACTGTAAATTTTCCAGCAACAATGAGGACGCTGAAACATTCTAAGAGATATTTTTGTTCACTCTGTGGCATGGTTCAAGCTCCTCTGCTTTAGAGCTCAAACCTCATTAGTTTTATGTCCATCATTTTGGTTGCTTTCCACCTCAGGATTTAAAAGTACGGGAAGGTAGTTTTTGTATTGTACTTTTCATTTTGACTAATATATCTGCTTTACTATGTATTGGAGTGAGAGAGAAAAAGCTCTGACTGTTGCCAGGCAGTACACACTTAAGGCACAGGGCAGATTTCCTTATGCAAGTCCATTTGTATGACTCAGGCCTCTCCAGGATGCTATGGGCCAGAATAATTCAGAGGAGGTAGCAGTAAAGTACTTGAGGGCAAAACAGCATGACCACATGGCTGTAGAGGTCTAGATGAAGTTGAGAACACTAAAAAGCCTACATTATTTCCCCCCCATTTCCACAGCTTATTGAACTCCCTGGGGCTTTTGAAAGAATACGTGAATTATGGGTCATGACTTCTGAGCTATCAAGCTGTGCTTCAGCAAATAGCAAGAAAAAGCAAGAAGTGTTGTTTTTAATCCTTTTGTATGTTCCTCACTCTTGGGTAGTTCTGGTCTAGAGTGAAAGTTAGGAGAGCCCAGAGACTGCAAACTGAGGAGGAGCCATCAGTGCAATTCAGAGGGGCATGGAACAGCCTTTCCTTCCCTCGCTCCATTTCTCCTGAGAGGGGCAAGTAGAAGGACCAGAGTCAGTCACAAGAGCAAGGTGTGGTGTCTTAAGGAAGCTGACTGGAAAAGATGCCCTCCTTGATCTGCTGCTTGTCAACGGAGCGGACCTCGTGAGCGGAGCAGAGATTGGTGGCCGTCCTGGCCACAGCAACCACGAAGCCATTAAGTTCAAAATCTTTGCTAACAGGAGGAAAAGTTCCAGCAAAATCTCAACTCTGGACATGAGGAGAGCAGACTTCAGGCTGCCCAGAGAATTAGTATGATCCCCTGGGATTCATCCCAGAATCCTCAAAGAGCTGCTGATATCATTGCACAACCTCTCTCCATGTTTTTTGACTGGTCTTGGGAATCTGGAGAGGTCCCACTCAGAAGCTGGTGAATATTGTCCTGATTTCGAAGAAGGGCAAGAAAAAGAAAAATCTATCATAAATTAAAATGTGGGAATTCACAGGTAAAAATGCAGAGTTTCAGTGACTCAGAGTTGGGGACTTGAGCCCTGCAGTGGGATCAGGGGGAGGAAGAGGACGTAGAGGAGGATGAGGAGGGGTGTACAGCTCAGATGTGATATGTTTTTTTTCTCAGACCTTGCTACAAACAGTGAAAAAAATTCTCGATGGACCTCAGAAACTACAGGCCTGTCAGTCTGACTTCAGTGCCTGGTAAAGTTATGGAGAAGATTATTCTGGGAAGTATGGAAAAAACACCTCAAAGACAACACTGTCATCAGTCACAGCCAGCAAGGCTTCATGAGAGGAAAGTCCTGCTTATCAAACCTGATTTCCTTCTCTGACAAGGTAACCCACCTAGCTGATCACAGGAAGCCAGCTGATGTAATCTTTTGAGGTTTCAGTAAAGCTTTCAGTAGTGACTCTCACAGGATCCTTCTGCACAAAATGTCCAGCCCAGAGCTGGATAAACACATCATGTGGTGGGTGAGCAATTGGTTCATGGGTCGAGCACAGAGGGTAATAGTGACTGGGGTGACATCAGACTGGCCACCTGTCACTATGGGGTCCTGCAGGGCTCCATCTTGGGCCCTGTGCTCTTCAGCATCTCACAAATTGCTTGGATGCAGGACTGGAAGGGACACTGAGCAAGTTTGCAGATGACACAAAACTGGGAGGAGCTGTTGACTCCCTCGAAGGCAGGGAGGCTCTGCAGAGAGACCTCAACAAATTAGAGGGCTGGGCAATCACCAACCATGGGAAGTTCAACAAGGGGAAGGGCCGGATTCTGCATCTGAATGGGGCAACCTCTGATGTATGGACAGACTGGGGAATGAGGTGCTGGAAAGCAGTGCCAAGGAAAGGGACCTGGGGGTCCTGGTCGATGGCCAGTTGGCCATGAGTCAGCAGTGCCCTGGCAGCCAGGAGGGCCAACCATGTCCTGGGGGGCATCAGGCAAAGCATCGCCAGCCGGTCGAGGGAGGGGATTGTCCTGCTCTGCTCTGACCTGGGGCGGCCTCACCTGGAATATTGTGGCACTTCTGGGCACTGAAATATAAAAAAGATATTCAGCTATTAGAGAGCATCCAAAGGAGGAAAACAAAGATGGTGATGGGCCTTGAGGGGAAGCCATGTGAGGAGCGACTGAGGGCACTTGGTCTGTTCAGCCTGGAGAAGAGGAGACTGAGGGGAGACCTCACTGCAGTTACAACTTCCTCGTGAGGGGAAGAGGAGGGGCAGGCACTGATCTCTGGTCTCTGGTGACCAGTGACAAGACCTGAGGGAATGGCCTGAAGTTGTGTCAGGGGAGGTTTAGGTTGGATATTGGAAAGAAGTTCTTCCTCCAGAGGGTGGTTGGGCACAGGAAGAGGCTCCCCAGGGAAGTGGTCACAGCACCAACTCTGACAGAGTTCAAGAAGCATTTGGATGACACTCTCAGGCACATGGTGTGCCTCTTGGGGCTGGTCCTGTGCAGGGCTAAGAGCTGGACTTGATTATCCTTGTGGGTCCCTTCCAACTCAACGTAATGGAAGACAACCAGTAGACAATACAACCTTCACACAGCTGAGGAATGGCATTAAACCTACTCTTGCATAACTTATCTGCGTATCTTCTTAAGAAATATCTGCATATCTTATAACTTGCATATCTTCTTATTGTATTTTCCCTAGTCAGACCTCCCTGCTGAGTCTGGTCTACATTTAGAACAGGAGTGACTCAATGGTGTAAAACTAGATTGGAATGACTTCCTAGGGACACTTTTGGTATTGCTCTGTTTAACCACACGATGTGTAATAAATCTTCCCATTAATTTCTAAGCCATGAGAAGAGACCTATGCAGTTCTGCGCTGTTCTTCTCTTAATAGCCCTGGTTTCACTCAAACACCCACTGCAGCATGTGTTTGTGTTATGTGACAGAAAACCTGGCCTCTTTTAGCTGGGCATTTTTTTTAAGATCACCAATTAAGTCAAGATATTCATCCTTCCACCCTGAACTCACAGGAACAATGAATAATATGAAGAAAATGCTGAAAGATTTCTTTTGGTCCTCCAAATAATGATACACCTGTCAAGTTGTAACAGGAATCATTTGTTTCTTCCTTTCATCTTCCTCTACCAATATTAAGATTTTTGCTTGGAATGCATTTCGTAGTGTGAGCCCAGATTTCTCCTCTCTCGGCTCCATGCTGCATGTGGCTGGATTCCCCCTGTGGATTTTGACTGTACAGCATAAACATCAGATTGGGAATTGTCAATGCAGATAACATCAATCAGCAAAAATATAAGTCTGAAACACTTCTTATTATGCATGAGAGTAAAAAAGCAAAATAATGGAAATGCATACCATGGTTTAAGCTGTCAACATTTTCCCACCAGAAAAAAAAAGTCAGTTAAAAAAAAAAAAAGAATAGAATGATGAGTAGAGATTCCTAGAACACCACACTCTAAGCACGATGCCAAGTTACAACAACAGCACTTGGAGGCCCAAGCAACGACAAGCATACATGATCATGGCCTCTATCAAATAAACAAATACCAGGAAAGAAAGAAGAAAAGAAAAAATGGTACAAAACACTAAAAAAAAAGAAAAAAAGTACTATTTGTGAAGATTGATATTCTTGGAGGAAAAAAAATAATAGAGAAGCTGCTATAGCCATGAGATTTACAAAAGAAAATGTCTATGTTTGCCAGCCACATTGCATAACTGAACAGAATGCAGTCACCTGTCTGCTTCCTTTTAACACAGGAGAGATGAGTTGGTCTAGTATATTTGATAGCAGGTTTTAAAATGATTTTCCTGGAGGGAGAGTGGGCCTGAACTTCAGTTTTTTTAGCAAGTTCAGCTTTCTTATACACTGCTATGGACAAAAAGAACACAAAAACACAGAATCAGGAAAAAACCCCAGCAAACAGTTTCATATGACACATCAAGTGGCAGGCCCACTGCTCCACAGCTCCAACCCAATGCGCCGCTTTTACCGGGGGCAACGTCGAAGAGGGGAAGCGCCAGTGCATTAACTCAGATGCGTTACCCGGTGGCCAGTGGGGAATGTCTATAATGAAACAGGGCCAGTGGAGCAGTGAGCCTTGCACATGGCTTCTCATATATTTGTACAATGTCTCATTAAAAAAACACCACCATTAATACTGTTACGGTGCATATCATGTACAAGAGATTAACCGCATAGTACTGTAAGACAGTAAGAAAATAAAACAAATAAAAAAAATACTGTAATAGGGAGTGGTATATGAACCTTTTTTCCTTCTCACTTCATCTCTGGAGAGTGTGCTAGGCTCCTTTTTAGCTATTTTCCTTTCAGGAGTAGAAATCCTGCCTCTCCCAGTTTTAAAAGGTTTCTCTTTTTTATGCTTATCGAGAGATGATCTTCGCAATTCTCTCTCTGCCTTCTCCTCTTTAGGAACAGTCTCTAACTGTTCAGTCATGATGCTCCTATCATCATCTGTAGGATCAGAGCAAATTGTAACAACAAACAAAAGATTAGTAACAAATGTTAACAATACTGTGGTGGAGCAGGGGAAAAAACAGTTGAAGACAGAGCAGACAATTAATAAAAAAAAAAAGGCAGACTATTTTTACCATTTTTCTGAAACATGCTGAGATTACTATTATAACTGTAATAATTTTGCTTTTCAATCACTATGATTTGGAAGCAAAAATATTCAACAGACAAAACAGAAAGGATAATGCACACCTTGAGTGTCTGCCCAGAGACTGTCTGTGTCCATGACGGAGTCATCAATTGTTGTTTCATCTTTGTAATCATCACAAATCTCTGTCTTGTAGTCGGTGAGCAGGATTTCTTCTCTCTGGGGTGAAGCAGGAGCCTCTGGGGAGCCCTCCTTGGGTTCAATTTCCACTTCTTCAACCTCCAGCTCCTCTTCAGCCTGGGAGTCTCCTGTTTCGATGTCTTCTTGCTGAGTAGCAGCAAAGCGCACACTGTGAGAAGCAGATTCACCCTCATCAACTGTTGTCTGCACCACTGTGATAAAGTCATCCTCCACTGTCACCACTGATTCAATAATGCCTTTCAGTTCAGGCACTGCTTCTGGGCTACCCTTGGCTAGCATTTCTTCAGCAGCAGGCTCCCCAAAGCCTGGGGGCATTTCTGATACAAGATGCTGTTTATCCTCTTGTTTTTCTTCTTGCTCTACTTCCACCTCTTCTTCCTCATGTTCTTCCCCCTTTGTGGCCCCAGGTGCCACTTCACATGGCAGCAGCTTTTGGGTTTCCACAGGTTTCACAGCTGTATCAGGAATCTTTTCAGCTCCTTCTGCAGGCTGTGGTATGCTCTCCATCTGGATCTCAGCAGGCTCTTCCCGGAGATGCTCAGCTTTGGAAAAGAGCTGCACCATAGAAGTCTCCTTTGCTGGTAACTCTGCAGGTAACTCTTCCCCAGACATGGGAGGTTTTGGAGGTTCTGCTTTGACATCCTCTGGTTTCACAGATTCCCCATTCAAACTTTCTTGGGCTTGGTCATGCTCTCCACTAGATTCATAAGACTCCTCTTTATCAACTGCCTCTTGATGTACCAGATCAGGCTTAGGAACTTTTTCCTTAATTTCTGTTTCTGACAGTTTGGTGCCATCCTTCATGTAACTAGGCTCAGTCTTGGAAAGTACATCTGCATCCTTTGCTTCTCTGGAGAACATGGTCTCATCTTTCTGCTGAGCGTCTTTGGGTTCAGCCTCTGCTCTTTTAACAGAGGAAACAACCTCACCAATCTTAGCATCTAACTGACTCTGATTTTCTTGGTCAGCTCTCCTTGCAGCTACTTCCATATCATGCTTTATAGCATTGTAATCTGGTTTTACCAAAGCTTCTGTCTCAGCTATTTCAGGAACAACACTAAGAGTCTTCTCTTTCTCTATCAACAAAGAAACAGAATCCTTTTCTACTGTTGTCTGTGAAGCAGGTATTCTGTCAAACATGGTATCACCAGGTAAATGAACTTTACCAGTCACACTTTCTTCTTTCCTTTCTGACATTGCCTCAGCTCTTGTCTTCTCTGGCTCTGCTCCTTTAATGGGACAGACCTCTTTAGAGTCAACTTGATATTCACTTCTTTCTAGCACAGTATCTAGCTTCTCTTTTTTCTCCTGCTCCAAGTCCCTCACCAGAATTGACTCACCATGCTGACCTAAGTCCTTTTCCCTAAGGAATTCTTCTTTTGATTTTTCAGCGGCTGCCAGCTTCACTTCCACTAAAGACAAGTCGGGAGCCAAGCCGCGTCTCAGTTTTTCATCTGTGCCTTCGTAGAAGGGACAGGTTTCACTCGTTAAATTCTCACTGTCCTGAACTGGAGAAGGGAGTGGGACTGTGTACTTATTGAAAACACAGTAGCCCAAGTCTTCCAGCTGACTTTCAGCTTTAAGAATTACGTGGTTTTCATCTGTCACAGGTGGCAGGGCTGTGCTGCTGTCTTCCACAACAGCATCAGAAGGTACTGGCTTCTTCTGCGCCACCTCAGCATCTGCACTCACAGAGGCTAATCTAGATCTTGTCCCTGCCAAGTCTAACATTTCAGGCAGGTCAGGAGCCAGGACAGCCCCATTTTTGTAATAATCTTTGGCCTGGAAAGATGATTCAACTGAGGTTTCAGGCTGGACTTTTTCTTCTGGTGTTGCTTTTTCTTCTGCAACGTGCTCATCTTCCTCTCTACTATCAATGGGGAAGCAGGGGGCCTTCTCCAGTGCTGGTGTGGTCGCTGGCAAGTAGTCATCACCTTCATCCATACTTCCACTAGTGTTAGTTAGAATATCTGAAGCCAGGGGAGAAAGATCATGTGCACGACCAAAGCTAAATCCTAGAGCTATTGAATCCAGGCAAGACATGGGCAAGTTAATAGACATACTTCTCTGTTCAATTGCAGATCTCCCCCCAAGTCCCAAACTCCTGCTCAGAGTCAGGTCATCTTTATTTTTACTGTGAAGTTCTCTCTTATCCCCATAGACTTTGGGGTCAATAGTGAACATTCTTTCTGTTGGGGAGCTGGGTTCTTCGGATGTGTCTGGTGTATAGCTCTGAGCCAGGGTACTGTACCCCATTTCGTGACCATGCACAGCCTGCTGCTGATTTAATTCTGTCTGTAATTCTTCCTCCTCCTCCTCTTCCTCCTCCTCCTCCTCCTCTTCATCTTCTGGTATTAGACGACCTCTCTGATAAGGCTCATATATACTCTCTTTAGTGTCACTTAGCTCATAGTAATCACTGCCTTGTTTCAGACCATCTGCTTTGAAGGCTTCCTCTTTCAGAGCAGAGGTTTCAAAATACTTTGACATTCCTGAACGATCTTCCTCCTCTTTCATTTGATGAGGAGCTGAAACACTTGTCTTACCCTCCTTGGCATCTTTTTTAACATCTTTTTCTTCAAGACTAGAAGTCTTTTCAGTGGTTAAACCTGGTGCCTCAGGGGTTTTCTCTATTACTCCGGATAACTGAGTGGTATCAGGGTGCTCTGCTGTTTTCTCAAGAGTCCATTCATGGCTTAACTTGGCTGGGAGTAGCTGTGTGCTTGGCTCTGCCTCCTTTTTCATGTCTATTGTTGCTGGGAGCACACTTCGGTCCTTTTCTTTTTCTGTTTTGAGAGTATCAGGTGACTTTTTAGTTTCACCATCCTTCTGAAAGTCTGCTTTGTCTAGGGAAATTGTTTTAACTTCAGGTTTTGTGGTTAATTTACCATCATCTAATATTCGAGCCTCCCCTTTATCATAGAAGTCATACCTTTCTTCCTCATCACTCTCATCCTTGGTCATGTCCTTTTCCTCCCCCCACGGAGGAATTTTTGGGGTGCTTGGCGTTTTCAGGCCATCTACAGTTAGTGGTGAGACTTCTTGCAGAGCTAACATCCTGTCTCCGTGGATCTGTTCGTCTTTACTGAGGTCTTTGGCAAACAGTTGGTTACTGGGCTCCTGTTTTGTTTTGAAGGCGTCTTTGAGCGAAAGCTCCTGGGGGACAGCAGGAGATGGGCCTGAAGGAAGTTCACTTTTAGCTGCTTCTGCCTTGTGTTCTGGCAGCAATAGAGAACTTTCACCACAGCTGATGGTAACACCTTGGACATCTTTAAGGTCGTCTGGAAATTTGATAGACATAACTTGGTTGGTTGATGAGGGCACAACTGCAGTCCTTTCTTCTGCCCTGCTCCCTTTAGGCAGTTGAGATGACAAGTCCTTCTGTTCTTGAGGAGCAGGAGGTTTGGCAGCAGGTTCTGCAAAACTGGTTTCCCCTTTCTTCTGTGAATCAGTATCCAAGACCTTTTCTGATGGAGGTGAAGGCATTTTGTCTTTGCTCTCTGGTTCCTTTTTATCTACAGCCTTTGTTTTTGCTGGCTGTGGAACTAAGGCATCGTATTTAGGTTGCTCAACAGTCTTACTGTCTTTCCCAGATTCATGTTGCTTTGTGTCCAATGGTCCTGCTGCGAAAGGGCGTGCGCCCTCCTGGACACGGAATTCCATCTTCGTGGCTGCAAGGAAATCTGAAGTAGTTTGTTTGGGTTTTATAACAATATTATTTAAAGCACTTACAGGCAGGCAAGTCATGTGGCTTACAACACCTTGGTACGAATGATGGAATGGAGAGGAAGAAAGATGCACACATGCAGCAAGGCCATCCACCTAGAAATCTGCTTTAGAGTGTTAAATCCTAGTTTTCTTTCAATATATGAGGTTTGATAGTGAAAATGTGAGTTTTACACATATAAATGTGACCACTGAAATGAGATGATTTCATGGGAATTCTTCATCTTCATGATTTGTATAGAACAGCAAAGGCCACAAATAATCCTCACGTCATTGGTAGCTTTGCTGGGCTCTGTACCTTTATGTTAGTTTTGCATTAGTAAAGTCTGCAACTTTAATTGAATCAATAGTATATTTGTGTGCTGCTGATATTTAAAACATACTTATTTATACATTTCTGCATCTTTTTGGCATTTTTCTTCTACATGCAGCCTAAACTAAAGAGATAATGCAAGCAAAAAGTTTTGCAAGTGCCAGAAGAGGCTGGTTTTTTAATTGTACCACCTTTTAACATTCACTTTGGCAAACGACAAAAATCTCGCTTCTGTCATGAGACCACCATGTGTAAATCAGCAACAGATCTATTAATAGACCCAGATGTTGAAGGTCTGGTCTTTGAAATGGCCAGTCAACTACAGCTGTAACTGAAGTTAAAGAATACTTGATTAACCCTAATTAAGCTAATTTGAAACTAAAAATACTACTCTTATACTCTGTCACTATATTTTCAGAAAGTAATACCCAGTAAATTTTTTTTAATACACACTCTGTTAATCATTAATAGATTGATCTTTTTTTAATATCCTATGGAAAATGGTGATTCCTATCACACTGAAATCTTCCTATCATTGAAAATATGGAGAGACTGCAGAATGTGGCAGATCTTTCTGCAGTAATCTGTAAAAAAAAATTTTATGAGTTTTTTTCTAAAGCTTGTTACAACTAGCATTGGGCCGATTCTGAATTTCCTCAGATCTGATCTGAAGTCCATGGAGCCATGGAGCCATTGGAGTCCATGGAGCCATGGCCCTGGTGAATCTGATTTTTTTAAGAATACTTAGTATCCAAGTATCGGTCATTCTTTAAATATTTGCATAGGTTAATATTGGGTCTAAAATGCAACTGTCATTCTGAACTCCACAGGTAGCCAAACTAGAAGTCTACAGTAATTTTGCTCCTTTATGTTTTTACATTTGGTGATTGACTTAAAAATCCTATAAAGTATAAAGACATGGCCATTGGGCTGGCCATCTTTGTTTCTCAGCAATTAAATAGCTAGATACTGGTTTTCTCTGTGTATCCTACTGTAGTGCAAATGAACAATACCAATGGTATCTAAACATATTCTGACTGCCAAAGGAATTCAGTGTTCTCCAGCTGGGTCAGCCAGAACACCAGCCTCCCAGATGCAGCATTTCTTAGCCAGGGAGGGAGCGGGTACATCACTACTCCACACGAGATGTCTTTGAACCTCATTGCACTGGCTGAGGAGAAATACCATTAAAAGGGAAATCCTGAAGCCTAGTTCTTATGTACTGAAAGACTACTGCAGCAAATATTTTGTTCAGAGGACAGATCAGAACTTCACCCAATGCACTCAACTCTAACTTTCACTTTGAAGGCAAACGTCCCAGTGGAAGTGATGGAAGCTTTTCCTAAGAAGGGCACTATAGAGGGTTAAACATTTGTAATAAGGTAAGACACAAAAAATCAGAGTTCTAGCAATGACTGAGGAGAGGAGGGGAGGGGTGGACTCAATGAATGGCAAGGGTATGACATAAGAAGCAATAGCTTTAAGGAAGCTAAACCAGAATGCACTGAAGCGCACACAAAAAAACCAAACCAACCAAACAAAAAACCTGCACACTGCAAAAGAAAACATTTCTACAGTTTAAGCATCTTTATGTCATAGTCAAAGGCAATAAATCTGCTGTTTAAAAGAAACGCAGATGAATCTCTGCACCAAAAAGAAAAAAAATATACACAGATTAGCAATGTGACTGGCAAACACATCTGAGATGGGCAAAAAAGGCTTACGCAGAGGAATCAGCTCAGCTGCAAAGCACATTTCATCATGGCAAAGTAAAAAATCGGGAATCAGCCGCAGCGGTGGGAAACCATGTTGTCATACAGCACCTACACAATCTTATTATCTGCTACACACTCTTCAAGCATAATAACAAGAGCAGTCATACTAATAAATGGGAGAAACAGAAAATGAAGCAGCCTTGGAAAGCACTGGAGAAAGCTGGAGGAGGATTCACCAGCGGCAGACACATGCAAAGCTAAGGAGGACACACCTTCCTCAGCCGAGGAAGGGGGTATGTCTTTCAGGGGTGTTCCCACCACAGCAGTTACACTGTCCCTGCTGGATGGCACAGTTGGCACTTTGTCTTCACCACACACTTTGGCCTCCGAACCAGAATCCGGCTGACCCTCACAGAGGCCCTTGGCCTGGTCCGAAGGCTCAGTGGGCCCGTGCTCTTTCCCCATTTGCTTCCCAGGAAGAGCAGCAGGTTTGGCTTCCACAGACATTGGACTTTTTATCGGTTCTTCTTCTTGGGGATGGAAAAAGGAGGTGACATCAACACCAACAGTAAGCACCAAGCACACAGCTGAACAGGACTGCTTTTACTTAACACTTTCAACTCAACATTTTGGATTTAAGGGTGTCAAAGGACTGCTAGCATCCAGTCCATTTTGGTCACCATGGAACTGAATTTTCATTAGGAAAAAAACCAAACTGAAAGCCTGTCTCCGCCAAAGAAACATGTTTATGCTGTAAGAGGAGAGCTGAAAGTGTTTTAGAGGTATACCTCTCCCAAAGATGACTGTGGGTCAAAGAGTCATTGCAAATGGAGATGGTATTGAATGATGGATGGCTCTGAAAATATCAATGCATCAATGAGTTCAAAGTACACTGATATGTTTCTGATATATGTGCTGTTTAATCCAGTACCAGACATTCAGCTGAGGTGGAAGAAGGTATAAGGCATTGATTTCTTTCCACTGACCTTGGTAATACTGACTGCTACATACCAGCAAAGTGAATCTTTGGCAAAATACTGAGTACTTCCAGAGCCTTAACAGGCCTTGTGCATGGCTGATAACTAATGGTTTTTGCAAGATTTCAGCCAATATTTCTACACTGAACAGGTTTACAAACAAATTCTCCCTTAAGCTGACATCTGAAATCTGTATGTGAAAATCACCATTTTAACAGAAGGACTCTTCATTTCCTTTGCTGTTTCCCCACTAGCCCCCTCATCACCAATTAAGTCAAAGAAACCAGTGAATTCAACGTAACTATTTGTTCATCTGAATCTCTAAAATATATTGCTCACCTTATGGGCTGTTAGAATCAGTAGAGTAGTATCAAGAACAGTCTTTACTCATGCCATGGCAGAAAACGATTAGAAAAGTCTCCATTCTGGAATTGCACTCCTGCCACTGCTACTCAGCTGAAATTCCTATGCACTATTAGCATTCCCCCGATAAGAAGTCAGGATTAAATGTGAAACCTCCGATTCAGCAACACAGTTAAGCAGCTGACCAGTAGCCATGCTGCAGGCAACCTGATGACCTCCCTGGGTGTAAAGTGTGTTTTATGATTAAGTACTTTGCTGAATCAGACTTAGAACAAAGTGCTCTCAAATCTAGAAGTGGCTGCATGCAGCCTCTTGGTATTAACACAAAACCTCTTTACGAGGGCTCGATTTTTCTCCTGAGACTGGCCCAGTGAAGAGCAGACAATCAATCATCCATTTCAATTATGGCCTTTAAAGAGTGATTTAAGGAACACAAACACTAGTTGAGTCTGAGAAAATATCATTATGTAAAGAACAACACATTATTAATAACATATAAAATAATTAGTGTTAGATACAACATCTTAAATGAACAGAAGCCAGAAGATTCAGAATCAAACCTGGACCGATGCCTGAGCGTTACAGAGATATTTACACATGAGCAGACTGTGAAAGCAGCCTGGCAGGACAGCAGGTCTTCAGCTGTAAGAGGCCCTGACTTGAATAACTTCCTTTACTTTTCCTTTTCCAATTTGATGTTTTGTATGTGCATCCCTTTCAACTAAAAAATGTTAGGGAAAGCCTCTCATTTTACTCTAAACCATTCCAGGTATACACCTCCATTTCCTGAGACACTTCACACAACGCTACATGATTAAAAATAACTACTCAAACTAGAAAGTTATCCCTGACTTAACAAAGGAATCCTACATTTTCCCTTTGTGCAGTAGACTCTTATGCCAAGCAGACTGCCAGCCTACAGGCAGCAAGTGAGGGGGGCTGTTTCATAATGACTATCTTTCCACTGATGATCCAGCTTATTCCCCTTTTTTCTTCCTCACATAGATGTTCTGAGATCTTGCACTTTCTCCAGAAGCACATGACTGAAAAGGAAGATGCCTATGAATTAACCAGGCCAGGAGTGCTCTAAGTACAGGTACAGGCACCCCAGCTATAGCAATTTTCTATCTCCCTGAGCTTCAGGCAGACATGCTGACATTAACGAACTTCAGTTATTAGCACTGATCTTACTGGTGGTGTTGCAGTTAACAGGCTATATTGTCCTGTTAATTCAGAACAACTCTGGTTTTCTTGAAGTGACCCAGTGAGCAGTTTCAAGTACACAGCTCCATCCTCCTGAGACACAAACCTTTCAGTACTATTTTTAACTTCAGCTCCTGTGTCCCAAGATTGAGTCAGTCAAATGCTGAGAAATCAAATGTCATCTATTTTGCCTTGAAGAAGTGAGCTTTCCTGTTAGTCATTGAAATAGATTCTCCCTTGATTCCTCAAAGGCCATTTCACTTTTATGTAACCCCTACTAATAAAATACTACTTACTAATGTGCTCAGGTCATAGAAAAAGGAGGTACAGAGAGACAGTAAACCTTTTTTCCCTCCTTGTTTGCAGTCAGCTGGCACAATGCTAACGGGATGTGTCCACAAAACAACTGGAAGTCAAACATGACCCATTACTGGCTGAAATCACCTATGTACACTGAGGTAAGACTTACTTACTTTGCCTGCTAGAAGATTAAAGACCTCCCACAGCTATCTTCGGTATAGATGTGGGGTTTTTCCCCATTGAGTTAACAACTGACTTACCTCCATAACCATCTTTTGGCCTAGTTTGCACATTGTTGTTGGCAGTATTTCTCTGGCACAAAGAAAAAATTAGCTTCCACTTCTTTGAACTAGCTGCTCCTTCTCCTGCTATAAGCCAGGTCTGGAGACCAAGAGCCCTGATTTAAGCAGGGACCATGGTTACAGTGACCCCAAAGCTGCATTTACACTGCTCATGCTGCAGCTTTACCTCGACATGAAGAGACTCTTTGAGAGGCGTCACTTCCATGTGGGGAGAAAATACATCTAGGCTTCCCTCCCCAGAAGGCAGCAATCTCAGGTACATACGGAATGGAATGGATGGCAGGTGGGTAGAGGGGAAGAGGAACCAAACTGGACCATGCTCAGTTCACCTTCATCATGGCCCAACAAGACCTCTGTGCTCTTCACTGTGGCACTGGGACGTGTACTAGAGCCAGTCCACTCCGAGCTGAACAAAGGGTGTTCATAGTACTCCTCATCGGAATGGTAGGGCTCATCACTGGGCACAGACACTGAGATGGAGGGGGCCAGGTGTTTACGCCACTCCCTGCTGGCAGCAGGCCCACAGCCGGGGCAGTGCTGGAGCAGTCCCACCTCATCCTCCGCCCCTTCATCTACAAATAGACACACACAGACAAACGCTGCAGGACAGACAGAAAGACACAGAAAACACCAGACAGGATGGACACATGCTCTAACAACACCAGCCACTATGTCATGCTGCAGAGTGGATGACACCAGTCAGGTTATGGGTGATGCAGGATGGAGGAGTGAGCCAGCCGTGCATTTTAACACATGGGCCGCATACGAGGTGCTTCCTACTGGCTTTGCAAACACTGTAACCCAACCACTGCAGTAAGTGAATTTCAAAAGTACACACATTATTTAGAGGAAAACACTGCACACAAACCACATGTCACAACTATATTATACCTGACTATATTAAAAACCTCTGAAGTGTCCTGATACAGTTGTATCACCTCACAGTCATCACATAAAATACTTAAAAATGTAATTAAAAAGTCCCTTAACTAAAAAGAAAACCAGCTTACACTTTGGCCAATGGTGGCTTTATTTTTCATTGTATCTATTTCAAAATTCCCCACTTTCTTCTTTTCCCTGTAAACAAGTAACATTTAAACAATCATAAAAACCATTCCCCAAACAGCTACTTTTTTTTCCTTGATAAAGGCCACACAAAGCTGCTGAGAGCAGTCTCTCTTAGTCCTATATTTTATGCTGTTGTGCCATGTTTTCATGGGTGAACTAGCTCCCACCTTGGTGTTTGCTAATGCTTTGGAATGACAGCTTTATTCACCCATCACTGTAGCACTGCAGAAAATCACATAATCATCTCAGGACTACACTAGCTACTGACAGCTACAGGGAGGAGGAGCTTGAGTTGTTTTTTGCAAGAAAAAGGAAAATAATACTACCCAATGAAAACAACTGGCCTAGCACCTGATCCCTGTATACAAACCTAGAGGGGAGACTTGAGAGCTCACGTAGGCTGAGGTGTCCTCTCGTCATGAATAAAGCTTTGAAAAAACTAAACACCTACTGTTAGACAAAAGAAGTTTAAGCCCATTCTCAGTGTATGATACCTGGCAGCTTGATGAACACTGCATTCATGGTGTGCCTCACACACCTGCAGCTATTCCAGTGCATTTCCTATTAGCTTCAGGAACAAGTCAATGCTTGGTGTCCCTGGTCTTCCTCCAGTCAACTGTAACTTAAAGAATTTCCCCAGAGCCTCTGAAACTTTCACTCTCAGATGCAGAACATGGAGTCAGAAAGCAAGGCTTTAACACAGGCACAATAACAGATATTAACCAGATCTCTGTGTGTGATCCCAAACAAGATGGCTCACGAATGCTGCTCTAACTGCCATTACCTAATCTGAGGAAACAACGTTAATCCAAAATAATTCCATCTATAAGAGGTATAAGATTCTTCCTGGCAAACAACAGTAAGTTTTAAGTTTCTTTTTATAGCACACCATGACAAGACAATGTCTGTGTCTTTAAAAAAGCATCCTCTGCTTTCTGCGGCAACAGAAAGCAAGTGTCCTGTAATGACATGGATTTCTTCCACCTGGGAAAGGAATGCTGTAGGAGCAACCCATTCAGGCTCAATCACCCTAAGAAAGGAAGGAAAATTAGCAATCCACGGCAGTATTGGTAGCTGGTATGCTGGTGTACCTGCACACACACAGGTACCATCTACAGAACTTGGTTTAAGCAAACCGTTCTCGCTGTTTCTGTCAGGGCATAAAAAGTGCCCAAATCACTCATAGTTTACCTGCTTCACTCTTGTAGTGGAATCCAAACCCCAGATTCAGGGGTTTATGCATTATTAAAAGAGGTAGGTGTGGAAAGATAATCTGGTAACCAGCTTCTGCCAAGCAGGAAGCTCTGCAGAGCACTGCAATAGGAAATGCTAAACGCAGGGCTGGGCCTAAGCTTCCCACTTCTCTCTAGTACTCAAGAGCCAGCAGCAAGGTTACAGGGAAGCAGCAACCTTGATCCACTTGCAATGCAAAAAAAGTGGGATTTCTTCTCCGCAAAAGCCCCTCCAAAATTCTGTAACAGATTTGAGGGGTCTCATGGTTTGTAAAAGGCAAGTTACAGGGGGTGAGCCCACAGCTCAGAGAGCAAGACACCAGGAATCAACCCCCTCCTAAACTCAAGAAGGTTCAAAACTGCAATTCCCACTCCTCTGCATGGTGCCCTCACACCAGCCCCTGTATTACTGAGGGCAAGAGTGGAATGAGCTGACACACTTGCCACCTCTTCTGCTGGAACCGGAGAAAAAAGCAAAGGCTGAATGGTCAGAAGCAGAACACAGAGAAGGAGGATGTGCCAAAGGAGAGGTTCTACTTCCAGCTGTGGGTTATATGTATCCAGAGACCCTGCAAAAGCAAAATGCATTGACAAGAGTGGAGAGGAATTCCCAGAACTTCTCTATACTGAGGCAAACAAAGCTGAAAATTCCTTCTTTATAGGCTCTAAATGGATTGTAGGCAAGAAAATACAGGCCCTGCCACTGCTCCTTAGAACAAGAGAACTGACAACAGTAAAAAACCTTATTATTGTGATGGTCCAAATCATTAGGAGTGCGAAGTCTTGTATTGTTCGGGGCTGTTACATATGTGGCTATTACAGATTTTCATTATTTATCAGTTTGAATAAAGATATTTTCAAAATTACTGCAGATAATTTCATTAACAGCATAATGATGTCTTTAAAGGAGGATATGCTTTTATTTCAGCAACAAGAAAAGTCTTTTGTTATTTTAGTCCCTTCCAATCTTTTTCATCTCAGAGCGTGGGAAAAATCCCTAATGCATTCTGAAGTCTAAGATTAAAATCACTTCTCACAAAGGCTAATTCTGCTTCAGCTTCCATGTATATTTTGAGAATGCCTTTCAAGAAATAATTTTCCCTGTCAACAGATCCATTTTCATAGGCCACTTGATTCTTTTCAGTTTGCAAAACATTCTTATTTGGTATATAAAGCCTAACATGAAATGCCTATTTTAAAATGGAAGACAGTCCATCAAAGGCATCCTTCTATCCTGTAACATTTATGAAAATTTTTACATGAAGACATCGTTGACCATTGTCAAAAGGCATGGAGCACAAAAGAAATGCCAAGTTGGCAAGAGAATATTGCATCAGCCCTGCATGACTAGATATAACTGATAAAAGGATTAGAGGGTGTTAGGGAGAATTTAATTTCCTGAACAAAATTATCCTATTATAGTCAATATAAATGAAATCATTTCAATAAGGCAAATAATTTTCTTACCTTCTGCAGCAGTTAAAAGAGACAGGTTCATTTGAATATTTTTCTGCAGCCAAATCAAAGAAACCTACTCCACAGACTCCTTTCTCTCGTGAAATACAGTTGACCCACAAACCTCTCTGTCTTTTCTACCTTTTTTTTTTTTTTAAATTGTGTTTGCTGCATGGCTGGCCACATCCACCTTTGTCATGTCTACAACAGTGATTTCCTTCCTACTGTGACTGAAGGAAGTCTCTCGGATTCAAAGCAATACAACACACACTGACAAGTGCATTAGGAAAAGCTTCTAGGAGAAGGGGAAAAAAGGTCTGAGGTAGATACACCAAATGCTCACTGTTTTTGTTCAACAAATTAATAAATTGTATTCTACTGAGCAGAAAGACAGACAACGTAAAGATGCATGAGGATGGACAGCCAGGTGGTATAGGGAATGGGAGGTTTAAACAAGTACAGTAAAACTGGGTCAAACCCTACTGAGGCAAACTCTTCTCAACGGGAGCTTTGCCTGAATAAAAACGACAGGTCTGGCTCACTCAGGTCAGCAAAAGCTCAACTTACCCACAGAAAACAAGGACCTTCATCTTCCAACAGAGAAGAACACAAGATTTTTACTACCATTAAGTACCTTGAGTTGACAATATTGGTATTTTGGGGGAAAGCAACATAATATATTTCTGGTGAAATCACTTCCAAGTTCCTTCTGTTGCATCAACCAACTCTGCTGTGAGTTCCAGTTTGAGAGCTGGACATGAACAAGACGCTTCTAGCAGAGTGCATTAATGACTCAGCACATCATTTCTGTCCCTACTTCCTCTATGAACTGGCCATCTGCTCTGAAAAATGAAGAGTTGAATCAAAATCTTGTCATGGAAAAGTCTTCAATGTTTTTAATACCCATGACATTGCAAATAATCAGAAACATCTCCCAAACACTGACCTTTCAGTTCATGTAACCACCCTTGTGGGGTTAGTGATATTATATTACTTAATAGGCCCGGGGCAGATGGAGCTCGTTAGCCCTGTGAGGCAATCCATCTAAGAGAAGGTCACTCTAAACAAACCTACGTTCTGAGACCCTCACTGCCACTGTCCAAGCTTGCTCGGCCCCGGCAGATGAACCTCAGGATTAAAGGGTGGGCTCAGTTCAGCGCACGCTGTGTCTCACCTAAAAAATCCACTGCGCAGGCTCGAAGGGTCAATGACCTTTCCCAGATCTTCGCTCCCGAAGACTGGCCATGCATTACTTCATAGTAACTAATTATATTAACTCAATTCTACGTGCAAGGAAGGAGAAAACCAACAACGTTATATGACTTGCTGAGTCATAAACAGAGCTAGGAACTGCAGGGTCTGACAGCTGATAATAACCTCGAGTTGTATAGTGTTTTGCCACCTCCCTGTGTTAGTACAACTAGCAAAATGCTTCCAATTTGCTTAGGGGGCAATTTACAACCTCCTGCCAATTAATCAATATAAGTACTTTACAAAATCCTAAAATAAATGCAAATAATACAGCTGACAGAAACAGCAAGCAAAGTTAATCCTCAGCCTGAGGCTAATGGAAGAACCTTGACATTGGCCTGAAGCAGAAGAACATGCTCATTACTGTGATATGAAAAATTAAAAACCATACACTGGACTAGCCAAGTGAACTATATATTAGAAAACAGTGGTAAAATCCTGGTAACAATTCTAAAAACCTTCGCTAATGCCTTACCACTTTTCAATCAATAGTTCTGATAGCCATCACCTCTGGGTGATGAATCCAAGGACTGTTGTAATATTTTTTTAAACACACAGTGGGCACATGTTTTTTTAAAAAACACAATAATCAATTAATCAAGTTCTTTATATTGGTTACTAACCACATCCAGTAGGTATTTCAAGTACAGTGGACTGACAAATGTTGTTGTTAACATGGCCTGCAACAGCATTGTGTCAAAAATGACTGCAAGATGGAACATGCCTGATTGTAGTGTCCTAATAAACTGAGAGTCAGACTATGCTCGCGCATGAAATAACAACCATCCACTTGCAAAATTCATAGAGGCTGTGTGTTAAAATAGCAAAGTTTGTTCAGTAGATGATAAGAAATTATTTTCATGCACTTATGTAACAAAAAAGAAAGAGAAAATGCTAAAAGAAAATCCAAGAAGGAAATAAATGGACACAGAAAGATGCTACTGATATGGCAGAGTTCAACTGACAGTCCCCTGGAGATTCCAAACCCAAATGTTTCTCTCTTTTCCCCGTGACACAGCTCAGTTTTGACACACTGCTGTCTCCCTGTATGGATGGCCTTGATGCAGCAGTCGTCTTCTGTTGAACAAAGCACTGAGCACACGCCTACACTGCAAAAACTTCACTGGCATTTAGGCCTCTGCTTAATGGTAAGTCAACACTTCAGTTCCTCACTGGAGGAGATTTTAGCAGGAGGAAAATGCAGTAATTATGGGCTACTGACATCGAACATTCATTGTGCAGAACAGAACAGAAATTTGCTTTGTGAGACTAGAATGTGACTGCTGCACTTTTTGTACAGAACCCCCAACACATGCAGGCACTGAAGCATGAATTATCGGTTGAGGGCCAAAGAAATGATTCAACTCTGAATCTCCTTGCTTTCATGCATTTAAGATTCCAAAGCTAATGGTAATTTAAAAAAAAAAAAGCAGCCAAACAAATATTAAGGAAAGAAAGATGACCCATACTGAATCACAGTTTTGGCAACCACACTGGGACAGCAGACACCTTGGCTCATACTGCATACAACAGACAAGAAGGTGAGCAGCACCACCTCTTTTTCTTTAGTATGGACATACTTAACATGTCCTGTCGGTTACCTCTGTGCATGTGTCTACCTCATCCATGCATTGCAGCTGGTTTGAAGATGGGGAGTTATTGCTGGGAATGCCTTATCTTTTCACATGAAGGAGCAGAAAGTATCTCCATTTTCTGATTCCCTCATCCTTTAGATTCATGTCTCATCCCTCTGCTGACAGCTGTGCACTGCAATGTCCAGGAGACCCTTACCTTCCTCCAGAGCTCCAGTCTGCTCAGAAGCTGGCGACGGAGGCGGGGAAGGAGGCAGGTTAGCTGACTCTTCAACTGCTGTTAGGAATTGAATGGTGAAAATGAGACACAGCAATTAACTGCAGGAAGACCAATGCATGATGAAAGCTGCAGTCAGCCTGTTCTGCCCAGCTGAGGATAATTCCTCGTTCCATGAGTCCCACTGGGGACTCATGTCTACTGGATTTTCAGACAGACCCTTGCAGAATACACAGACAGTTAAAATAAAAGAATTTTTTTGTTTTGTTCTGTTTTTTGGTGTGAATTATTTACAAGATTCTGGCATAGAGTACAATATAAATATCAAGTAAAAGATAATCTTTTAAATCAGTATTGCTTAGAAAACCTTCAGGCACCCAAGGCAACACAAATAAAGCATCTGAGCATGAGAGATATTATAAATTCATGCTAGCTATCAGAAACTGGCATCCAGTATCTTCCATCTACCTTGAGTACGTGTATAAAAAACATTCTTCACATTTTCTTTTCTTCTGCTGAGTTCAAGGTTTATCACAGAAAACATGCAAATATTGCTTGTCTAAATACAAAAGACATCAGCATAGGGAACTTAATGTCAGTCGTGACATAACAGTGATTCAGTTGAGCAAGGCACAGTGAAAACTTAGAGGCACTTAGATTAGGGTTTAGATTTGTTCCCAGTCACAAGACTAGATGCTGAAACAAGATGATTTTTTTTTTCAATTATTTCAATTCAAGTATGATGAAATCTCAAACAAACTGCTCCTTAAATGAACTTAGAATAACCTCTGCACCTGATCTCCTACCAATCACTTTGAGAATTTTTTTTCTTTAAAAACAGATCCACTCCTGGGGATTAACCAGTGTTTAAAAAAAAAAGTAATAAATCTCTTTTAACAGATCTGTCTTATTAATAGCACCTCTCAACAAGCAGATAGTTTCCAATTCAGGGCTTCTTCCCAAGCACAGAAAGGCCACTTTCAAAGCCCCAGCAGAACTTCCCAGGTTTCCTCCTATTGATTTTAGTGCGGTTTGGGAAAGACTGTATGGGACTTGTCCTGAAGATGTGCTGTCCAGGGACAAAGTATTTATAAATTCATCACAATTCAACTGACCACAGGAACTGTAACACCAACAATTGTTAACTGAAGACATACTACTCCCAAGGTTTTTTAAGTGATTTATCTAACTAGCTGGAACTGAATATCTATTTTACCTCTCCCAGGCCCCAGTGAAGAGATCTGTAGTTATATATGTATGAAGCCATTTACAGAATTGGGGTATTCCATGTAAAACTGAGTGTCTCCAAAGAATGAAATTACCAGCTGACATGTCCCTGCTGCAGTTCAAAGTTAGTTTAATGAAGCAAAAGACCTCGGGAACCAAATTTTCCACAAATATTCTAAACTAGTCATTGACTTTAATTCATCCCTGGGCAGGGTCCAGCCACTGCACTGAAGCACGTGGAGTGTCCGTGGGGAAAATACCACAAGGCATTGTTTTGACTTAATTACAATGTAGATGCACTCAGCAAAACCTGTCCAGGGCAGGTCTGAAAGACTTCCCTACCTCAGGATGGACTATGGCCTTTCTCTGGCCTTTCGTGTACATGTTTTGAGCTACTGTACTTTTCTGGCAAGGAGGAAGCACTTTAGGTAAAAAAGGCTGTATACCTACCTTCTTTTATATATATACATGTATAAGTATATACACACATATTTCAGAGAGACATTTCACAAAGGAGGCAGCAGGAGGATGGGGACACAGTATGGTCCAGTGGCAGTGGTACTGTTCCCAGTTTAGACCACTGGCATTTGCTTCTACCATGTGTGACTCCTTTTTCCACAATCTCCCCTCACCCTGCCCAGCTGCTAATCCCTCTCTGCCCTCACCTGCTGCGTCCCATTCCTTTCTGCTTCCCGTTGAGGTGCTCCCCCTCCCCCTATCTGAGCAGCTACCACCCAACCAGCAAAGCCTCACTTCCTTTTATATGCTCTCCTCCACCTTTGCCTCTCCAGACATCAACCCTTCAACGCTGTACACGGCTGAGCACAAACGGTCCCACCAAGCACAGCGAGGAAACCCCTGCCACCAATAACACTCACGGCTGTGCCACTCTGGAGCCAGACACCAGCTGGAGAACTGCTGTTAGAGCAAAGGGGGAATGAGACAGTCACAGGGCACAAAGAACCAGGAATGCAAGGATACTGCCATCGGTATTATGTGGTTCCAGTATTATCCAGCGGTGCTGTGGTTCACCCGTGACCGTAACCAAGGTGAATACATGGCTGGCACTGCATTTTGTAACACACACACACAACGTTTGCAGGCACGAGGGTACTCGGAACATTCTTTGTCTCATTTTACCTAAAGGTAGAGGTCCGGGCTGATCTTTGTGCTGGGCTTCTTTTTCCTGCTCACCTTTCAGAACTGCTACAGCTTCAGCTGTTACTACTTGTACTATCCTCGCAGACACTTCTTCTGTGGCAGCAGCAAAGTCAGGGAAAAAAAAAAAAAAAAAGAGAAGCATGCTAATCAGAATGGTGTTTTAAAATCATAAAGATTAGTTTAATCAATAAAAAATGGAGGCTGACAATCCATTTTTAAAAGGTAATGTTTTTCCCTGAAATACAAGAAAATCAATTAAAAATAAAATAGAAGGAGCAGATATTCCAAAGATATCTCAGTGGAAAATGCTGAATATTTATAAAAATCAGGAGCCCAGCCTTTACAGCAAAATACACAAAGCATCATTATTAAATGTTCTTTCTGATAGGGATAATGTGCAGCAACTGCAAAATTTTAAGATGATCATTTATTAAATGTCTAGAAGAAATTTTGCAGGTACTGTTTTGCAAACAGGGGTAGAATGGCCAGCTGACTAATGGGATTTCTTGACATTTAATATATGAAGTGAGCTGCATTCTAACATGCACTTTGGATGCTATTTCCTCCTCAACAGCACATACTCAGTATGCACTTCCCAGACAGCCATCTATGCTGATGAGGGACTTGAAAAAAGAAGGGCCGACTAACATTTCTGTACAATCAAAATGCATACTCTGTCTTCCTCACCCCTTTTAAGGCTGCCACTCATAGCCTTATTTAAACAGTAGGTCTGAGTAGCACGCAGAGGAATTGTAGTGGGTAACAGTTTTTTTGTGGGATGGGCTCTTGGGTCCCCATCTCGGACATGGGCTTGGCTCCCAGCTGTCACTCTTGCTGTGCTTGGAGCAGGGAAGGGGACTTGCATGGAGCCGGCTCAGGCTTGACAGACCCGGGTGCCATGGGAGCCACACTATGATCTTCCCCACCACCCTCAAGGTGTGGCACGGCCAAGAGGGGCTGAGGAAAGGGGTGCTCTGGTGACCACAGGGCAGCAGTGGGACCACTGAAGGAGCAAATACTTTGAAACTGAGAAGCTGTGTCTCATCTTGGCTCCAGACCCACTCAAAGGTACAGTGAAATGTCATCAGGCATACAACTGCATGTGGGAATAACCAGAGAGGCTTCCTGCCCTATAGGCAGTTCAGGTACCTTTGATCTAACACATCAAGTTCTTAAGGGTTGATCCAGCAGAACCATCTACAAAATAATTTGGAGAAAAAGCGTCTCTTGTTCTTATCTGCATATTAGCCCACTGTCGCTTAGTCATTAGTAGTACATTCCTCTTTCTCAGCCAAACTCAGTGCAAATAAACCCCCTCAATCTCCAGCTCTATCCAAGTGCTGGTTGAGAGCTGTTCCCAATGCAGTCACAGCTGAGTCTCAGGGAAGGCCACAAGCTGCATGGTCACAGCCCACCAGCTGCTCTGCTGGGCACACACCTGAGAACAGAACGAAACCTCAGTGCTGCTCCAGCCCCCGCGTGGGGACAGAGGGCTGTGATGGCAGATGCCAATACACCCTGCTCCTGTCAGAGCCCCCCCATCAATCATCATCCCGGAGGCAGGAATAAAAGCTCTCTGCTCACCCATTACTGTGTCCTTCAGACAAGGACTGGCCAGGAAGGGCAAGTATATTTAAATCAATGCCCTACATGTAACTTCACAGCAACCATGCTGACAAGGGACACCGTCCATTAGATTAATAATTATTTCTTTTCACAGCTAGTACTCTTACAGATTTCCTTTGTACTTTCAATGTAAAGTTATTCCTCTTTGTCTGTCATTTAGAAAAGCTGATTTTTTTTCCCCCAAACAAACATAGATGTGAGTTACTAGAATTTCACAGCCACGTTTGTCTAAAACCAAAGTGCTAGGTTAATCTTTCTTTTGAACAAACTATTTAATGAGATATTAAAAATCCCCACCCACTGGCAAACAACATTCCTAATTGTTGGTATTTATATCTTACAATTCACTTCCCTCCTGACTGGTCACCTGTAGGGCAGTGACTGCAACAGCTCCACTGGCTCCTGCCAATAGCAACAGAGATAGATGAATATGTCAGAACTACCAAGCAGTGAAAAAAATAAGCTGATTTGAAAAACTGTTAACCCCAAAATATATGAATATAAACCTGCCAAGGACATATTCAGACTAGAAATCCAAAGATGCCGCTTTCCTACTGTCAGTGGAGTGAAGTGCTGCAAGCCTTCAACATAGGAGGAAACAAATTAACTGGTTTTGAGATGGGACTTGATACATTTCCGAAAAGGACTATATATGATATAGTTGCCTGCTAGCAGTAGGAGACTGCAAACAGCAGCTCTAGTTCTCTCTTCTTCCATTCAACAACATGCCCCTAGTATGAGATCAAACTCCCCTCAGTGGTTAAGTAGATCGAATCGAGCACCATAACCCCATAAATCAAGTCACACATGTGGCCAGTCCTACGGAAAGATAGGGATATTGATTTAAAGCCCAGCAATCTTCCCAGCTGCCTTTCCAAGGCCTGCACCTCGTTTTGGGACTTTTTTGAATTTCTCCTGCTTCCACAGCTGCTGGATGCTGGGGATGCTTCTCAGCACCTCTTGGTTCCTTCCTCTTGTGAGAAACACAGAACAGACACTTCCCAGACCCTCCTAGACTCTCACATGGTGCTGCTGCTGCAGAGCAGTGGACTGGACGCAAATCTGGAATCTCTACAAGCCCTGACAGCTCCCTGTGTTGTGAGGCACAAGCAGCCTGCAAAGAACAAGGGAAAACCTGGAGAACGAACCTGCAGCTTGGCCTATCCTCTTCCTGCAGGCACCGAGGTGTCCTCCCCACGCCCGTGGTGTGCTGCAGCACCCTGCACGGGTGGGACATAAACTGCTCTTCCATACAGCATCCTTGGATACCTGAGACACCCCTGTTCAGATGCTGCCTTTTCAGAGCAGGAAAGAGTGTTGCCCCGACAGCTTTGGTGAGCACGGAGAACAGCTCAGAGCTCACAGAGCCTCACAGCTCCAGGAGACCCCGCGCCAATTCCTGCCACCACTTTACACCTGGAGGATGTGACACATGGCCCTCCTGTCAAAATTTCCATGAATCTATTAATGACAACACCACTGACAAAAGCAACATCATCAAGTCTATACTGTTAGCTCAGGTGAACAAATCAAGACTCAACAAGGAAGACTGTTAAGAGAATAAATTTTTTAAGCTTATTTTTACATGAAAAATTTAAGAAAAGGCTCCCATGAATTTCTGATATAGAATATGCAAATGTAAACCAGATTTAGTACCCTGGAGCAAAGGTACCAAGGGAAACCCACTTGGGGAACTGCTTTCTATCAGCCAAGCTACTGCAACCCTTCTCCTAGCAAGGTAAGACTGATCCCTATCAAAAATGATCTCTTTTGTTACAGAATTTATAATACTTGTTCCCATCTAGCCTGGTTCTCTGGTGCAACTGAGCTCTCCGAGGCTGGAAGACAGTTCCCACTCTCTCAGCTGTCTTCCTGAGGTAATTTCCTTGGGACAAAGACAATGTTCCACAGGGAGATATGTCTGGGGGTGAAAGGTTGCCTCCTGAAAAGTGGAGATTTCAATTTCATGCTATGCAAAATAAGTAAATAAAAATACAAATGGCCTCTGGGCTTGTGCTTTATTTTTGTTTGTTTTGTTTTGTCTGGCAGGGTTTTTTAATGGAGAAAGGCTTATGAACACTCTGCTGATGGATATTTTGGGTGACACAGGAGGCACGGGCAGTTCACCAGAAGAGCAGTGCTTTTGCTATACATGGCTGCTGCAAAAGGACAGACATTTCTGTACTAATGGACACTATAAATAGCAGATCCAATGGGTAAGTCAAATCCTCACAGGGCAGCTATTGAGACTTTTCATAGTTTCCTCATGGTTCAGTTAAAGTTCAAGGAAGCCTAATGATACAGAACAAAAAAAAAAAAAAAAAAAAAAAAGGAGACTTAGCCAGCCTGGATGCCAGGCAAATTCTTCACAGCCTAAAAGCTCTGGATTCATTAGACAAAGTTTTGCTTGTAGATATTTTGTTTCACTCTTTCCCTTTTCCCCCTTTTCCTTCTTTTCCCCTCGTTCCCTGTGATTCTACTTTGTGCAACAAAAATGGCACTAACATACTAAAAGTAACATCAAATAGATGTATTTCTTAAAGGCACAAGAACCTTGACCTCACGTTATACTCCAGCAGAACGAAGAATAGCAACATGCCTTTCCTTTGCATTTTGCAGAGAGTAAAATGCTGCTCCTTTTTAGCAAGATGTCATCTGCTTGTGATACAGGACACAGAGAGAGCTTCAAAGTTTGATTTCAAGGAATGCAGTACCCAAAAGTACAGGCAGTCCTTGGATGTGATGTCCATAATGGAGAGGAGATATTGTGGAAGACCCTCAGCACGAGCTCTTCAAAGCCCCTTGACAAGGTGAGGCCAGAAGCTGGCACAGAGGGACAGTGCTTCTGCTGCTCCCTCGAAGGTTGTCACTTCAGACCAAGCTCCGACAGGGCTGTCGGGTCAGCTCTGCCCAGCTGCTGCCAGTGCCATGACTGCTCCCTGGCAGGAACAGAGGACTCTGCCCTGCTGGGAGGGCAGACACCTGTCTGGGGCACTATACTAATTTAAAACCAAAGTTAAAACTCAAACAAGTAAGCACTCTGTGCTCGTGGTTTTGGAAGTAGGCCCAATTCTTCTATAAACCCCAGCCCCCAAAACACTCAATCAGGAGCTCTGGAATCTCCCTGCCCCACAGGTAACTCAGGGACATAAACTCTTTCAGAGCACTGGGATGCACAGGGCATGCTGAACCAGCTGCTGATGGTATGGGGAGCTGCAGCCTTTCCTCTTGGCTGTGTTTAGAAGACCTGCTGTGTCCAAAGGCTGCTCCCCTCCTCACAAGCAAACTCCAGCTGCCCAGTCCTCACCCCAGCTGCTCTGGCATGGACATTTAAACTGCAGTGGCATCATACAGACACTCCCTCCAGACACCTGAGCCCCCCTTTACTGACAGAGACTCAAGCAGGGGCAGTTAAATGAGGTTACATGCCAAAGCATGGCTAGAGCAGAGCCCAGGATACGGAATCAGATCCTGCACAAGGTCAAGATGTCATTTCAAATCCCTCCTTCATTTCTTATTGATGCTGCTGCAGTTGTCAATGGACTGCAGATGTCTCCACTGGCACCTGAATCCATTACCTACAGTACTTTCATTTCCCAGGAAACCTTTCTGGTCCATTAACTTTTCTAATGGACAGGTCTACCAGCCCCAGAGACAGATTTACAGATGGTGGCAAGAGTCTTTTATAAAAGGTGTCTGAGCTTTCACCAAATATCTCCAGAAAAAAAACAGGCAACTATAAAGGCAAGAGCAAAAATCAGATCTGTGACACACCTCTGCAGTGATGTGTGGTGTCTGTTCCTTTTGTGCCCTTTAAATGGTTTTCCTTCAGCCTCTGGCACTTCTTCCTCTTTCTCTTCCTAACTACCATGACCTCAGGCTCCATGAAGAAGCTGAATTTCTTAAGAATACCGCTTCCTAGATCAAACTAGTTGGGCTTAGCTGTTTGCCTCTGACAGCCCTCATGCAGCAGTGCCTTTTATCTTCTCTCTCTTCCCTACCCCTCTATGCAATGCTTTATGATTATTTTGAGGACTGTTTTTTGACAAGAGACACTGCCTATGGGCAGAGCTCACAGCATCTCCCTGCCTTGCAGGTACCTGACCCGGCACTGCCGCAAGTAACCTGCTGGCAGAGGAACCAGGACTGGTACAGCTCACCCTGGGAAACAGCCTGCTCGTCACCCCAGGTAACAGTGTCAGTGATTTCTCAGGCCAGCGTTGCTTCAGTCAGACCAGATTCTATCTCCCCAGCTCTTCCTCTCCTTTCGTGCCTGTAGCTGCCTGTATTCCATTACTGCCATTCAGCCAGATCACTCAGCCCACCTATTTACCACTTCTTCCCACTTGAGAACCCATTTCACAGCAACAGGGACAACTCCTCCTAAAAGGAAAATGCATTTCACATCCCCACAATTTCACCAGGATGCTCTTCCCAGACTGGAGCAGCACCACCCCTCCCTCTTTCTGGCAACATCTCTATCCGATGCCACTACGGTGGCGGCAGACCTTGAGTTTGCCATAGCCATGGAAGGTGCCATCTGGTCTCTGTAAAGCACAACTCGTTTAAGGCATAAACAAAGTTAAACGTGCTGGAACTGCACAGCACAACAAACGTTCCAGGAGAAAACCAAAGGAAAGGGATGATAGGAAGGAGGGACAGAAAGGAGGAGACTGAAAATTGTGTCAAAACTTCTCATGCATTCACAGTGCCACCCCGCAGACACCTACCAAGAAAATTAAAAGTCAGCTCGGCTAAAGCAAACCGTAATTAATGCTCCTGGAGCACTGAGGCTAAAGCAGGGTTTAAAGAAAGTTGCAATCAGATGGAAAGGATAAAATAATATGTTTCATTAATTTTGCTACATTTTAGGGAAGGAACACAGGCAGAGCACAGCAAAAGGATTATCTACATGTGTGCTTGCAGAATTGAGAAAACAAAGCAATTTCAGTCAAAATGTGCCTGTCAAAATTCTCAGCGGGGTGCAGAGCAGTTTCCAAGGTAACCAGCACTAATTGTTGGCACAGTGGAAGCCAGTCAACAACAAAAGCACAGAGCAACCTGCACTGCTTAGTGCAAAAAGGAAAGATACGAAGCGGCTGTTTGCTATCTTTGACAATTTGAAAAGCAAACAGGACCTATGGATTTTTTTCCCCCGGGGTACTGCAATTCCAAGTGCAGCAAGGCTATAAACCAAATAGCTATTCGATTTGTTTAGAGGCATTAGCTAGTCCCCTAAGGACAGGCCCTGAATTCATGCTCAGCTCTCCTGGAAGCTGATGGATGACTTGTTTCAGTCAAGACTGCTGAAACGTTGGGGCAGAAGACCCAGGTGTCACCCAGTGACATTTGTGGAGGAAAAAACAAAGATACAGGCTGGACTTAATCACTGGGATAATGACAACTCTACGTCCTGACTTTTTGCACTTGGATTAAAAGAGAAATGCACAACAGCAATCAAAGCAGCATGAGTAAGTTATATAAACCCCAAATAATGCCAATAGATTAGTGCTTGCAACTGAAGAAAAAAAGCAGTGACATAGCTTTACAGAATTCAAATACTGGCTTTCAAACGGCTTTTGTGAGTGTAAATATTTTGCTGTAAGTAGATCCTTGATCTGGATGTTGGCAATATCAACAGCAATTGGCAGGAGGTATGAAGGCAAATAATAGGAACATCAGCTTTTAAATTAAATGCAACCACAACACAACTGACAAGTATCATTTCCCTAATAAACTCGTTGACTTCAAGCTACTGCAGCATCAATGGGATTAATTTAATCACCAGGATTCACCAGCTAACCAACAGAACAGGTCAAAAAAGGCTTGTGTTTTGAGAAAGAAATAACTTTGAATCCCCAAAGTATAAACATTCAGATTACCTTAAGGGAAAGATGTACTGCAGTCACTATGTGAGAAGAGCATGAAGAGGTGAGGTACAGCTGAGTACCTGACGCAGCAGTTTCACACCCTGGTGACCCACCCGGCAGAGAGCTTAGGCCTCTCTGTTTTGAGGTACTTCAGGTATTCAAAAGTCCCTCCTATGTTCTCTTTAACCTCTAGACTGTAAATCTGATCCACCATTACCCAGCCCCTTAAAACTCCAGGACCTGATTCTGGAGGTTTTTTCCAACCTTAGTGATTCTATGATTCTTATGCTATCTGCATTACAGCAGAGTAAATCTGGTGCACAACTGGTGTCAGACTGGCTGTGCTCTGGTGCAAACAGGAGGCTGGAGGGTGCCTTTCCCATGCCCCCTGGGCTGTTGTGCAGCATTTGGGGAAGCAGCAGGGAAAGCTCGGGCTGCCTGTCCTTGGATTGCTTCCACACATTCTGTGTGTGATTGACAAAACTGCCCTGACTGCACTTTCCTGATCACCTTCTTCACTGAGAGAGTTGGTCACATAGTCCAAATCTCCAAGGCACACAGTGGCAAAATCCAAAGTGAGTCGTGCTAGGAGCCATTCAGAAAGCTACAGTGAGTCCCCTCCCATGGCTCCCCAGCACGTTCATTAGGCAGTGGCCTGTGCCATGCTGTCTGGCAGTTGTAGAACAGAACACCAAGGGATCAGTCTCCTCCCCAGCCCCCCTCGAAAGATGTAAGAGTCTGTTAAAAAGCAGCCATACAAATGTCAGAACAATAAAGCAACGATTTAGAAATGAGCCCTCATTACTGCAAATACTTGCTCTCTGTGCATCCCCTGAGTCACATCTTCTTAAGTCTATTGCCTGGAACAAAATATTTACTGTCAGCATTTCCCAGCCAAGTCAGAGGTGGGAAAAGCTATCTGTTCGGTTTTGTCTGATGCGCGGGCAACACAATTTAGAGCTAGCACGCAATATTGAAGCAGACAACACCAGACCCTCAGCCAGGGCAATGCAGTGAGGTCCCACTGCCTTGCCTAGGACTTGGTATCAGCTCAAAACATCACCTGCACATATAAAGCGGCTCTATTTATCTTTTCCTAAAATATGAATTCCCTCGGACTCACGCAGAAAAAAATCACTTTGACTTCAAAACAAAGAACCATATATTTAATCCTTTGTCTGTGAGTAAATATATGCAATGGGTAACTCATTTTAACTCACTTTTAAATCAGTATTTATTTTTAACTTAAGTACAAGTTAACATTTTAAACAGTCTTTTAAGAACCTCTATAGAAGTCAGTGGAGCTTCAGCCACCTACAGCAAGAGGTGACATGTCCCTTAAAATTCGTTTTTAGCTCCTTCTGAGATTGTATTAAACACTTTTTTTTAAAGTTTTTTAAACACAGTGTTTTCTGTGATCTTTTTTTAAAAAATTCAAAACATGCTATATAAACTCTGCTGGATTTAAGTTTAAAATTAACATTAACCTGTGCACACACTCTGTGGGATTTAGTTGTGCCCAGTCAGGAGGACTGAAGATCACTCTGCCAATGCCAACAGAATGCTGGTTTAACCTGTCAGGGGATATTTAACACACATAAAATGCAGCAATGCTGTGCCCTGTACACCTTCAGGCTCGCACTGCTGGCCCAGCTCTGCAATGCAGAAGCAGCTTCATGGCTTATCCCTTCCCAGTCCTGCTTCCCAGCCCTACCCAGCCCCAGAACCAAGGCAGGTGTGATTCCCCTGCCGCCTGAGAACAGTGTGCCATGCTTCCAAAGGAGTGCATGCAGTGTCTCCACAGAGAGGCAGAGCAGAACAGGCCCGCGGCACATACAGATTAATTCGGTCCCACGGGGGCTGTGGTGTGGATAGATGTTCAGAGCAGTTCTCAGCCAAGCTCAGCAGTTCTGCCATCTCTCCCCCTCTCTTCTAGCACTGCCCCAGCAGAAAGGAGCCTTGTCTCTGACCAGGACTCATCCCTGAATGCTCATACAGCCTGCTCCCATCCACTGCCTGCCCACCCTTGGACACTGTTAGCTCACACCTCAGCCTGTGCAATGTGATCAGGAAAAAGATCTGTGCACCTACTCTTGAAGAAGGGAGATGTGAGAGATGCACACAAAAGCCCTCAGTGCATCTTTTGTGCCCACCCATGCACTGGCACAGGTTGCCCAGAGAAGCTGTTGTCAGAGACTGAAATGGTTAATGATTTATGCATTCTAGGAGACTTTTGCAGGCTTTTGACCTGCATGATACCTCGGATGAGCAGTCGGGCCCCTCCCTCCCTCCAGTGCTGAAGGTGTGAAGTACTGAGCTGAGCTTGCAGGCTTTTGACTATTGATACATCTGATGAGCAATCAGGTCCCTCCTTCTGCTAATCTTGAAAGGCGGGAACCAGGCGAGACACAAAAACTCAGCACACAGACCTAGGAGATGTTGGAGGCTCGAGGCACGGCCCGTGACACTAACCATGGATATAACTCATAACTTCTTGGAGTATGGGGGCTTCCCTCCTTCACTCCCAGCAGATCAAGGCCACCACTTCAACTGACAGACATGGAAACATCGCTGGACCCCGTGGGCGGTGACTATATACATCTGTCCACTCTCAGCTTTTCTTTCTCTTACTCTCCCTTGCTCTTATCCTGCCTTTCTCTCCCCTATGCATTTTCTCCCCCCCCAAAGGTTATCTCTGTGTCACACTGTTGTATGACAGCACCCAAACTGCTAGCATGCCTGTTGATACAGAATTGTTAAAATAAACCTTGCCAGTATGTTTTTAGACACTGATTATTTAGTGTCGTTTCACTTTAATCCACCCCAAGGGAATTATTGATAAAAACCTGAGTTACCCCCCCTCTCCCCTTTTCCTGGGGCGGGTCGTAACAGCTGTGGTTGCCCCATCCCTGGCAGCGTTCAAGGCCAGGCTGGATGGAGCTCTGAGCAAGCCTGATCTAGTGGAAGGTCATGGCAGGGGGTTCAGAACTAGGTGATCTTTAAGGTCCCTTTCAATCCAGGCTATTCTATAACTCTGATCTTCTGAACTACCTGTTCCACTTCCTCTGACAAAGCTGCCTTCTCTGGGCACTCTAACACCTGCAAGCTTCTGCAGCCCCGGTGCTGGAGACGTCCAGGTGCTGTGGGGAGAGCTGAGGCCAGGGCTGGAGGTCCCTGCAGCCACCAAGAGAGCTGCATCCAGAAGCAGAGCTCCCAAGTGTACTGCAAATGAGGAGGGGCTGTGGAAATTCCAGGTCACAGAGGAGCTACATTGGATGGCTGAGACAAAGTTGAGAGTAGATATGAAGAAAAAAAGAAAAAAGCTAGAGACAACGTGAGGAAAGAGGAAGAGAAGGAAGAGCTGACAGAGCAATTGGTGAGAAGGACAATATATTTTTAAACAGAGAGAAAGAATGACAGGGAAAGGAAAGAGAAAGCAATTAATGGACAGGAACAGCTAAGGATTATTTTCCTTTACAGCTTACCACCAACCTGTGCAGGCTGTACTACCCTAGATCTGGCACATACTCTGAATTTGGGGTAAAAAGCAACAGTCACGGATAATCCTTCTCCCTCTTCTGATATGTGGTGCAAAGCTGTGGATGAAAACAATTTGAGTACATCAGTAAGACTGTCGTATCTATGCAGCACTGGCAGCATGGGCAGAGGACCTGACTGCAAATCAGTTTATCCAAAGTGCCATAGGCTATATGGGTTGCTGGGAGCTGTACCAAACTGATCATATATCACCACGAATTAGTCTCAAGGAAAGAAACAGGAACAAAAAGTGAAATACCTGGAGTTTGTTTTCACCTCCCAAAACACACAGTGCCTCCAAGGGAAACCGATTTCCATGAACCATTCAATCAACTCAGTCTTGAGTGAAAATGACTCTCTGGGAAGCAGCTAACAGGTTTTCCTGCCCTGAAGCTAATGATATCTCACAGTTATTTTCCATACATTGCATGCAACTAAAACTAAAGTTTTGAACAGGTATCTTCCACACATGGCAGGAGACCACTCACATGATCTAATGTACAGAGCTGGGGTGCCCAGAGTTTCCTGCACTTTTTGCATGCCACAAGGAATGCCTCAGTACTAACAAAACCCTGGAGAAACAACCAAAACTGCATTTCTAAATCATCACTTCAGAAGAGGTTTTCCAAGCACCACTGACTCTGTTTTGCAGTCAGTCTGTAGAAAAAGTAAATGCTTTGCTCAGCATCTCTCAAGGAACAGCTGTAAACATCAGTACAAAGACCTCTCACTTTGAGTCTTGCCTTTGAATTTCCAGATCAGCCTTTGGTAAGGACAAGCACTGGATCATCAGTGCTCATCTGTCAGCTAATGCCAGCCATTTCATGCCGATTTCCATCCCTTCAGCTGGCAAAGGCAAAAAAAATCTGTATTAATTACCATTACAAGGTCTGAATTTAAAGTGAGCTGTTAATCTACCAGTAGCAACACCACAAAACAAGAAACCCAAACCAAACACCAGTACATATCGAGTTTTGCTGTCCTTATCCAGGATATGAATATAGCAAGAGAAGAGATGATTTTTTTTCTCTATATTGTAACCTCACAGATTAAAACAGCAGAAAAGACAGAGTTCTCCCTTGCTTCCTTCTAATATTTCCTTTGAGTTTCACTCAAATTAAAACCCAGATTGCCTTTGTTTTTCAACCTTAATACAGAGTAGCTCATCAGGGTGAGTTAAACCAAGAAATTTGCATATATATCTCTCTCATACTTGTATTTTGCACAGAAAATATGCCCCAAAGTAATATTTCCTTTCCATTTCCATGAAAGTTGTGCCTCAGTGAGGACTGTCGAGTGAGGTCTCCAGCAGAAAGTGCTTCCAGTCTCTTCCCTGTCTCCCTTAACCTTGAGAAGCAAATGCTAGAGGAAAGGAGGAAAAAAAATTAAATCCTCCTTTCCTTTGTCAGCCAGCCTGGCTGTGGCTCAGAGCCGTCACAGGGAGCCAGTGCACTCCTGAATGCTAAATAAGCTCCCAGGCTACATACTTTCTCTCAGTGGAGATTAATAAGAGATCTCACTCCGTGTGGGGCCATGTTGGCATGGCAACGGGGGAAAAAAGGAATCAGCAATGCCTGGCACTCCTTGCAGGAGCAGCAGACTTCGTGGGACTCTGTTTTTTGTGAGCGATGTGAGAGTACCCACCTCCTCTCCACCAAAGGTTAAACCTGTGCCCAGTGAGGAAGGGCCTGTGTCCAGCCCATGTGGTGGCAGGACCTGCCTCCATCAGATGGGACCTGGGGACACCTCGTGCCAGGCTAACTTGTCCTTAGCCAAGGCTGGAATGTCCACCAGGCACACACCTGAGCTTCCACAGGGAGGGATCTGTGAAGCACAGGGCTGACCAGGTTAACGACCACACTTCCAGGCACAGGGCAAGGGGCCTGGAAATTTGGCCGGCAGTGCCCACCAGCACGTCCCAGGCTGTCACCTAAGAAACTGCTGCTTCCCTTTCAAGGTTACTCTGGAGGAGAAGTTGCCATTTCAGCTCTGCGTGGAACAAGAGCAGCTGTGTGTCTGCAAAAAAAGGCTCTGTTGTTTAGTAACGAACCTTCCTCCTAATCTTCCTGCCCCCTGGATCAAAACTGGAAAGGATTATTATATGCTGGCACAGTCCCCAGCAATACCACCTTCCAGCTGCAATCACAGAGACCTCTGCCCAGTACCAAACATTGTCCAGTGCTCCTGCATGTCCTTTATGTCGCCATCCTGGGGATGGAGATCACAATGACTTCCCTGTAGACATGACAGGGATGAACCACTGAAGTGCTTTGTCTCCACCTCTCTGCAAGGGGTAGAGCTGAGCCCAGCCCTGCACAGGACCATGCCACCTGTCCGTGGCTCTGCCATAGCCCTCCTGGCTGACCTGGGGTAAGTCTGTTCAGACCCGGGTGCCATTTCTCCTGGCTTTTACAAGTCCTGTCTACTTTATGTAATTCATAAACGCACAAGCTGCCTCCTACCACACACCACACACTTCATACACCGAAAAGAACTTCAGCACAACAGGCCACAAATCAGAAAGTGGCCTCTGGACACAAATGCCCCACCAGTCACTCTTCTGATGCCATCGCTGGAGGGTCAAGGTCTGAACAGCAAAGTCTGCATTTACAGCCCCCATCAGAGCAGGCAGCAAAACACAGATGGCAAGGAAGGGAGACAGAGGCAAGCAGACAACAGGGAGACAAAAGCAGAAAATTTAACATCCAGGATGCATTCTATGTCTGACAGGATACTCATCCTTCAGCAGCAATAGCTATCCTGGCTACAGCAGCCCCCCAAGAATGGCTGCAGGTGTTTTCAAAAGGCAACTTCAATAAATGGTGCTCACGGAGCATGATCTGAATCACCGGTGTGGTTGGAACAACATGTTATGAAAGATATTTCCTCCACAGCCCAGCCTCATTGCTCCTCGTTGCATTCTGAGGTTGTTATCAATTACGTTTTCTGGGAACGCTGATGGCACCAAGCGAACGCTGGTTGCCAGGCCAACACACTCTCACTTCTTAAGGAAGCACAGCTGCTTGTGCAATTCCCTCTTAGGATGCTCATTTGTAACAAGAAAATACCAAAGTGAATTGAACCACCAGGGAGCCCAAAGGAAAGGGCTAGTTGAGGTCTTCTCTTGGCCAGATGCAGTGCTGATGTGGTGCCATACAGGAGCTGACTGTGATGGTGTTACTGCACCCGGGCTGAGATACGGCTTTCAAAGCGAATCTGAAGGACACACTCCCAGGGGAGCTTAGGGATAAGAGAGACTGATGTTCTCTGAGTGTCTGACTCCCAGCCATGGGAGTCAACAGCACCTGCTCACTTGGGTTATCTCACACCACTCCCTTTCAAGCAATAATTGCTGCATGTTTGCTCTGCCCAAAACTGTGCCAGACCCTCTAACTCCTACCAATACTTTTCTATCACTGATTTCTGAAGTCCCAAGAGGAGGTGGGAGGGCAGAACTAGCCCCTCGGGGAAGTTATGGTTGGACAAAACACGTTGTCTTACTGGATTTAGTGATTAATAGGGCCAGCCACAGAAAAACCCACCGCAGTTATCAAATATTTTAGAATCAGGAAGAACATAACTGTGGGTAGAGGATGTGTGATGGAATTTCTGTGCCTTCATTCTCGGTCCTCTGCAGAAGGACAACTGAGAAGGACCTCTACAGTGAGCTTAACAGAGAATGGTAAAAGTCCCAGCATTTTCCAGAAGTGGCCCAGAGGGGCTTTGCAGCCTCCACCTATGCTGTCTTCAGCAACATAATTTGAACATGTCTGTAATATTCCAGTAATAAGTCCCAGAAAATGACACTTGCACTACGCTTCACACAGAGAAGAAAAGTTTCAGAAGCCCGGTATGTTCATCTGTATCTAAATTGGCAGAATGATGGTGCACAGTAATTACTGTCACATTTCCTGGGCAAAGGGAGGGAGATCAAAATGCCTAATTAACAGCTTCTTTCCCATGGGAGCCATCAATGACATGGTAAGATGCCTTCTTTCAGCTCTGCAAAATAAATAACAGAAACGGGACAAACCCAGCAGTCACATTCAGCTCTCAGTGTCAATGATTTTGCATCTTTCTGCATCGCTCAAGACATGTGGCTTGCTGAAAATGCACATCCAACAAGGGTGGGAATCTCCTTTTGGAAAAAGGCATTCAGGGAGCTTTTTGGGGGGGCTCTGGTAACTCTAGGAGGGCTTGGGCAGCAGCAGGACAGCCAGTGTGAACAGGCAAATGAAGAGGAAATCACTGACAAAGAAGTCCTTTCAGAAAGAAAGACGAAAAAGGTCTCTGTACAATGAAGGCCTGTTTGTATGTTTACTGGCAGTGCCATCAGAATACTATCACTATGGAATGAGAGAGAAAGGAAAAGGAGATTAAACGAGATGTCACTAGAGGGGGAACAAACAATTAGCACTCCATGGGACCAGGCTGTGAGTCAGTGCATGTCAGCCTGGAGAGGCTGTCGTGTTTGCTGACCCCATCCACGGTGCTGCAATCCTGCTTCACTACAGCTCCAGGCCCAGCCCTGGGGGCTGAGGGTCCTGAGCCGCCACAACTACACACCACAGTGATCTGACAGTGCAGTGGTGTTGAGGGCTGTGAACAGGATCCTCTTCACCTGGAGACTGGCTACTGCAATGCAAGGCTATGGGATACACACTGTTTCCTTGACTCACAGCCAGGTGGCTGAAACAAGCACAATCCCTACCTTCAACATGGTTTTTTTGCATAGTCAACCTAAAGGGACTCCCCACCTCTGCTCAAGCATTACTGGCTATGCCAGGGAAGTCCTTCAGGCTGGCATTCCCCACAGCTTATTAAAATATGCTTATTTAAAAAGTAGTTGGTCACAGGTATAAATTTGTTGCAGATGTCCATTTAGTCCATCTAAACAAAGCCTAAAACAAAGAGCTTTATCAGAATAAATTACATCCAAAGCTGAAATGTGATTTGACCCTTCGCACTTTTCTCTTTGGTTGTTCCCTGCAGACTGTGCCATTCCTGATGTCTGAATCCCCTCCTCTCTGGGGTAATATCTGCCATCATGCAAAAAGCTGTGTTGCCTCTGGATGAACAAATAAAAGTGAACCTCTATTGTCCTTACCTCCTCTTCCAAGTTTTTCCTTTTTTCCCTGCCAGTTCCTGCCCCTGCTTTGCTCCCTCACAGCTTTCACCTCACCAGCTCTCAGCCCTTCACCTCTCTCAGCTCTCCTGCTGATGAGTATGTTCCCCCAAATTCCTCAATCCCTTACTCCTCCCTCAGCTCAGTACTGCCACTTCTTCATTCCTTCTCATAGGTCTAGGGCTCCCCCTATTTCTGTTTCACTCACAGTCTAACACACACCAGTCTCTGGGTTCCCCCAGCCACCAAAAATCCAAGCCTCTCCGGTGGATCTGTTACAGGCTCCTTCTCACCCACCTTTCCCATGACTCAAGAGCCAGGAGAGCTCAACCTGCATCTGCTGTGCTGTGTCAGGAAGCCAGCTACAGTTTTCTACAGCCTCTTTGCATCCCACATAGTTTGGGCACCCTGCCAATTAATGAAGGGCTCAGTTTGCCACTCTGGTAGGACACATTACTGTCCTGAACATTGTCTGACACCAGGACACAGACACTGCCCTGAGGTTCTGGTAATAGGATTTTCGGAAATGCTTGCTCTTTATCCGTCAAAAAAATAATTCATCAAATAACTGTGCGGGCAATCCAAGCCCCCTCCGATTACAAACCTGAGTTTGCCATATAATGAAGAAAGCACTTAATCAGTTGAGTCACTGTACATAAAGACATATTGTAGAAGAGGGTTCACAATGCATCTAACTACTTTTGTCCCTAATTACATAAATTTGACAGGTTAGTCACTACATTACTGAAAAGAAAAAACAGATGCATTTTAAGTGTAAAACCACAAACCTTTGCAGCTTGATGTTCCCTGCAATTCAAATAAGATGGATTGTGTTGAATTGCTGGTTCCCAGAGCAGTGCAGATGCACACTGCAATGCATCTATATTGCTTCTCACTGTTTCCTCCCAGTTAGCTGACCATGACTTTACGGTAAGCAAAGAAAAGGCTGCCACTCTCATGTTTCATTACAAGTCTAGTACATCCTGTGCTCTACCATGGGGTTCAACCCAGAGCTTTCCCTGTCAGCCCACTTCAGAGTGAGTTTCTGAGGATTACACTATCATGCCCCCTTTGCAGCACACATCTCACGTGACATGAAAAGGTTTGGCTTGACAAAACCTACAGATCTCATCCTCTACTCTCAATAATTCCAGAATCCTCATCAAAGATGCTGTGTGTATGCAAGTGAGAAGGGACATGGACAGGCACGTACCAGGAAGAGCACATTGTAAACTCGGTGAGTCTTGGGCTGTGGGATGCTGCAGAGTGCACCGAAGGCAAGGTGTCTTCAGGAGCATGGCAGGAACAGCAGGGGACTTGTGGCTGGCAGAGGCACAGGGCTGAGCTGGTCTGCCAAGGGCAGCCCAAGTATATACAGAAATGTGTATGCACAAATGCATATAAAAAAGAATAACTGCTTTACTGCCCTTACTTATATCACATCCCTAACAGACTCCTGTGTGCTATGCCAAAAAAACCAGTCTACTCTCTTTGACTTTGGTGGCTGCCGGATCAGGCCCTGAGGCTGCCCTGTCCACAGTGCTGTGCACTCTCCCACGTTCCCATCGGCCCATTTTAAAGGAGGGTATTGATGTGTCTCCATAATGCAGCCATTACCAGCACGATACTGAGACAGATCAATCACAGGCAACACAACAGCCAGATTCAGAGGATTCCAAAAATTGAGGTCAGACTCAGTAACTCTTAGACAGATGCCCGAGAGAGAGACACATACACACAGAGAGGCAAATTTTAACTGTGCAAACCTAAAAACGTCACTTACAGTGACGGATTGGATGTGTTTTGGCAAGAACTGTTACTTCCTCCCCCGTTACCACCCCGTACCTCTGCATTAGTGTTGGCATAAGGTGCCTTTGTCTCGGTGGCCTGACTCTAACCTCTCCCTTAACACGAAGCCCTCCGATTTCCCTGCAAATGGGTGTCCTGCTGCTTTGCTGTGCCCTGAAGGGACTATTGCAGAATACCTCTCCCTAGGAGAAGCCCATTTTGTGGCTAAATCCCAGCTCCTGCGTCAGTCAGGTGCTGGAGACCTTTCTTAGGTGAAGTGTACCAGGAATGTGGTGATGGATGGCTGCCTGGGAAACACAACCCCTGAAACAGCGCTCTGCTGTGCATGAGCTGGTTGTTGCAGCTGCTGGAGATTTATGGACTCTGACATGAAGGCTGAGAAGCCAAAGATTTTCCTAGGTTACACTGTTGGACTTGCACCAGGGAAAATAAAATCCCTGTAAATCCACTCAAACCCACAGTTTGGCTTAGTTATCTCCATCGACCTTGGCTTCCTGCGCGTTTTCTTCTCAGCTGTTTGGAGTCAGTAAGCCACTACAATGATTAAATGATTCACGTTATTGACAATTATGTGTGACAGAGTGGCATTTAAAAACCCTTCCTGATACAACACCCCACTGCAATTAAAATTTGCAAGCAGACTAACACAGCAAAGAAGACTGAATTTGGTGGTGAATGACAATCTTCATTTCATGATCAAATTCTCAACCAAACACCAAAAATCTAAACATCTGGCTTCACAAGGCATTGAGCACATACAGCTAGTAAATACTACTGTGAAGTGGCAATACATGCTTTGGTCCCTTCTTCACTACTATCACTTCTATCGCTACAGGTTTCTCCTTCGAAAAGAGGAAAATTATTCAAAATATATCTTAAGTATCCTACGATGGTTTACATTGCATTCACTAAATGTGGACTTAGCCAATGTGTGAGTGTGCAATGCACAAGTTTCCAGAGAGCTAGGAATTCATGCATGAAGGCAAGCAGTTCTAGGGACTTTTCTGCTGCTCAAGCACAAAGATGCCAGGAGATAGTCTATATTCAGACTTCCAAACAAAAGCTGTATGTATTGACAGTAAGTCCCCACACCAGAGATCTTGCCATCTGAGCAGATAGTGACAAAAAAGCAGGGGAGGAGGAAATGAGGCCACAAAGTGGTGGCTGAAGCAAATTTCACCCAGATCAAGAGTAATCTTGTTCCCTTGGCAAGTGTGTGTCCCCAGTCCTGCTGCCTGCCCTAGACCATACTGCCTCATTTTGTCTTGTTCTGCTGTTTAACCACTTGCCTCAAAAAGCAATGTGAAAATACACTACTATAATGCCCACTGATGGCCAGCAGTGGATTCCTGCCTCCTCTCACCTGTTAGCTGCAAACTTCATTAAATGTTCAGATCTCTCTCTGAGCATCACTCAGAACCTGAGCTTGAGAGAGCCTGAGAAGAGCATTCCTCTCCTCCCTTTCTATGGATAGGAAATTTCTCTTCATCCTGTAAAGCTATTCCCACTTCTGTGGATATATGAGGGGATTTGTCCACATTGTGTGAAAAAATTGTGGCAAAGATGAGAAATGCACTCAATCCTCCCCTGGCTCACATCAACCCCTGAGAATTGCAGCATCTTACCTCTCTTGCTTATTTGCTGAGCATAAAGTTGGGTTACAGCACAGAGACAAGACCTTGTTATTATCCCCAGTCATCAACAGTGTGTTCACCTGAAACCTCACACAGGATTTCTTCTACCTTTGGCTTTCAAATTTTGGCTATCCACAAGAAAAGATTTTAAATCTAAACTCATTGACTTTTAGCAGAGATCTCCACTTCCAGCACAGTTGCTTATGAAATGACTATAGGGTCCAAGAGCCTTAAAATTCTCCAGCTGCTGAGAGATTATGCATAGCATCACCAAGTGCTGTCAACAGCTAAAAAACACTGCTAGAAAGATCTCTTTAGCATGCATGAACGGATGCATCAAGGGCAGTTGTGTCTGTACAAGAGAAATTCTTTCACTGTGCATTTGGGGTTTAAAGTGGGAACTCTGCACGGAGAGAATTAGTATTTACTTCTAAAACAGGAAACTTGCTTTGCATATTTCATTTTGACACAGTCACACTTGTCTTTTATTTCTGCAAATAACAAGCTGCATCCCAAAAAACTCAAATAGCTTACAAACAGACAAAGTCCCAGTGAGAATCTAGTGAGACATGGTTAGGCAAGGATGAATAAATGCTGATGCTGAATTGTGGTGCTCCCGGTGAGACTGAGCAATGCATTATTCTGCAAATAGTATGTGGTTTCAAAAAGGTGGTGTTACTTGTGAGCAGTACCAGAATCCATCCTTCATGCACTCACAAATACACGACAGCTGGGCAGTCTCCTACTCCCTCCTAGCCCAGAGGAGCTGAGCAGCTGGTCTACACCAGTCTGTTCTCTCATCCCTAGAGAGACGACCCTGTCCCATTGACCAAGATGGACTAAGGCACTGTTATGCCTTCCCTGAAGCCTTCTCAGAGCCCTGCCCAGGATCCTGGGTAAGGATACAAGTTGTGCAAGCCTAGGTGAAGATGCAGCCCTTACTGTGAAGAGCTAGTGCCCTTCCAAAGCACATCCTCCCTCATGCCAACTCCCCCAAGCCCCTGCGCACACTTGGCTCCACCTAATGTTTCCCTCTGGAGAAATACCCCGTGGTGTGCAGAGCCCCGTGTTCTGCAGCAGGGCATCAAGGTGCGTTACCTGCGGTCTCCCTGTCCCCTGTCGACAGCTCCCCATTGATCCCGTTCTCTTTGGTCTGAGCATACGTCCCCAGCTGCTCGTGGCCGCCCAGTCTCGGCTCCTCATCCTCTCGGTAGGGAAATCCATTGGCACTTCTGACCAGTCCAGCACCTGAACCACCCTGATCCTTAATTTCAGGTGAATGTGGGTGTGAAGAAGCCTCTGTTAGCTGACCTGAAGTCCAGTGCGGTGCCTTGGCTTCATCCTTCCTATCCTCCGCCATGGTTCCTTGCCTTCACCGCTTGGCCTGTAATGACATGAGCAGGAGAGATCAGCTCCAAGGGGGTGACCAGCAGGCAGGGACCAGGTGCAACACAGTCATGTTACTAGCAGTGCTCCTGGTAAATTCGTGTCCCGCAGATAAGGGAGAGTTTAAATGCAGAAGTGACTCTGTGTGTTTGTCCAAGTCAATAGTGAACTAATTTAAGCCCAAAAGAAACCACCAGCAGTAAAAATTATGGATCAAGTCCACCCTGACTCTCGTATGCCTTGCAATTATTAGCCCCAGTTTCTCAAGGGCTGTCGTTAATCTGATCTGAACTCATTAATTACAGTCAAATGTCAACCCACTTAACAAGAAGTGAATCTGTCATCACAGTACAACGACACCTTCCTGGGGCAACAAAGGGAAGAACACTGCAACTGCTAAAAGAAGCGAAGCTGGTGTTGCAGTTGCAGAGGGCGGGTGCTCATCAAGCACAGAAGGACAAGGCAACGTGTCCTCTGCAGCACAAGCAATCTGCCACTTCCCAGGACAGAAGCCACGTTGAGAACATGCACTGGGTTCCTGAACATATGTGCTGATTGACCCTCTTTACATCCCCTCTTACTTGCTGTTTTGTGAACATTCACACTCACTCCCTTTTGTGGGGAACGGTTGTTTCTCACACAAGCATCTGCATTCTCTTATGACTATCAGTATTTATACACAAACAAAACTAATCATTATTTGCTGTTTCACATATATTTCATTCCTGTTCATTAGCTCTCATTTATCCAAGCCAGGAAAAGAAGTCACTGCACAAGCCACAGGCTTTGGATACTCCTAGCAGATAAATGTAGCAATAGCTCCTCAATATGCAAACCTAGTAAGGCAATAAATCATAATTTGTGTTTTGATGATAAGATAACCTCTGCAGAGGAGAGGAAGGCTTGCCCTGAGCTAGCTGCTTCAAAGTGAAAACCAGCATGCCTTTTCCAAAAGCACTTGCTACCTCTCTTTTTCCTGGGAGAAGAAAAACACATAAAAGAAATCAGCTGAACGCAGTCAACCAGCCACATCATCACAGAGGCTGAGCAGTCTAGAAAAGAAGGCACAAACTGGATACTGCACATATTCTGCAGACATTTATCCACAAAGTCGGGTCAGTTTGCAGAAAACCTCTGAACATAAGAAAAAGCTATTGTTATTTGCCAGAGAATCATTCACAAGTGATAACTCAAACCTTTCTGATTAGGTATTGTTATTTAATAATGGCTTCCAAAGCTACTTTAAAAAAAAAACAACAAAATGAAACACGGTGAATCACAAAAATTAGATGTCATTCACAATATGTGACTCAAACTATAGTTCCATACCAAAAAGGACTAATAACTCTTTTGCCTCCTGGTGAGATCATATTGTTTTGGGAAGCATAGCTTTGCCTGCTCTCACCCTGGCCCAGCCCCATTCCCTGGGAATAACTACATGCATTAGGACTGCAGAAGCAGGTGAAACTTGCTCTGAGCTGTAATGAAAACAGTGGGCCGAGCAGTATCACAAAGCAAGGAGACATGGCTCAATCAACCACAGAAAGAGTAAACATGCTCCACACCCCTTTGCCTTCCCCACCTCCTTTATCCCGACAGGACATTCATCAGTGAGATATTCTGCACGTACAGCCGGAGCCTTAAAGCAGCCATCTCACATCATACCAGGAAAGCTGATGGTGTTATGAAGGACAGAGTCTGAGCTGAGCAAATACCCTCTCCTACATACCCTCTGCATCTAGGTCTGTTTACTACATGACACTAGAGAATATTTGCTGATCAGAGCCTTCCCAAAACACGAGGCCATGGGACAAATGTCTCCCTTTGACTAGGAATGAGTAGCACACATCCAAAGCCACCAACATCTGGTATCTGAGGACAGAACAGAGCCTGTTCTGGGAAAAAAAATGAGACATTCTCATTTATGTCCCTTGAGGAAGCTCAGGAAAAAAAAAAACAAAAAAAAAAAAAACCAAAACCCAAACAAACAAAAAACCCAAGCCCTAACTCAAAGCTTCCCTCACAACCCAAGTGTGATTGACAGCAAGCCCCAGGAGCAGGATGAACCTGCCCATCAGCTTCAGCAGTTCTGTCCCTGGGTCACCCATGAGAGGAGCCCAGAACTGCAGCAGGGACAGGGAGCATTATGCAAGAGCCAAGTGTGGGGAGTGTTGTTCTGAAAATCACTGGGGCAAATGTAATGGTTATATCCCACCACCACAGTTTGGAGGCTATTATCCCTGAAGTACCCTTCCTGGTTCCAGGCAGACACTCCCTGATTGACTTGAAGCTCTTGAGGAAGGATATTCACATCCTCACAATGGACTGTGCCACAGAAGTCCCCTGTGAAAGTAACAGAAGTGCTTTTATCTTTAAAAATAAATACAGTGGGCAGACTTCAATGGGAACTGTGTGTATCTGGAGGCAGAATTTGGCTCAGTATTTATAATAGATGGTTACAGAGTGAAACGTGGATGAATTCATTCTTGACTCCCTGTTATTCATCAAGTGCTCTCAGAGTTTATAATGGTAGTAGAGACACAGCGAGTGAGTCACACACTGCATCTTTGTACTCAACAACTTAGCAGTGACTATCTGCTGTATGGCCTGATTCATCCACAGCTCGTGTCCAAATCCAGAATACATGGGTGTGCTTTGCACCATTCAGGTGAGGGGTTTTTCTGTCACTTCATTAGCTTACTATGGAATGAAATTAATTCGGTAATTTAAATATTGATACAGAAACACCAAGAGTGGACAGACAATATAGCAGTATTTAAATAGTGAGAGGTATGCAGTAAGTAGTAACCTGGAATAGTTTGGACAATCTACAGAAACCCTGTACTTCATGGAAGCTAAAAGTTCCTCTTTCTACTATGATTTTCTTACTCTTTGCATAAACTGCAATGAAGGTTTTCAAAAAAAAAAATCAGAAAAGAAGGGACAGTCAGTCCTCTAAAATGTCATGTTGCTTAGTTAAAATGAATTTGTACCTTTATGAGCATTTCTTCCCTACCCTTTATAGCAGATCCTCATTATCAGGGAATACAGAGCAGCAGTCTCACCAGCCTGTCACCTCAGCTGGCTGAGGCAGGTGCTGGATCACAGCAGGAAGGGCAGCAGAGCTCACAGGCAGCACCAGCCTTGGCTGCACCCACACCCCAGCACAGTCCCTTACTCCAAAGCCATCCTCGCCACACCGTGCCAGTATGTCCCAGGGCAGGATGTGTCGGGCACATGCAACACTCCCCCCTCAGGATGCTCCTCACCTTGAAGGCTGATCAAAGCCAGCTGTGCAAATCAGTAGGAGTGGGGTGGGAAATGCCCCCTCCTTCCAGAGGGATCGAGCAGGTGCTGTTGAGCACCACAAACCACACAGTGACACCGACCCACATCTGTGGGCCATGAACAGCCCTCCCCAAAAGGCTTTCCTTGTCCAGATTGACATGGAGGAGGCACCCTGGCCATTCCCTGTCCAGACAGGTCATGCTCCACTGGCATCAGCAGCGATGAGATACTTCACTGTTAAGTTCATGTACTTGTAATTCAGGTAGTGCATTGAGGGGACAGCACTTTGGATCTGAAACTGGACATCTTGGCTTCTGAACTAATAACCTGGAGCAGAAATAACGGTAAAAATTAATCCCCTCAGCTTTTTCAGCCATTTGGGAACTGTACAGAGACAGAAATTACTTAACTTAGAATTAACACAGAGGGACAAACCTTGGGAGGGATATGTGATCCAACTTTTTCAGACACCCTCCACATATTTATTAATCCATAAGCTCTTTAATGTGACACCAGCTCCCGCTGCTGTGGCTGGGTTGAACCAAGCCTGAATGCTTTGAACTCCATGCACAGCAAATCACCCACAGTAATACAGCATGAGGCCATATATGCAAAACCCAAGATAATGCTGATTTATACTTCCTGTCATGCTAGCTGTCCTCCTGTGTATTTCAGAGGTACATCTTGCAGAATAATCTTAACATTACATTAACATTGCCTTTGCATATAACGGATGAATTTTCTACAAATTTCACTTTTTAAGACAACAGAATTAGGCCAATACTGAGGGATTTTGCAAATAGCCTGCCCTCCTGCTTCAGGCCATGTTTTTTACCTGCTCTTGTATCCGTGAGCCCATTTGCAGGGAAACGAGGCTATTTGATTTCAGGGAAGCTAATTCATGAACTAAGAGAAACAGCCACCTGGACACACAGAGGAAGAGCTACAATTCCAGTTCAGGGGAAAGATGAACACTGGAGGTTCCTGAAGGGAGGGACAACATAATATACTCCTCAAAAAAGAAAAACAAACCCTGGTAGGGGGCATGGCCAGATCCTGAGCTCAGTGGGAGGGGAGGAGAGCGGATGTGGCCCCTGTTTGGCTTCAGGACCAAATCTTGCTTCCCCAGAGGACTACTGAGCTCAGATGCCCCATAGCACTGACACAGTTTCCCAGCTCCCAAGTCCAGAGCCAGGAGAGGGAGGGGATTGCTCCATGAATGCAGGCTGGGGTGCACATGCACCACTAGCAAGACCTCAATTACCCAGGGCTTCCAAAACTCCTCAGTGAGACAGTCTAAAAGAGATTTTTTTTAAAAAAATAAATTTAAGAAATTTAGAGAGTTTCTTTCAGAGAAAAGAAAATCAGGAGGTGAAGTGTTCATAAATTTTTGAAAAGAGAACTAAGAATTAAAGAAGAAATTAAGATGTCTTCAAAATGAGTTACACTATACACAAATAGGGAGCAATCTAACTTATACTGCTAAATAATACAACCAAGAAAACTTGATGTCCACCAACTGGCCAAATGGGATAATGGATCTGAATATTAAATATCATGCACTATGGATTAAAAGGTCCTGAGGGAATCTGCCAGTAAATTTAACTTACTGACAACTTTTAGAAGAGCCCAGGAAAGCAGGTAGGCATGGAGGCTGGAATAGAAACAAGAAGAGACAGCAGGTGGGAAATCTCAATGGAAAAATTCCAGTAACCTCCTGCCACCATCAAAATGCTCAGCCAGTAGTATGGAGTACCCAAACCCTACCAGTGCTATTTTCTTCGTGGACTCTCCACACATTAACCAAACATGAAGGCTAATTTCAGATGCTATGAGCACACAGAGAGCCTTCCAGACACATTTCATTCCTTCATTTCAGCTAACGTGCATCTTCTCTCACATTAATGAGATTATTTCCAGATGTGAGCAGTGTGCTTCACACTGATCAAAAAGCTTGACAGAACACAGCATGGATAGGGAGAAAGTCTGCTGGTGTCTGACAGGGACCATGTTAGCTTTCCTCTTAGAATTCTCTCCATGGGAGCCACTTCACCTCTCAAGCCTCATAAAGGATGAACAAGTTTCTCTGATGTTTTATAACAAATATGATTTATTTCTTCCTTGCCCAGTGCTTGAGTTATTAGCTTGCTGCTAGATCCCTCTTTCTTGACAATGTAAGCAAGACTATCCCCTTAAATACTACCTTGTATCCATTAAAAATGCAGGCAGCGTTCATCTCCTTGTGTTCATGTTTGGCGGGTTTTAAAGGCTTTTCCATTTCCACACTGCAAACAGTTAAGTCAACAGCCACATATTCTTTGTGGATAATTCTTTTGATTGTACCTTGGATTATGAAATGGATGAAAAATAATAGATGGCGCCTGGACCAGAGGCTGAACAAAGGAGGCTCACTGTGGGAAGGCAAAGAAAATTTACTACAATCTGCATCCCTGCCAGATCCGAGAACAAGGGATGGCTGCAGCCTTGGGAGCAGTGGATCAGACCTGCAGCATTGGCACAGCAGAGATGAGTCCTCCAATCCTTCCTGCACAGTGTCCAGCCCTCTGACAGCAGAGACTTTAAGCCCTCATGGAGTTCCATGTGACTGGGCCGGGCACCAGCAGAGGCAGGCGGGTGGAAAGGGTCACCCTGCTGCAGAAGCCGCACAGCTCCTGATGAAGGGGAATGCTTTCACTGGGAGAATCTCACCAAGTGTGAATCTCACCAAGAGCCCTGCTCTGTGCTGAGTTACAAACCCTGCTCAGCCAGCTGGAGCACCCGGGTGCTGGACAGGAGGAATGAGATGCAGCACCCACTGCATTTCCGGTGGTAGGAGGCACGTTCATTCCACGGCAAAACACAGAACAGGTACGAGAACGAACCTTTCAGTTGTTACTCCTTCCCCCCTGGGGAAGGTGTTCATTTCTCTGGGCTGCTGAAAAGCAGGGCACACCTGAGCTGACCTGCCATTGGATGCTCCCCTCCAAGAGACGTGGCTGCCCAGCATGGAGGGCTGTCCTCACTCCCATGCCCAGGGATCACATCAGCTTGCTCAAACCCCAGAAGTGTTAAACTGGGGGCCTTTCTCTCTTGCAATGGCGAAATCATGGCCCTGGCAGCTTCTGACTAAAAAATCCCAATAAAACTCTCTACTGTAGAGCTCGCTTCTAGCTAAAAAGAATCCCTGTACACCCCGCCCTGCTCCAACACCACCCCTTTTTGTCAAACTGTTTCTATCCCCAAAGCTGCATTTTTACACCATTTACTGGTCATCAAGTACCCTCACCCCCCCCCATCCATCATAATCATAACTGCTTCCCGCAGGAGAAGGGAAAGGCATTTTAGCCAGTGAAGGAGTTGGTAACCATAACAACAGCACCATGACAACTATAAGTGATGTCTGAACACATGAAATAAGGCAAAAACTTGTTACCAATAAATTTGGTCTACAATAAGGATGGCAAAAGCATTAAAGAAGCCGTAACAGTCAGTGCAGGTGCCCACAGAAAGAGACATGACTGTCTCTGGATAAAATTGCACACAGTCCTTCTGCACATTTTAAGATGAGGCATCATGACAGCCTCGTCTTCCGATCAGTAAAGAGAGAAGGCAGTTCCTGCTCAATCCTATCTGAGATCTCTCCTGCCTCGGGGAGCTAGAGGGGCTGAAGGATGGAAGGAGTGCTGCCAGGAAGCCAGGACATTTCATGGCAGCTTCCAAATTTCTCAGTGGAGCCTTTTGTTCCCACAGGACTCACTGAAACAAGCCCTGAACAAGAAGAGGGTTGCTCCCAGGGGAGCACCTCAGAGTTGGACACATTGCATTGATTTTTCCATCAAGCACAATTTCAAATGGGCACGGTGAGCCCCCCTCATGCACTTCAGAGAAGGGACTGCAGCTGGCAGGCTTGTCTGAAACAGGAAGCTCCGCTGCCATCAGCAGACATCTAAATGACCCGTGCCAAGGCCCTGGCTTCAATCCTGACAAAGATTCACCAACACTTGTGGGTATATCAGCTTTTTAACCCCCAATGCTTAAGGCACATAAAAAAACCACCATGAACAAACAGCACTAGTTCCAAGAGCTGTGGCAGAGAAAGTTATTTGGAATGTGATCAGACGGGCAAATGTTAAAAACTGTGGCCCTCTCGGGGCTTTTAAGGGGGAATTTTGCAGGATTGCTCAGGGAGGGCAGAGTAAGCAATAGATCTTTCCCCATTCAAATACTTCATCACCCTCTGCACAGCTTTCCTCTGCTAACCCCCTTGCCTTTCAAATAACTGCAATAATCTAACTGGAAATTAAACCTTTCTACATGGTAAACTTTGGAGATTTTCAAGTCTATAATGAAATAAACACTCAACAACTCAGTCCTTATTTGTACTTTCACAGTCTGTTTTTTTTGTACCGAAGTAATTATAAAAGATTTGCCTCACTTATTAAAAATAATAAATAATTTTTCAAAAAGCTAAGAAGAACAGAGGAAACCTTCAGCTTAAAGAGGTGATCTTGAAGGGTAAAGGAGAGCACCCAGGAAACCTGACTCTAAAAGAAGAAACTTTTTTTATTTCATATTTCCCTCTTACCACAGTCACTTCAAACCTTGCCGAAAAAAGATGGCTGAAGATCCATGACAGCAACACAGCTGAGCTGGAGGATAGGCTACATAAGACAAGGGTGCTCAAAATACTACTTAAGGAGGAAAAGTCTCCATCAGTCAGGGAAGAAGTACAGAACACAATATAGTCATTGCAGATTAGGAGGAAAAAGGCAGAACTACTGGAAATACAAATACGTCACACTAAAAGCACTGTCAATGCTGCCAATGTTTCACGAGTTTGGCCAGCTGAAACCTTGACAGAAACAAACCCTGGCTGGCAAACAAAAACAAACATTGAATGCTCGGTTCCCCTCCCTGCTGCCACTTCCATTATAATTTTTAGTGCTTATAAGCAGCTGTGACAAAGTCATCTCCTGCTTATTTACTGCACAGGTACAGAAGGTGATGACAGCACATGACACAGTTTATGATCTTCTAATTCTCAGACTCATATCTTCAAGCCTGCTGTTTGAAGAAGTGCCAGCCAAACTGTATGTTTGCCACAGCTGCTGCAAAGGGGTCACACAGCCACGTGCTTGTTTTGCTCTGAAGTCACACTGATCAGCACTTGTCTTTGGACAGGGTCTGGTAAAGAGAACCCATGAAAAGGCTGCAGGGATATTTTGCAGGTTTTTTCTTTCCCCCACGCTGACCTTGCTAAGACACATTGATTTGATGTTGCATCTCTTTCCTCAGGAGACTCCATGAAGGGTAAGAGCTCACATTAGGTAGTGAGGAATTAATTAATTATGCTAATATGTTACTTGCATATTCTCCATGTATGACAGGGCTTTGCTCTTGCAAATTGCAGTGGAGCCACTCTGCCTGGACCGTCCAGCAGAGGTGCTACAAACTTGTTTGCTAAGCAAAAACTCACACAACAAAATCTCACTTATCCAAAGTAAGCACTTTAACTACACTGGTGCATCTTTCCCTTCTCTGCATACATGAATTACTTTCACATCCCTTATTTCTTCCAGTTTCACTGAGATCTCATCTAGCATGACACATTTACACATGACCTTAGCTTTATTCAGTGAGCTTTTAATTAGAAAAAAAAATGCTGCCTCTACAAATGCATCTGCATTTTTTAATTTTTTCAAAGGTCTTACCTACCTTTGGAAATTAATTCAATCCCTGCTACACCACCATCTTACCCAGATCCTATCTTTGGGATCATGTCAGCTACTACAAATGGTAAAAAGCATGTCCTGGGCTAATTTCTGGCAGATTCTTTCCTATAAATAAATGCAGAAGAATCAGCCTACAGCAAAAATATGGAATACAGCTCTCTGCACCCTCTCCAGGGAGGGCCACAAACCAACATAAAAACAGGTAGCTCAGGAACTCCAGGGACAGACTTCCTGATACAGCTGTAATCCTAACTTAATTCTCTTAATTCTGTCCTTCCACTTGCTGAAGTAAAGGAACAAAGTCAATTATTCCACAACTGAACAAGCACCATAAGGATGCTCATGCTAAAATGAAGTATGGAGATGGTAACAGAAAGGGATCTTCAAGGCCATGTCCTGCTCCAGCCTGTTTAGGTAAAACTTCTTGTACCCATGAAAAAAAGTTTCCTCCCCGGATCAAGGGCAGCAGGTTATTCCTTTGCTGAGAGTGTTTTTAGCTCCACTTCCTAACACCCAGACACACCAGGCAACCATGCCAGGCAGACAGCAGAAAGCATCTTACTGTCTAGCAGAGACATTGTTTATTCATGCTGAAAAAGAGCATCAGACAGAAGAAAGCCTGTGCCGCGCTCCCTCCGCCCAGACTCACTTCAGCACCTTTGACTCTCAGTTTCGCGGTCAGGAAACCTTAGAGCAGGTTCCCGAGAGCCCCTGACAGCCAAGAGAAGTCAATGCTTTCAGATGCAACACGAAACTTCAAACTGTAAATAAATAAATACTAATAAGGAGACAAAGGATTGGAAAAGCGATTGGGAAAGAGGTTATTTGCAAACACAGGCTGCTTCTGTATTTACAGCAAACTTGGTGTAGATTAGCTAGTGCTAGAACTTTCTTTCCTAGGGAATGCCTGAGCAGTGACTGTTGGGCTGCAAAACCTTGGGCAGAAGTGGTGGGATTATTTCATCCCTTCATAGTATTTTCTAATCAATGATGTTATAAATAAAGGACTTCTTCTAAATTAAATATACCCTTATGCTTGTATGACTTAAAAATATGCTGTCCACCCACACTGAGCAACCCACTTGTATGACACCCATGACTATATATCCAGGCAAATAAAATAACCTCTCCCTATCTAGAAATGAGAATATCCAGAAATCTTTTGTGTTCTAAATGCTCTAGACAGTAAAATCACAATATTTGGGACATAATTTTATCATGTCGTAGCTTTACCCTGCCAAATCTTTACTCAGCCAACCTACAAGAGAAAACAAAGCAGGCAACCACTCCTCCAGACTGTTCAGGCATAGGGACAGGAGGGCAGGGAAGACAGAATCGATGGAACCTGAAGCCACAGGAGCCAATTTTCCACCCCTTGCTTTCAGAGGAAGATTTTCCTTCAAAAGGGTTTCAATGAAGTTCTTGGGATGTGCACTGAAAGAGAAAGAGGAATTTACATGCCCCATCTTGTATTTTAACTATAGTGACATTTTAAAGTTTAAATTTTAATTCCTTGGGTTTTTGAATTAAGAAAATTAAGGTACCTGAAGAGTGAGGAGGAATCAACTCACTGAGTCATTCAGCCTTTCTGAAATCTTAATTGCAGGACTTGCTGTCACAGCAAAGACCTGTTTTAGAGACTCGTTTCATCCCCAAGCTCCCATAAGTGCATCCAACTACCGGATTCTTGCTACAGGTTGGGTTTAACCTTGTTCTGCTGTCATCCCTTTTCTTCCCACCCTGTACCAAGGGGCTGACGTTACGTATGTGAAGTCAGCGGCATTCTCCTTGGATAAAATGAAGAGTGAGTGAGTTTGTGGGAAGAGTGGAACAAGCCCAGGGCCAAAGAGTAAGGAAGGGTAAGAAAGTTGCATTGGATGAAGAAAGTGCATGTCAAGAATTATAAGATGTGACTGATGAACAAATTCAGTAACTGAGGAAAAAGTCTGGGAAAAACCCGAGCCACGGGGCAGAGTGTGTGTCATTTCAGTACAGAGAGACAACCAGGGGGAAGGAGGGAAGCGAGGATTTGCCATCTTCAATCAAACCATCCAGTGTAGACTCCTGCCACAAGCAGTGGCCAGCACAGGCTGCTCCACATGCAGAGGCGAGAAGCTCCACAGACCTTCAGTCTCACATCAGCACGTTCTCAATGCGCAGTCTGTACCCGGGGACACAGAGCTCGTGATTTCCAAGGCAGCCAGGTGCCTACGTGTCTGTGAGGATCCAGATCATCATGCTCTTTCCAGTACTAGCACTGCATACAGAAGATACCCCCAAGATGCCTTTCTGGACAAGGGAAGCAATCTGTGCCCTTCCATGGACTGCCATCAGAAATTTCCATTGAAAGGACAAGACACAAAAAGCACAACAGGCACAACAGGTCATGCAGAGTATTGATGGACACAGAGAATTCACACATGTGTTCGGGTGCTTCTGATGTCTTTTTTGAGAGGTACCCAGGATCCAACCTATGATTCATCTTGAATTCCTCTGTACTTTTGCAACAGCAAAACAGTCTTTCAACAGCACTAATGCTGATGTTGGTTTACGATGCCTGAAAGCATTAATTATTAATAACAAACAAGGTAAAGTAGACCTGGAAAAGGTGCAGAGAGCTCAAAGAGGATGATAAAAGATTTGGAGAAGCTTCTGTGCGAGGAATGACTAGACATGCTAAGGCTCTTCATCCTGGGAAAGAAGGGAATGGGATATATGTTTATAAAAATACATGCAGGTGTGCAGGGAGAAGATAAACGGAGAAGAGAAAAGAAATAATCCCTCTCCCCACAAAGAGCTACAGTGCATCAAACAGAACTCGCTGGTGGCAGGCTCCCTGCAAATAATTAGTGATTCTTCCCACTGTAGGGAATTACACAGTGCAGGAGGTGGTGCATGATAGAAGTTTACCTAGCTTCAAAAGCCAATCACTGAATTTTTCTTTCATTAATTTTCCCATGGTTTCTCGATCTGAGAGCCTTTTTGGGAAAAGCAATGTTTTTACCACATAAATAATATATAGATATAACGTGGATTAGAGGCCTTAGATGCTATTTTAATATTGACTTTAAATAATTGTGTGATTTGCTGTCATTCATTTTTAAAGGAAACCGTTTTCCATCAAGTGTGATGGAATGTCACATCCCCACTCTGAGTATCACAATGTTTAACAAACTCTAATGAAAATACACTGTACGACACTGCCCTGTGATGAAAAGCACCTATCATTCAGCCAGACTAGCAAATGAAACAGCTTTGCTGCTCTGATGAGTTTCTAACTGAAAGACGTTACATCCCAGACACGTCCTGATCCATATCCTTCTGCTGATGCAGCGAGGACAGGCTGTGCAAACCACACCTCACCACTTGCATGGGGCTGGTTCACCACAGGAAGAAAGGGGGTGCCCATTTTCAGCTGTTCTGTGGAATCAACCTGATCACCTCAAGCTAAAAATCTGGTGACACTGAGCTGATGATTAGGTGGGGGACATCAACAGGAAGATCAGCTGAGAAAGGTGTTCTGGGGTAGGGGTGATGCTGAAGAGGAAAAGCACAGGAGCAGCAAGGAAGACAGATGGCCCTTCCAGAAGGACCTGGTTATGTATCAGAGCTACCACTTGTAGGAAGTCTGAGGAGATAGTGTATGTAAATGTTTTATAGATGAGATGCTCAAAGCTGTAACAGCATAAGCAAAGTCTTGTACGTTTTCCTTTTTCATTTAGGGCAAGCAGTCTGAAACACATGCCCCACCACTGACCTCGACTCTGACCCAGAGGGGCTGTCTCTGGTTGAAAAGATGATTCATTCACTCTGCTAGAAGGGATGAATGAATAGGCAGTATTCAGACTGCAGAACACTTATCACTTGGGATTCCCTCAAAATTTAGGTCTGACATGACTGGGTCAGTAACCACGCGCTTTTGTTCCTAACTCCTTGAACAGCAATGTCTCCTTGCATCCTTCAGTGGTTCCCACAAATCAGGTCGATTTTTATGGCTTGCTAATTATTACTGCTAGACTTCTGCCAGGCTTCAGGATGAAAAGTAGTATATTGCTGAAAGCTCAGGGCACAAAACTTACAGAATAAATCACTGTCTATCTGGCAGCAACAAAATCCAGCCATGGCAGCCACCTAAATATACACATCTGGATAGTGCTGAACTTTACTTATTTAAGAATGGAAAGTTTTGTTCTGCTTTTGTTGACAGAGCATACTGAAGACTGCCAAAAATATAAAAAGAGAAAAAGAAGTAACTGTCACAAATCAGATTTTGTCTAGAGGTGTGTCAACATCTATCACACATACATTAAGGTTGCAAGGTTGCACCTCAGGAGTTTGGCTGTGAAAGAAACGAGAGATGACTGCATAATCCTAACTGGGTCTCCATCTGCATATGTACTGAGCTACTGCCTCTCTCCACAAACATATTTTATTCTTCCCATTCCCTCTGCCTAGATTATCCCAGTCTCTACTGCATCAGCTGCCCAGCCCAGCCCTTGCCCCTGTGGGCTTCAGTCCCTCACCCAGGGCCTGTCCATGTTTGCTGTCCAGACTACAGCTTTCACCACTTCAGACTTTGCAGGTTTTATCTTCCTCGTACCAAGGTCCACTTCTAGGTCCTCTCCTGCAGTTTTCATCCCAAGCAGCAGCTTCCTCATTCCCATTCCTCCATTAACTTCCAGTTTTCTTTCCTGGCCTTCTCTCTCATCCAGTCCCTCTCTACAGTTTGCCTCCATCTCACTGCTTTCCCATCCCCATCTTTCCCCCATGCATTTTTTATCAGATTTGTCTCTTCTGCCCCTGACTCCCTGCTTCCACAAGCTCTAGTTCGTATTTTCTAACTTTGGTTGCCTCTGCATCTGAAAGCAGAGGACTTCCTTCTCCTCTCCCAGAGACTATAAGCAAAGGAGAGGGAGATAATTCTTTTTTTTCCCCCACTCACAGTGATAAGGCATGACATGTACTGGGCTGGTCAGGCTCAGGGAGGTTGGAAGCAGCACAGGCTCCAGCAAGTCTCTCCTGACAACACACTTTCAAAAGATATGTTGTCCCCGTCTCAACATCAAGGTCACCAAAGAACTTCACAGACAAGATCTTGAGTTAAAACAGCAAACCTGGCTTCCTCAAGCCAGCCTGGGAAGGCAGCCTTGCTCCAGGAAAAGCTTGGGCCAACACATACACATAAGAGCACAACCTGAGCCTGACTGCCAGAGAGGAAAATTGCAGCCTAAGCCACAAAAAGTTTGGCAAAGCATTAATAGAAACAGGGTCTTATAAAGGAAAGTATCAAGCTACCTTAGCTGGCAGCCTCACCTATAAGATCCTGACCAGAAAATGGGTGACTGGATGTGCATGCCATGCTGAGACATGCACCAGCAGGCAGGATTGCTGTATCCATAGTGATGGCAAGTACTGCAGGTCTAATGGTCTGATTTGAAGCACAAGGTGTAAAAAGACCTGCAAAGACTTTTCTAGAGGCAGACAAGTCTTCTTTGTATCCCCTGAAAGAAAGTACAGGTTCAGTCAGGGAAAACCATAACAGCTTCCAACAAAGGCATCTCAAAGGCTTTGCTATACCCTCTTCATCAGCAGAGAGCTGCCTGCCACTCAAATCTGGGCTCTATTCCTGCCCAAACTCCTGCTGCTGCTGGAGTGGCTCTGGAGAAGAGCCAGCTTGGATGCTGGGAGTGCAAAGGGAACGGCTTTGGACTCTGGGCCTCTCTTGCAGAGAGTAATATAGTGTTCCTGTCTCCTGTTGTGGATCTCATAATCCCTGGTCCTTTCCTCTGGCACCGCCACCACGATGTGCCTGAGCCACAGTTGCCCTCCCCAGGCAGGTTACAGCAATTCAAAGCGGTACAAACATGCCAAGGCCTCCCCCTAACCTCTTCTGAGTAACAAGCAACAAGATACTTGTCGCAGATCCAGTCTCAAAGGTGCAAAAGGACCTGAATTTACTCAGCCTGGGCCCAGGTTTGCCCTGGCCAGCATGCAGGCTGCAGCACAAAAAGTTATACAGTAGTTCTTTGCAGCCTGTGGGACAAAACCTGTGCAGAACGGCAGGACATCTTGTTCTGAAGTCCAGACACACTTCTCCACTTCCAAAATTTTTCAGAAGTGATAAACAACCCTTATTTTCCCTACATCTAGACTTGCACAACTGTGACGACAGAATACCCTTTCTTCTGGAAGACTTTGTTGCGAGGAGACAGAGTTTTCACTTCGGGAGGCTTTCTGCCTAAAAGGTAACTCTTTCTCAAAGGCAGTTTCAATTCTTTCTCCCTCTCCCCTCGTCATAGCAAGAGAAATTTTCAGCCTCTCTCTCTGATATGTGAGAGGAGAGAGAGAACGTTTACAGAAATGCTACAGGGCTGCTGTGGCCTGGGAGAGTCAGGGGGGTCAGCACTGGTAATGCCCAGGAGGGAACAGGAGGTTTGCCTTTCCCTCAGGCCTGGTACTGCCTGGCAGTGCCAAGAAGTTTGTAAGTTTTAATGTCTTAGCCTTCAAAATAAACCCCTTTTTGAACCCTTTCCACTGCCTTGGCATTCATGGGGAAGATACCTGCGTGTGTTCTACCTTACAACAACTTGGAACAAAACAGTCCCTACATCCAATGTTGGGCACCCTACAGAACTGTGAAGAATGTTCCCATGCAGAAACAGTAGGATACAAAAACTGCCCCCGTACCAGTGTGTCCTCCTTCAGTCTCACTCCTCTCTCATCCCCTCCACGAGAAAATGAGAAGTGCCTTGGCATCCAGCCCATGTCCTGCATCACACCAACCTCTGAAACACCTGTAAGGACAGTGCCAGATCCTCACAGATGAAAACACTGGTTCAGACATTGAGAATTCCTGAACAGTTCATGGATTGTCAAAGTTTCCTCCCACTGCACACCCAATTTCTGAACTGCATTAGGCTAGGCTGGCATTTGGGGGCATTTTTCCAGGGTACAGTATTGAGGTATTTTCCAGCACCACTGGGTACCCTGCATATGCACTGTCAAGAACAAAGAAATTATGAAAAACACTTTTTTTTTTTAAACACAGTACTTGCATATTATAAAAGGAAGGACGCTGCTGCCGTCCTTTTAGCTGTTTCCAGTTTGAATCACTTTTCGTGAGGAAGGCTGCAGCACAAACTAGAAGAATGAAATCCTAAAAGCTCCTTTTCCTGAAGCACTGCTGGGATCAAACCCTGCTGTATGCATACCAATCGGCAGAGATTTTCAGAGAGGATTTACTCTGGTGCTTTGTCAGTGTTTTCTGTGAATATTAAAAAAGTCAAGAGATTTTTCTTGAAGCAAATTTTTGCAGTCCTCAACACATTTCAATTTTCTTCAAATTTCTGATCAGTTTAGAGAGCTTTACTTGTGAAGTGGGTATTGTTAACATCAGGCTAATAAAGACTACAATATCCACATCGTTATATGTGACATAAATCCCACGATCAAGCACGGAAAATTACCATTTAAAAGATACAGCTGATGTTTCAAACATCACCTATTCAAATGATATGCTGCTTTGAAGAAGGCATTGCACTTCATTTTGGTGTTCAGCTTCCAAGGAGCATTGCTCATAACCACTTGCAGCTTCTGAAATACGGGTGGTATTCTTCCCTGTACCACAGCAAGAAATTACTACTGAGACATGTTTTTAAACAGAAGGTTTCTTTCTATCAATACTAAATGAACTCAAAGGTGACAGGAAGTTACTGCATAATCAGTTCTCTCCATATAGCTAATGCTTCATTGCTGTCTTTTTTCCCAATTGGGTATGAAACCCAATGTGGCTCTATTTTCTTTGGCTCGTGACATTCTACTGCTTTCTCTTCTGGTTTACCTGTTCAAAATCCCAAGAGTTCCTAATGTGAAAGATTTCCAAAGTCAACAAGGAGACTTATGAACACTGAACAATGCTCTCTTTATCATGCCAGAACAATCTCCTGCAGCCAGAAAGGTGCGGAAGGAGCTCAAGTTAGGCATGATCAGTGCAGCATTCACAGTCGTCTGCTCAGATTCCCAGACCAGTTCTAAGTCAGTGGTATCAAAAATGGTCGGGGAAAATACTCTGCATGGCACTAAAACAATTCTCACTCACCTCTTCTTCAAAATCCCGATAAAAAAATTCATTGCAACTTAATTCCCAACATTCATTTTTCCATTTCAGGAACTGTCAAACAAGGAAGACACAAGATGACAAAAACAGGGGCAGCAGCAAAGCCCAGTGCTGTAGCTATGCTAGGAAATACAATAAGGTCCCTGGATTATCCCAACTCTGCAAACCATTGTGAAGTGTTTATGCAAGGCTAAATTAGATAGGAAACGGTGCAAATGGACTTTTATACACCAAAAAAATAACCAGTCTCTTGGCAGGAAAAAGTCTAAGCACCCAACATGTTCTTGAGAAGGAGGAAGAGCAGAGCAGTGCAGCCTTGCTGCACTGTGGAAAGCCAGAGAGACAAGGAGAGCTTTCTTCCCCATAGCCAAGATGCCTCTGTCCTTCCCCAACCCCTAAGTGCAGCATTCTGTCTTACTGGCAATCCCACTTTCATGACTTTTCTGAAGGTATGGGCTTGGTCCTGCTGACCGAGTCAGGCATGTCTATGCTGGAACATCACCAATGTACAGCTCCTGAGACAATGCTGTAGTTCTTCAGCGGGTAAGCTACTCAGGGATATTTGGGGTGGGGTGTTACAGTGTTAAATCCTTCACTGTTCATATCCTGTAAGCAGGCTGTAGTAAAAAAAAAAAACAAACAAATCACTGGAACTTCATGTATCTAAGAGCTGGAAATATCCAGTACATTTTCTCATTGCAAATCAATTTTTTTCTCAGCAGCTAAGTGAGCTGTATCTTACATTTTCTGGCACCCCCAGAATTACCAACCTGCATTCCCTCGGTCACTGCCTATCTGCAGGACTGCAAATACTTGGCAGTATAAATTCATTAAGTGCCATACAGCATCAAACACAACTGAACATGACACGAGGCAAAGCACCAGCCACAATCAACTGATTCCCATGAGTTAGCATGTCTTAGCCATGTGGCGTTTACAAGATCAACCCGTTAACAGAAGGTGAAGCATTCAATTCAGATCCTTCACCATTTCATTTTAACCCCTTCTTCCTGCTTTTCTCTGCAAATCTTCCTCCATGCAGAAATACAGGATAAATCCACAGAGCACTCTGCAGTTCCTCATGCATTTTCATGTGTGTTTTGATGGGGGCTCACGTTTGCAATGGTGAATCAAAGCGTCAGTCAAAAAAACTGACTCCCTCAGGAATTACAAACATGACAACTGTGATGCCAGAATACATCTAAAAGAACGAAACAGCAATATAAGAAGTACATTATACATTACTTTAATTGCACCCTCTTTACAGAAAGGACAACAATAGAACCTGGTAAAAAGATGACGAACATTTTCTGCATTTAGCAACACCTCCTTCCATTTTACTTCCTTGTCATCTCTGCACCAGAAACCCTGAAATAACCAGCATCACTGCAGTTGTAATGACTTGAACACCCACCTCAAGCACATACAGAAAAAAGCCTAATTTTGTAGGCTTTGGTGCTTTTACATTAAGTTTGTTACCATGAGAACTTGATTAAAATGCCACCCACAAGCTTGCAGAAGGGGGGGAAAACAACAACAAAGCCAAAAAAAATCTACTTTTAATCAGTGGTAGTACACTTGCTGCATTGCAGCACTTTCACAAGCTCCACAACCTTCTGCAGTAAGAGGCAGCAGAGATGCCCAGATAGATATATTTTGCTGAATACTTTATTCTGGAAAAAATTTAGCTGACAGTACGATTGTTGCCCAGTACTATTACACAATATTCCATTCAAGGAAGATAAAGCACACATACATGTTCTGCACCATGTTACAAGGCTTGTTTTGAAAACCAGAGAATTACATGTACGTGCAAGGTGGGGGCAGCTCCTGAGAGCCACTCAGGACAAGAATTTTTTTGGTGGTATCTGAGATAAGGCTATGAAACACTGCTTTTTCCACCCCCTCCATCTTATCAATTTGCTATCTTTATAAATTTACACTGATTTTTATGTATATATATTTCTAGAAGCTCAAATGTTAGCACTGTATCATCTAGGCTTCTTGCCTTTTTTTTTTTCCTTTTAATTTACAGTCTGATCTTTGGATTAATGGCCATGGACACTGCATTACTGCAGTCTGAACAGGATCCAGAGTTTGCAGAACAGGCACCCCAAGCCTGCAGCCACTTCAAAGCAGGTAATTAGCACTGTGGCTGAATTAAAAGCCAGTAACAAACCACACAAAGCAGTTTGTTCAGCAGTGTACATGTTAAATGCTGCAGTTGATGCAGACTGTAGGAATGCCATGCAGCCAGTGGTGGGCCACAAAAAGGGAAGAGGCCCACACCTCTAATCAGAACAACTTACTAGCCACTTACTCAAGGAGTCATGTCACACAGCTCTCTTAGAACAGACATATCTACTCCTCCACAGAAGGGAAACGATTGTAATTAAGAGACTGGCTAGACTGTATCCCATCCCAGGTGAGAACAGAGTGAACTTCCCCGTGAAAGATCAATCTCCTTCTCGAAGGCACTGTCTGTGCCAAAGCATGAGGCATCCTTAGACTTCAAATCCATCAGCCCCAAGGGGAAATATCTATCAGCCAGAGAGAGAGATGGCAGGACTATGCCAGAAACCCTGGCTACTATCTTTTCAAGAAGGAAATGTAAACCAGGTTGAAAGAAGGGGAAAAAAACAACCTTTGATATAACTTTGATATAAGAGCAGAAAGGTCTCCCAGTTCTTCACCTACATCTTTACACGACATTAGCAGCTGGTCTCTCCATTCTGAACGTGTGCACAGTGTGTGCACTTCAGCTGTACTTCCACCTGTCACAAGTTAAGCATTGCAGATGATAAAGGATTCCACTAGAGGAGGGGACAAAATCCATGAACCAGAAGCAGCGGACACCATGAAAGATGGTGATGTCCCACCTGAATTGCACAGGCTGCATGGAGAAATCATACTACCTATGCTGGGGGAGGCATAAACCTCTTCCAGTGACACCAGAGGCGCTCTCAGAGCCATGCAAAAAAATACAAGTGTACTTGCTTGAACTTAGAACGTCAGATGGGGAGTGTGGCATAACCTCTACCAGGCAAGATCCTAAAGGAAATTTTTTTACATCACTGTCAGTCATATTTTGGGGAGGAATTTTATGCAGCATCCATCATGAGTGATTTCATTGAGGTCAAGAGAACTACCTTGACTTAACCCAGCTCCAAATCTGGCACCCACTGGCTGCCTGGAGCTCCCACATCAACCCCTTCCTGTTCCCACACACTTCCATGGGATGCACACTATGCAGGCAAAACATGAGCAAAGCCTGACCCTACAAGACCATAGGCACATCATACCTGAGGGTGGGACATGGCTCAATGAGATATGTGGCAAGAGGGCTGAGGTGGGACGTGCAGAGCAACCAGAATTACAGCAGCCATGGTTGAGCCCTATAGAACCTGCTTCTACACCTAGGGCCCACAATGCTGTGGATGTGCCAGTCCAGGCCAGCAGGAGCAGCTCAGACAGCCCCTTGGCTCTTTTGGCATAATTTAATACAATTATAGAAAAAATAATAATAGAAAAAACTATAGGAAAAAATGCATAATTTTCTATTTTCCCCCCCTCCTTTCCTTCTCTTTCTTTCTGCTAATTGCAGCGAATCTGGGATCATGTTCCCAAACAGAGGAAGAGGAATGCTTACAATCATCCAAACCTCCCAGTGACTAAGAACAAAACTTTTCTGTGTTTAAGAAAAAGCTTGGCTTATCCTTCATAGACACAGACTTTCCAGGAGATTAATAACATTAGAAATTATAAGACACTTTAAATAGATTTCCCTTTTATTATCTGTTGGCTGCTGAGACTATGATTGTCTCACCTCTTCGCTGGATTATTGTTAATTTATTATTTGCTGGCAATTTATCTTCTTCTATTAGGCATTAGCTGCATAGAATTTGCTAAAATTGACCAAGGGATGAAGAATTTCACGCACCGATGTAAGTGCCTTCAAGATTATCTCACTCAAAAAGAGGTTTTCTTCCTCCTACAACTGTGGTGCAATACAGATATTCCTAAATCACAGGAGTCTTCTGAAAGGCAGAACAGTTTTATGGTTAAGGCACTGAGATTCAAGACCAGAATTAGTCCAGGTCCCTGCTGTTCACCTGTCACCATGACCTCGAACTTATGAATAAACAAGCCCGTACCTCAGTTCTCCCGGCTGTAAAACATGGATTATAATATTCATTCTGTCTGTAACTTGCCTATTTATGTCAAAAACCCTCCAGGGCAAGGGCTGTCTCTTCCCATATGTGCAAGGATGCTCTGGCTTCCAACCAAAACCTCTGCATCCAGATTTCAGAAAGTTTTGCTCAGGAAAGGACATTTATCAGAGGCAGCATCCACCTGGAGGCAGCACAACAAACTTTAAGCCACAAAAAGAAGACCCAAAAGGAGTCACTGGCCAATGACATCAGAGCCTGAGCGACTTCCAGAGCACACTGAGAAAGCAGAGGCACCTGGGACACATGTGCTTGACAGCTCTGGGGAACAGAGGCAGCCCTGAGCTCAGGCTGTCTAACAGCATGCATGTCCAACTTGCATGCCCAGAGCTCAGCTCAGACCTCCAGTGCTGCTGAAAGGGACCTTGAGCTCTTAAAACTTTCGATGGTAAGCCAGGACTACCAAGAATATCCACAGTTTAAAATATGGAGTGAAGTCTCAGATGAAGGTTGCAGCCCACAAACTACATTAAGGAGTCCCTGCTGTTGTTGTGAGCAGAAAAACAAATGAAAATGCAGATTCTTATTTCAACTCCATAGGGCTGTTGGCCTGACCAACTGGGTTGTATCTAAATTACTTAATTCCTTCACAGAATCTCCATAACACTTCCTACATCTTTCCTCCAGGAATCTATATAAAACTTGCTGCATTTCTTCTTCTGATGGATGCTCATTTCTAAAAATACTTTTACCAAGAACTGCCTTTGGTAGGAATTAAAAATGTGACACAACATAGTGCCAAAATTCATTTCAGAAAACATAAATCACAAGGTATGTACCAAGTTGCCAATACCAAGCTGACTCCACAACTACATAGCAGGTCCTTAAAATTTCTCCCTGACACTGAACCAGTATTGTAAACACTCTGCTTTGATTCTGCCGTGTTACCTCAGCTGAAGACATGTGAAAGTACAAGCAACTCAAAAACATTTGGTCCCTAATTGTCTCATTCTGTTTGTGCTCTGG